>NC_133206.1:3840000-3865000 GCF_958299795.1 Porites lutea
TAGTATTATAGCATTGTTTGTTTAGATTTTTTTCCCCTGGGGTGGGGGCTTTTTTGACACTTTTGATTGACCTTTCGTTTCCCACCCTGGGGAATTTGATCGAAAAATTTTAAAATTTGTCAAATCCCCACCCCTTGCCCGCACTCCCCCCCCCCCCCACGGGGTTTACATTGATAGGTGCATTACGCTGAAAACCTGTCCGTAAATCGTGCCTCATGTGAAGGTGGCAGCCATGATAAATGACGTCATAGGTCTGCAGGTGCGGTTATCTCTCTTGTCTAGCGCGTGCAACAGAATATCCTTAATAATTATTTTCAGCCTAGATGCAAGCAGTAAACTACTTGGTGCAAAAACCCGAAGGTAGACAGATAGAATAATTTTCGAAGAAAATAGTTTTATTTCCTAGCACGTTCTTACTTTATGATTGGTTTAAATAGGTAAGTATGCGCAAACGGAAATAAAAAATTGACCAGACGTTCAATTTTTTGCGTTTGTACGGCACGTTTCGCCGCGGTGTTATCAAACGTTGATAAGACGTCATGTAGAGCGTCTTTACAGGCATATATTAACAAAGCAAATTACCTCAGTGGGGTTCTAAGTAACCCAAGATAACAGCCATTTAATTTGCGTCACAGGTCCCTAGAAACGTTACGTCCCACAGCGATTTTACTTCCTTCTACATTTAATAACCGGCAGCAATCTATTGCGACCTTCTTAAATCTTATAAAAAACAAATACCAACCAGTTAGACTACAACCACTCACGCGCCCTCGTCAGTTTACACTTAGAAGAAGATAAAGGTTTGAATTAGCTAGTGTGTCTGATTGTTGATCTTTTTTCCCATAAAAATGTACACTTTTTAAAACCGATTGCCTCTCGAAAACTTCTTTAACAGATAAAGCATACACGGTTAATAATTTGCCTATCAATGACAGAACAGAATACAAAGCGACTGATCGACATGTATTTCTAGTTTCTGTCTTACTTTTCATTTATTTATTGTTATAATTATTATTATTACTATTACTTTGTCTTTTATTTTTTATTAACCAAAATTTTAGGCTTGTTTTCACTCATCCATGCGGTTGGTATGACAACGATCGAAATGCCACGTTTAACCTAATGCTTGTAATGTTTTATAAATATATTTTGTCCCTGGGGGTGAGTTTTATGCCTGCAGCAAGTCTTACATAACACCCCAATGAATAGTAACGATCCAAAACCTGGCCTTAACTGTGTTCAGCCACTTTAAATGGATGAAATAATAGAGGAACTAGTCATGGTAGCCTATTTCCGCAAAATGTTAACTTAACCTATCAGTTCATTTGCTCTATATCATGTCGTCTGGAGATGACACAAGATCAAGAATTCACGTACTTTTTAAGAAAACGAGCAGGAGTTTATTATCAGGTTTAAAAACTCGAGGCGAAGTTTGTTGGGGAGAAAGAATGTTAAAAGAAAACAAGGAAATCAAATAAGAATGTTGTCCTCGACCCTGGACATAAAAGCCTTAAGGCAGGTATTAATAATAACTTACCAACAAGAAAGACAAACAATAAGCGCTGTTACAGCCACAAAAGGCCGCTTGAGTAAATTCTCGCAGTACTTTGAAGGCAGCATCACGAAAACCTGCTTACTATAGACTGTATGCGAAGACAAAAGGACTCTTCAATGGCTTGTGAAGTTTACCTCCGCTGGTGTACAAACAGGATCTTTTTAAAAGTCATATCAATATGTGCCATCTGTTTTTAAGAAATTGGACAACAAAGAAAAATCATTATTCAGCAACACAGTGTGTGTTTATTAGCTCATCCTACGTCTGCCAATTACTTTAAAAATGTATAATGCGTTTATATAAACTTGATTGGCATTTGCCTTTAATTTCTTATGCTCATCAATACTAGCGATCCTAGCAATATTTGTTCTTTAATATGCAGCTGGTCTTCTCTTCCCTCCCCCTCCCCCCTTCCAGAAGTAAGATCGTTTAGTAATGTTCATCAAGTAAAGTAAGGCTATCACGGTGAAATTCGGTTCCATATTTACAACTGTCAGTATTGGCGGTCATCATTTCTGATCGAACCACCATTGATTGATTTGTTTTTGCCACTTCACACGTTACATATACTGACAACTATAGAAAAAAAGATGTTGACGGGGAAGCGTGAACTGGAAGCCTGGGGCTTATATGGGGTCCAGGCTCCCCCTAGATTAGTTTAAGTAGACATAACATTCGGGAAAAGAATACGCGATTTTATAAAATAAACTACAATATAAACTAGGATACAGGAAAAAAAAGGAGAAGAATACAACTTAATTACAGACAAAAATTACTTACAAAAATAGGATGACATATTTTAAATAGAATATTTCGATAAAAGTTCACATTTAAGGGAAAAGTAGATTTCTTTAAATTTCATTTACAAAACTGTTTAAAACCATCACACTTTGGTCATTAACTATTGCTATTTTTATCGCCCGTTATGATCGTATTTATTAATCATTTATAATGATTTCTCATTCGAAACATGTTTTGTCAAGAGAGAATGAGTTCACTCTCTCTTGGTTTTGTCAAGAGAGAGTGAGAGCAGAATGAGCTTGGAGAGCGAATCCCTGTGCCCCACGACTATTTTTAAAATCTATTTAAAGTTCGCGCGCGTGCTGCGAAGGTTATTTTTGTCCGTTGTTTCCGTGACCCGCGTGGTCTACTTTCACGTGAATGTGACATGTTTCGCCGCCAAACATTTGAAGTTTGACAGCCATTATAGTAATTAGCGCCAAAAGCCGATACTAATCGTCTCCTTTTGTTGACATGTTTTTGATCAGCGTGTTCCGCTCATAATTTAGGAATGAATTTCATTTACAAAGGAATTGCAGTATTGGAGTCAAAATTTCACTTGAGATTAAAGATTGAGATTTTCTAACGGCTGGTAGCCTCATTTAAAGTAACGAAAATTCAGTTCTGACACACTGTGAAAGCCATCGGCAAAGGTTATGTGGCTTCAACTGTTTGTGCAAATGTGCAAGATATTTTTTCTCTTTTTCCAGGAATATTTTTCGTTAAGAAACAGTACATTTGCTTTTAAGAATTAATCTTGATAGTTTCAAACTGCATTACTTCTTCTTAACGTCTAATACTTGCGATGAATATTTCGCTGTACCAACACAAGTCAGGTCAGATGCTTCAAGCTGTTAAACAGTCGCTAACCTGGATGCCAGAGACTTTTGATGCGCGGTATTTGATGAGATGGAAGTGGAGGAGGAGGAGGGAAAATAATAAAATTGTGGAGGAGGGAATAATAACATTGAGGAGGGAAAATAGTAAAATTGAGGGAAAATATTAAAATTGTGGTGGAGGGAATAAAAAAAATTGAGGGAAAATATTTCAATTGTGGAGGAGGGATTTTAAGAATGAGGAGCGAAAAAAGATAAAATTGCGGAGGATGGAATAAAAAAAATTGAGGAGGGAAACGTGGTTTGACTATTTTAATAGATTTCTTTCAAATCGCTTTGTATTTGACTCTTTTTGTTGTAAACGGTATCTCGTGTCTGATTTTATTGCTAGCAATTATTAGTCGCGTGTTTAATCAATTGATCCTTGTTAAGTTATTTGGTTTATAATAATACGTCAAGATGCTCCCTTGAGGTTTTTCCTGTAGAGCTAATTTGTATTCAACCTTGGGCTTGTGAACTCGCATAACTTTACCTAACTAACGGCACGTTTCATAAGACTTTAATAGTTTTTGATTTCCTCGAGATAGAACGGAGAAAACAGTTCTGTAATAGTCAGACAAAATTGAAATAGAGAGTTTTCAGCTCCACTTTTTGTATATGTGCGTGTGTTTTGTTTATATATCCGAGTTTTAGCGCTAAATAAGAAGACGTAAACTTTATTGAAATAAAGACTTTTCAGCTCCACTTTCTGTATGTGTTTTGTTTATATGTCTGAAGTTTAGCGCTAAATAAGATATAGAAAGCCGTTTCTCGCCTTGCTAGGCGATCGCTTCTCTTATTCCTATTTTCCTTTTAAGAGACTGTCTGAAAACCGGGCTCAAGTTACTTCACGGCGAGCCGAGGCAAGCCTATTGTGCCTATTGTAGTATTCAATCATTAGTAAACCTATACCGAATTAGTATGCAGGAATACATACAGTTATACATATTAATAAAGGGAATCCACTTTTGCGAGGGAATCCAAATTAGTATGGGGGAAGACATTTTTCCCCAGGTTATAACAGTGGGTGACGTCATTGACTAGACCTAGCTAGACCTTGCTAGACTACTAACATCATTAAAGCACACACTTACCAAGGCTTTTTGTCGTTTGTTTGTTTTGGTCCATCCAAGTTCATTGTTACTGTGATGATGATGATGATCATCATCATCATCATCGTCATATATATGTTATATAGGTCACCCCGTTCCCCCAACTAACTAGAAATTTGTGACGTATGACGTAATTCCTCTGAGCTGCCGTCTTCAGACACAAATGCAAAAAAAACCGTTAAAAAAACATCATGGATACCTTAACAACCGGGTGAAAAGCTCACGACTCAAGGCTTGTCTAACGATAGCCTGTTTTCTGACCCTCTATTAATTTTTCCCTTTAGAGATAATCGAACACGCGTATGAAAATTAAACCACGGGGGGATTTATTCACCCTGTGGAGAGGCTAGTCTAGCAAAGTTCTGATCACATCAATTATTTCATCATCGGGATAATTTTTTCCCAAATTTTACGTACATACAGAGGAACCTTTTTTAGGAGTTTACGTTAAAAGCAAAAACTAAAAGTAAACGTTTTCTGGAATGATTCAGCAGAGGAAGGAACAAAAAATATATTTTTTAAAAAGAAAAATGTTTAAGGATTAGCTAACGACTTACAATCCATTAAAATCGTTCATTTCTATTTCAATGGGATCATTAATAAATTAACCTTTCTAGTCGAAGTAACTAATAATCGTGGGTCGTGGGTCGTGGGTCGTGGGTCGTGGGTACCAGGTTGTGGGTAACGTAGACCCACGAAAAAAATGGGAGAAGATGTCCCTCAGGGTAGTGGGGTTGCACCCCAAACGTTTCCGGGTAGGGGGTGGGGTAGGATAGCTGTCAGTCCCTGGTCTCGATTTCTGGTGTCGGTGATCAACTGCTTTGTTTGTGAAACAAATCGTTATTTGCGTGATCTTGCGGGCGTTTTCTCAAAATTGTGAGCGTGATTCGATTGGTGAAGTTAGCTCCATTGGAGAATATGACTTCCTATCTGGTCACGTGAGTGCAATAGATGGGGGAGAGGACCCCTACTGTTTCTGACAGCCTGCCTGCCTGCCTTGTGTGACCCGGCCTCGTTCTCAAGCTTCTGCTGATCCATCACTTGTGGTCAAGGTAGACTTTCTCAAAGCCCGTTTCCGGTTTCTGCTGGTTAGGTGGTCATTGTGATCGTTGTTAGTCGTTTCAGAATTGGATTTTTGGAGTTGAACTGGGCGCGCTGGATTGTTCTCAATAAGCTACTTTCGATATATTAGAGCGGTTTTCATTTGAGTGTCGAAAAGTAATTGGTTTTGCACTTTCTACACGATGCGATTGGCTTAAAAGATTCGCGCCACCTTTTCATCCAATCAGAAGTAAAACCAAAGCCAATTGTGACGCGCTCGCATGCATTTTCCCGCGCTTTGTGTCAGCCACATGTAATTACTTCGAGTTTTGATTGGTTCAATGTATTGTCTGTGTCCTATGTGATTGGCCAGAGTAATTACTTTGGTTTTGGTTTTACGACACTCAAACGAAAACCACTCTAAAATTCAGCATGATAGCGAGTCTTAGAGGACACAAACAAAGAAAATGAATAAACATAAATAATCATGGTTTATTCATTTTCTTTGTTTGTCTCCTCTAAGACTCGCTATCATGCTGAATTTTAATATATCGAAAGTTGTCTATTATGTCAACGCCTTATTTATTTAATATTATTTACTAAAAATGATTGTCCCTCAATACGTGACGGAACTCGGGGGACAAAGGCTAAGTTTGCTGCAAACTTTAACTTAAGACCCAGCTTTCTTGTTTTCTTGATATCCCTATAACTTTTTTCCACCTTATTATTCAGTGCGCGTAGCAAAGCATTCTTAGAATTTTGTAGATAAAGATTCCAAAACTTTAAAACAGTTTTACACGGAAAAATAGTCTTGATATAACTTAAGTTAACCCTGTGGGCGGGGTCAGTTCTTGGATGGGTATCCAGCCACAAATATCCTGTCTGGTATCAAAAATCGCATATCATCAATATCAAATATCAACCTGGTAACCCCGACCCACGGCTATCAGTTACTCCCTTGCTAGTCTTTTCTAGACTCGAAACACTTTAGACAAGTAATTGAAGTCCTTGTCTATGAGTGAATGAATGGCGTTTTGAATTATTCAAAAACAGTAACCTTTTTCTTTTTAGAACATCAAAAATGTGACTTTGTACATAGTGTCAGATAGTGTTCTTTCTTTCTTTTTTCTTTCTTTCTCCTCTTTTTTTATTTGGCTCGCTGAATCGAAACATCCAATGGAAAAATTTCCCCGCGAGCTAGCAACTCAGTTCATAACCTAGAATAGGAAAATATTCTAAACGTAACTCGAGTGACTGATTATGGAACTGCGGTTTCTCTCTCAAGTGTTCCTATTACTAACTGTTTCACGAGAAAAACCCTCATACAATGGAATCCCGTTTTTTCGAACTTCCCTGGAAAAAGGAAATTGGTTCGAGATATCGGGAAGTTTGAAAAAAAATCTAGTGTAAAATTACCGTGTGGGCGAAGGACGTCTGTGCATTGCAATAACGTAAGACATTTTTTTTTTCTTGTATAGAACAGAATCGACCTGCTTTGTCGTTGGGAGTGAAAAATGAAACCCACATTTGCAAGTTAAAAAGGTAAATGCCTCAGTAAGGCAAATTTGTGTCCCAACTATCAGCATTATATCAACGTTACAAAAGAATGAAATTTGAAAAGTTGTTAGGCAATCACGTTTTAAAAAACGGTAATTGCAATCCGTTTTAATCCTCTTTAAGTTTGTCCATCCGTGCCTTCTTCTATATTTGCTGTGTTATTTAAACCCTCTTTTCATGTTTTGAGCGGTTATTTTTATGTTCCTCTCTGTTTGGTAGCGGTTCCAACTGTTTGAATTTTCAGTGATAAATTTCGTGACACAGATTCTTTTATCACAGGGGAATGCAACCGTAAACGTACTCAAGATATGTTTCTCTAAAATGATCGCTACGATCGCTGTGATCGCTGCGATCGCTGAGAGAAAAAAGCTCAGCGATCCCAGCGATCATAGCGATCATATGGAAACCACTCTCCAGCGATCGCTGAGATAGAAAAAGTTATCTCCCAGCGATTGTTGTCGCTGAGATAGCTGAAAGTTTTTTTTTCTCAGCGATCGTAGCGATCATATGGAAACCAGGCTTAAAGAGTTAAACAACAGAAACTCGCCCTGCTGAAGCTTAGAAATATTAAGACATCACAAAAAGGACTCAATTAGCCCTCTCCTCTTCTTTATGTTTCATATCGTCAGAGACTTCGTTGGAATCTCCAGAGTCTTCCGAGATGATGTTTATCCTTCACAAATTCAATGATTTGCCTTGTCTACCTCTACTCCTCTGACCCAGAATAAAAGAAGAATACTACAATTTTTAATTTTCCCCTCTTGTAACGCGATCAGACCGTATAATTTAAGAGCCAATACCCCAGAATGACACATTTCATTTGACACAGCAGTGGTCTAAATCGAACACATGTCGAAATTAAAAGAGTCATTCCAAAAATAAAAGCGGCCTATAAGCCGACTAAGAAAACCATTATTTGCCGTTGTTTACGAACACACGCCTGGGGAGAGTCATTCCACGGATAACAACTGGCCTTTACCCGGCCTAAAAGTTAGTATTTCTGGTCCTTAATCCGCAAACACCAAAGAGCCATTCCATAAATAAATCTGGCCATTTGCAAGCAATAATTGTGCTCCTCAATTGAACACACGCCAGAAAGAGTCATAAAAGCTCCGTCGACTGACAATGCCATACCCGGGGGGGACTCCGCATATGAAAGGGGTGGGGATGCTCGTCGGAAATTTTGAATAAAACCACTAAAGGAGACCGATCTGGGCTTGGCCCAAGCTTTTTTTGATCGCTAGAAGAGACCCTGTTAAAAAGCAGACAAATGATCATGAGAAAACTTGGATTATATGAATGGAGTAAATAAAACGAATTAGAAATATACAAATCAAATATATATTTTTATATTTTTTCGCGCGCAACCCTAAACGAGACCGTCACGGCTAAATATGATGGCGTTTTGCCCAGAACACCCTAAATGAGACCAAAATTCGAAATTTACACCCCTAAGTGAGACGACGAGCATCCCCACCACTTTCATATGCGGAGTCCCCCTCCCCGGATACCATAAAGATAGACAGACCCACGCGATAAATGCATGATAACTACCAAATAAGAAAACATTCATTAAGCATCCAAATTTACACAAAATGAAAATGGTCACTGTATGGTTTTCTCTGGCTGTTTTCAGTCAAGTTATCTTTTTCATAGGAATACTGAGACGGCAGCCAGGAGAAGTCCAGCCCAAATTACCATGGCGGCCGCAATTGATAGGTTTCCCAAGTGATTGTTGCCAGAGCCTTGCATTTGAGGACTGTTAATTTATGCCATTAATTTGTTGCTGTTATATGCTCTGTTTTTAATTTATACAGTGTGACTAGAAAACAAAAGAGCCATTGTGATGATCAGGTCATTTGGCTACAACACTAAAATTTACCGATCTGAATCCCGCTAGAAAGTTAAAAGAATTAGTCTTGTTTGCAACAAAAGAGCAGTCTTGAGGATTCTGGTAGTGGTAGTTTAATGACGTCGTCGTTCAACCGTAAACGTTTGCAGTCCTATGGCACAGAACGAGAGCCTAAACGAGAACCTCGAGAGATGTTCAAATGAGCTTACAGACAATATCCAGTCGTGGGCTGAGAAGCGACCGGAAACTATTGAAGCTTTACGAAGCCTGGCTCAAGAGCTTCTGGAACATGATAAAAATGTCCACATTGCCAAAGTTTCTGGATCCTCCTTCTCCATTGCCGGGTTTGTATTGGTGGCAACTGGTTTTGGCCTTGCTCCTGTTACTTTCGGAACTTCTGCGATCCTCTCAGCCGTCGGTGGAGCAATGTGCGCTGCGGGTGGAGCAACTGCTGCTGGTTCAGGCCTCGTCGGAAGTAAAATTTTCAAAACAAAACTTGCCAAGGCACAGGAAATTATTGACACCGATCGTCAAGCACAGGAGTCCGTTGAAAAACTTTTAAACAAGCTCTATTTTGAGATATCCGCGTTATCAGTCGGAGGGGCCATTGACATTCTCAGTTACAATAAAAACATCATTTTCTTTGTCAAAAACTTAGTGGATATAGGCAACTTTGCACAAGCCGCCGGTGGGACTGCAGCTACAACAGTAGCTAGTGAAGGAACTGTAGCACTTCTGAGTTCCATTGGAATAGCAAGTAACGTTGCTCGTATTGGTTTATTTACAATTAGTGCAGTAGCTTTGCCTTTTGATATTCATACTTTAGTGACATCAGCGATGAAGATAAAATCTAATGGTGAAGAGGAACCAGAGGCAGTAAGGAAGCTTAAAGAACTGGCAGCTGAACTAGAAAGAGAATTGGACAAGATACTTGAAGTTTTACGCGAATTCCACGGCGCAGACAAGAATCTCTTTGATCTCTCGGAAGACTCTGGAGATTCTGACGAGGTCTCGGACGATATGAAAGAAACACTGTCTGGCTAGGCTAACATTTTATGGATTATATTCTAGGATTTCGCTTTCTTCAGCTAAATTTCATCCTTAAAAATTCTTCTGTGTATTTAGAGGTTCATTTTGCTGGGTTAAAGTTTAAAGTTACTTATTAAGAAA
This sequence comes from Porites lutea, assembly GCF_958299795.1. Taxonomy (NCBI): domain Eukaryota; kingdom Metazoa; phylum Cnidaria; class Anthozoa; order Scleractinia; family Poritidae; genus Porites; species Porites lutea. The sequence goes on from NC_133206.1 coordinate 3,849,943, forward strand.
GAACCAACGAAACCATTATAAGAAATTTCTGCTGCATCTGCATCATCGAAATTTCTGCTGCATCATCAAACTACATCAAAGCTTAGCACGATGGGTATGGGCGAGCATTATCTACCTTTACATACATTAGCAGTCGTGGCGAATGTCATTCCTTCTCATGATAGGATGAGATCGAAAAATATGGAATGGACATGATTTCTACCAGAGAGGTACTAAGCTGCTCTAGCTAACAGAGGGCGATTTCAATGAATCCCGGAATGAATTTTCGCGTTTCTAAAATGACAAGGAGCAGAATTTATCGACGGGTCATGGTCTGGACGAGCTTGGACGCAGACTGAAAAGACGGAAAGAATTAGGCTAAGGATAAATGGAAGAAACTCATTGTGAAGGATGTAGTTGTTGTTGTTGTTCCTCCATCGTTGAAGCATCATGAGTATCGCGAGCGATTCAGTGCAGCATGACAAGCAATGGGCCTATAGACGAGGGTACTCCACGGAACTCGTATTAGTTCACCTGACTAAGATGTGGACAACGGCTTTAGATTCGGACAGCGTAGGTTTTTTGTAGATTTTAGGAAAGCCTTTGACAGTGTGTCGCATGAGATATCATTGAAATTTCTTGAAAGTAACTTTGGAATCAGAGGGGGTGACTAGAATGAATAACAAACTATATGGAGGAAGAATGCAATTTACTGTGAGTGTTAAACGGAGTGGAAATCGGAACCACCTCATGTCGGAACAACTGGTATACCGCAGGGATCGGTACTGGATCCGATCCTGTTCGCTTTATTTATTAACAACAGCAACAACAATACAGTTTATTTCTGTCAGTTCGGGGTCTCTGTTTATGTATGCTGAGGATACGTCAATATTCTGCATTGGACAGTCTGCAGATTCAGCTATCGCCCTATTAAACAAAGCTCTGGGGCAAGTCGACAGAAGGTGCTTGGAAAATCGATTGACACCACATCCAGGAAAAAGCGAAGCGCTGGCGAAGTTTTGTTAATCAGCAAGAAAGCTATTATGCTCTGTCATGGCACCTCTACGCCCGACACTTCTAGGAAGCTCAGTACTGACAAGAAGGCTCTAGAAGATATGGCCAGTCACCTTACCGAGTATCATTAACAATTCAATTTTGAAATCGATATTTCCAAGGTTATGGAAAGGCGGCCATGTTAGTCCAATTCCAAAGGTCAAAAGGTAGATGTTCAACAGAGGAGTCATTTTAGGCTGCTATTAGTTCTTCCAGTTCCTTCATACTTAAACTTACAAGGAGTCTCTATATGAAAAACTTGCCTTCTTCGGATTCTGTAAGACTTCAAATTCCTTTCTAACTGGCGAATAACTGATGCCGTTGTGGGAGCCTTTCGCTTGTCAGTAATGTAACCGCATATCCTTGTAGGGCGACACTCCACGTCTATTCGAAGAAAATAGTTGGATTGCACAAGATGCAAAAATATAAAAGAAAGCTGTGAGTCTATTTCTTCCCCCAAGAAACCAGAACCCTAAAAAGACCTGACAAGAATACATCAATAAGGATTTCCATATTACATTTTAATTATCTGCAATTAAAAGTTATCTTAGTATATTTTTAGATTTTAGATGTTTCACTTTTATTCTGATGATTGTACATGTACTAATATTTTTAAGCTTTGTAATTAATTTATCTTGGTATGTGAAAGATTGATTTAAAAGCAAGCGCGAGATTTAAAATTCGATTATTCCTAGCAGTTGAGATGGAGGAAGTGAAGATTAATGAACAGAACTGAAAACGGAGAGACAATTCACGCTACTATAAGTAGATGCTTTTGGAGGCCTTTAAATCTTTTGAGCGAATTTCTCATGGCAATATTTGGCTTTTCTTTTCAGCGAATCAATCAATCAATCTATCTATCTGTTTAAGAGAAAAGGGAGTCAGCCCGATTTCGACGCGTGATTAAGTTCAATAATTAAAAAACTGAAATCTGAGTTAGTAATGAATTTACAAGACCCGCAGACTTAATTACGACAACGGCACCACAAATCTGTTCAAGCTTTTGAAAGTTTGCAAGAGTTCTGCATGGATCGTGAAGAGGGGTCACAATTCAATTCGTAATATCAAAATCCAAGGTAGTTATGGCAATTAAGGTGACTCGACCCAGTTTTTTTCGGGGGGTACCATCCTACTTTGAAGCTCTCTGGTAACCCCACCTTTACTTTTATCGTAAGTCTAACACATAGAATGGATAACATATAGATCAATCTCCAATATAACATAAAATTTTTGGCGATCGGAGTAAATGTCACGTGGTTATAATGCCACGCCCCTTTGAGGTCTGAGTCGAAAATCTGCTGTTGCAGGCATTTTTTCGTGAAAAATCTCTCGGCTACATATAGTGCGCATTAGTGCCTTGCGCTGAACAGAGTTTCACCAAAATCGCAAAGACCCAATTCAAGAAATTCAGCGGTTTCCAAATTTAGGTCATAATTTATGCGAAAATGATAAGCAAACTTTACACGGATTAAATCTAATAAACTATGAGATTCATCTCTTTATTTTGAGAATCCTTATAACAGATGGGTCCTTCCAAGTCAGCAAAACGCTTTAGGGCCTTGTAAATGCGCGCGATTTCGAGCAAAGCAAACACATAGAAATTATAGTTTTCGCTATTTGTTGACGTTTGTCAGCGTTTAAGAGTCTTTCTCGCGAAAAAAGCATTTTCTTAAAAATTCGTAGTTTTTTTTCCTTCAAATTTTTTCAGGGCCACAATTGATTAACTAACTACCCGGACTCTGAATTTCATGGTCATTGAAAAACTGTGAAATTATCTTCTATAAGCCCAAACTTGAGTAAACATTGAAGATTTTTAGCGTTTTGGCTGAGTTTGTGCTTTGGGAGTTGTCCATTGTTTCTAGTCTGTCATTATACAGCATTCTTGTTCAGCACGCGTGCAATGACCACGCTTGGCTGACTTCCGAATGTTGCGATTTTGGTGAAACTCTGTTCAGCGCAAGGCACTAATGCGCGCTTTGTGTAGCCGAGAGATTTTCACGAAAAAATGCCTGCAACAGCAGATTTTCGACTCAGACCTCAAAGGGGCGTGGCATTATAACCACGTGACATTTACTCCGATCGCCAAAAATTTTATGTTATATTGTAGATTGATGTATATGTTATCCATTCTATGTGTTAGACTTACGATAAAAGTAAAGGTGGAGATACCAGAGAGCTTCAAAGTAGGATGGTACCCCCCCCCCCAAAAAAAAAAACTGGGTCGAGTCACCTTAAACATCTACGCTGTTATGATATCGGTAGGTGTACAGCAGCTTCTACTAGCAAATCGAGCGCTAATGACGAATCTTGCCATGAGGAGGATATGTTGGTTGTGGTGTCTATTACCTGACAACGTAAAACAACGCTCAAAAATCGCGCAGTTTTCAAACGTTTCTCCTTTCTAAACCTAGACCGCCACAGGGCATCGGAGAACACATAACAGGAGAACTGGCGAAAACGGCCAAGTAATGGATTTTGCTGGAAGGCAAAGCAAAACTGTTCAAGCTTTTGAAAGTATGCAAAAGTTAGCAGATACGCTTGTGGACAGTGGCAAGAGGTCAAAACTTAGAAAAGCAAAATTTAGAGTAATCATAGTATTTTTTTGTTATGGCGACTAAAGGCCTAACATGCTTTTAATTTAATGACTGAAACTGCAATAAGCGTAAAAGTCTCTTGGCCTTTAATAACAACACCACAAACCAAATTCGAATGAAGATTTATTGTAGCCGACGTGCTTGGTACTTGAAATAAAATGCGTGGTACAAAGAGTGTGCATACAAACGGCGTGGGTTGAAACTATAACGGTAAAAGAGCAAAAAAGTTACAAGTTGCGACTAAGGTGAATTAGAGTAAGGAAATAACAAAACTGCAAAACGAGGACTGTGAAGTACACTTATATTGTTTCGGCCAGAGAAAACTGCTGTGAAGCGGACTGCGAATAACGCGAAGAGACTTGCAAAAAAATTACAGAACTGCGCTAAGCGCGGACCAAAATGAACTGCACAAACTGTACTGCAAAACTACGATATGAAAAATACGCTAGAACATGCGGAAAATAAAACTATAGAAACTTAGAAAGGCGCTTATGAAGATGAAACAGCAAAGAAACGCTAACGAGGACGCGAAAACTGACAGAAAGGAATAAACACCTACATTAACGCCAAAAAAAAAAAGACTAAACAAAAGGACGAAAAGAAGTATAAACTAATTTGCGTACGCAAAGGAAAAACAAATTACGCAAGAACGAATAATAGAAAAAATGTTACACTTGGATCTTACAATAATAAATGGGCGCTATATAAGTAAGTCGCCGCTGATAGATAAGTCAGTTGCGGTACCTGTTTACAGGGAGCGGATAGGATAACATAAAACTCCAGAAGTTGATGAAAAAGTTTGGCATGGCTCGTAACAAGAACCTCGAGAAATCTGTGATCGAGCTAACAGAAAGCATGCAGTCGGGTGTCGAGAAGCGTTTGGAAACTCTTGAAACTGTACGAAGCCTAGCCAATGAGCTTAATGAGCATGATAAAAATGTCCACATCGCTAAAGTTTCTGGGTCTTCGTTCTCCATCGCTGGGTTTGTTTTGATAGCTGTCGGCTTTGGCCTTGCTCCTGTTACTTTAGGAACTTCTACGATCCTCTCAGCTGTTGGTGGAGCAATGTGCGCTGGAGGTGGCACGACTGCTGCTGGTTCTAGTCTCCTAAGAAATAGAATTTTCAAAAGAAAGCTTGCCAAGGCACAGGAAATTATTGACGCCGATCGCCAAGCACAAGAATCTGTTCAGAAGCTTTTAAACGAGCTCTATCGTGAAGTGTCCGCGTTATCTGTCGGAGATGCCTTAGACGGTCTTAGGGAAAGTTCATTTAATATGACAAGGGGGGGGGATGAAGATATTGAGGGGGGGCTCCGAAAATTTTTAGACACCCGAAGGGGGGGCTCCGAAAATGTGTATACTTCAAAACCAACACATGACATCATCATACAGATCGGATGGTTTTCACTCAACAATTTAATGACCTGTGCAACTCAGCTATATCACGTGGTTTACAGATATAACAAATGTAGTCTCAGTAATTATTACATTCTTGTTCATCCTAAAAATGCTTTAGAAAATTGTATCACAACTGTATCTCAAGTTTGTCATAGTATAAACCATTGAAGACAATAATGGTAAATATATTTAATACAGTCTAGCGATCTTTTTTCAGGGGAGCAAAGGAATTGAAGGAGGAGGAGGGGGGGGCTCTGAAATTTTTTCGACTACCAAGGAGGGGGCTCCTAAAAAATTGAACCGCTAGCGAGGGGGGCTGCTAAAATTTCAAGCTTCGAGTTTCAATATCTTCATCCCCCCCCCCCCCCCCCCCCCTCCTTGTCATATTAAATGAACTTTCCCTTAGTTACAATAAAAACCTGGTTTTTTTTATTAAGAATCTAGTGGACATAGGCAAACTTGCGAAAGCCGGCACGAGGGCAGCTACCATAGCTGGGAGTGAAGGTGCTGAAGCAGTTCTGAGAACCATTGGAATAGCAGGCAACGCTGCTCGCATTGGTGGGTTCGCTATAAGTGCAGTATTGTTGCCTGTTGATATTTATACTTTAGTGACATCAGCGATGAAGATTAAATCTCATGGTGTAGACGAACCAGAAGAAGTAAGGAAGCTTAAAGAACTGGCAGCTGAACTGGAAAGAGAAATGAACGACATGCTAGAAGTTGTATACGAATTGAACAGCGCTCACATGGAAAAAGATTGTGTTGATGTTACTAGCCAGTGCGGTTTCGCTGTCTGAGTCTAGCGTTTAAGCATTCTATTTGATATCCAATCGAGTCGTTTTCTATAGCATGAAGTATACTCTGTCATATACTTGAGCTCAGTTCATCTTATGATTTACAACTGTATAGAACTAAGGCACACTAGAGAGACAAAATGCAAAGGGCTGTATGCGATCAACTATAGTAGTTGAACGGTACTCTATAATTTCCTTATCAGTTTAAGCCTAACTCTTGAAACCGTTACCGGCCATGCAGGCAAAAGGTACTGATTTCTTGACTGCATAATAGAACTTATCCATTGACAATTATTATACCTTGTAGAAACTAGTAGTAGAGGAGGGTTATGTTAAGTTCTCTAGTGTTAAGTGTTTATGTTAAGTTCTCTAGAACCGATAAAATGTATGCCTTTTTCACGAGAATCGGTGCCCAAATTTGGAACTCTATTCCTTATTCGATTAAAATACTTAAACGTTCGTCCTTTCGTAAAAAAATAAAGGAATTATTACTACATTTCTTGCGGTCAGAAGATGATTATGTCGAAGTCTCCCGTCTTATTAAGTAATTTAATACTTTAGGTTAGCCTCTCTTCGTAATCGTTATGTACTTGCCTTGTTTTATGTTAGTTTAAATTCTATTTACTGTATAGTAGTGTCTTCACTGTTATTTAGTCCATCTATATATAAATCTTGTTTTGTAATTTGTCTTCAGCTCCCCCCGCCTCGATTATTTCATAAGCTATTTGCAGGTGGGAAAGTAATGTAATTAGTTATTTTCCAATTTTCAATAAAATTTGTTGTTGTTTTGTTTTTTGAGGGATGTTTTACTCCGTTTTTTTGTGGATTTAATTAACTTTTTGAGTGGTATAAATTAATGCAGATGACGTTATGCATCTCATTAAGATAGGATGATGTCATAGTCTAAATTAATGTCGATGACGTCATGCATTTCATTAAGATAGGATGATGTCATAGTTTATTTGCAGCTGGCAAGGAAAAAGTGACGTCAGAATTTCCTAGAGTTGACGTCATCAAAAAATGTTGAGATCATAATCTATAAACAGAAAAGTGATTTTTATATAATTAGCTATTTGCTACAGTCTTCTGATTAGATATTGTTTGCTATAGTCTTCTGATTGGATATTGTAGAAACTTTTATGTGTTCAAAATAAAAGCGGGCAAATTTTGAACGTGTTATCTTTGCAGATTAAATTATTTTCACAAAAAATCGGTTATAAACAAAACCAAGACACAGAGGTTAAATGAAAAATCTTTATTTCAAAAGAAGGGAACAGGAGGTTAAGCGAATGCGAAATCGTACTAATTTTTCGAGCAAAACATGAAAAAGAGGTCGAAGCTCAGCGAAGCGAAAAAACGCCTATCAAGCAAAAATGTCAATCTTTGTTTACTTGACTCTGTAGAAAGTATTGCACAGGGTATAAAATTTCTATAGAAAACAACAGGTGGTTCTAAAGTACACCCTAATTCTTTTGGTTCATGAATAAACTCCATTCTAGTAACTAATAAGTGGAACGTCTATTTAAAAAAAAGATAGGAATAAGAGGTGCGATCGCCTAGCAACACATGTCTTCTTATTTAGCGCTAATAATCGGATAAATAAACAAAACACATGCACATACACAAACTGGAGCTGAAAAGTCTTTTTTGCTCACTATATCCAGTCCAATCCAGTCTCTGGTTACGTCGTATCCATTGAGGCTTTGATTCTAATTCACGCCTTTAATTTATCTTGTTATAAATATTAACCTATTTTTAAGGTAAATATATATCAGATTTTCAGTTATTTTAATCAAAATCGTACGTTTTATTACCTTGAGGCAATAACAGTTACGAAAAAACAACGAAATATCTTTACGGATTCCTTTTAGCCCTTTCGCTCCGGAAGCGCAAAAAAACCCTCGGTGCCGTGATCCACGTCTCATCTACCGATTGCGATTTTGCCGTCATCAGGTTAGTTGTGCAGGGTGAAGAGATCTTTCAAACCATACCAGAATGAGCACGATTCAGTCAAGGAGGCCGGCGAAAAAGGCTAAAAAAAATACGACCTTGATCTGAAAATTTCCGAGAAAATCTTGCCTTTTTTCCACTACCCACCTACCTTTCGTTTTATCTAATGCTACTGAAGACCCTAAAAGCTTTCGCAAAAACTTTACCCACAGAAATAAAGCCTACTAAATGCCCAGCAAGAAAAAAAAAATTAAGCAACAAAAGCGCAAGAAGAGGGGAGCAGAGATAGCGACTGCTTATCACTTTTAAAGCCATGCCCACTTCCGAACTTGGCAAAGTAATATTTTGCATCTGGATCAGAAGGCCGCTAAGTGTACGACCTGTAAACGGTTTTGTGGTAAGTTTTGGTTCTCTTTAGCAAGACAGTGACCAGAAAACCGCTCGGCTAGCTTCAAAACGAGTTTTCGATAAAATTTCCTGCGGCGAATGGGTTAACAATATTTTCAATACAATAGACTGCAAAACAGTCCATAGTTTTGCGTATTTAAGTACGCCTGAACAGTCAAACGGGCGTGTGGGACTCCGACGCTACACTAAAACGATTTTGCGAAAAACACCGACTACATGTTTTGCGGTCCGAGATGACGAAACAAGTTGAGAGCAAATGTAGGGGAAATTAGTAGTCACATGTAGTACAGGTTCCATGAGATGAAACTACAAGTCTTTGCGTATTCTTGAAGGCCGAAAGGTTTCCTATTTCTACGTTTCGATCAATTCAGACCCCCTCGTCAAATAAGAGAGGGGGTCTTGATTCCGATTTGTGAACAACTTTCACTTGCAATCATTGGATGACTGTAAAGTATTGTGTGGGAAATTTCAAGTTCTGAGTACACTCTACAGGCACTTGCGCTCAACGATAACAGTGACCGGGCCAGCTTCGTCATATTTTAGTTACTTTTCGGGTAGAGGGAAGCGAAGATTAGAAATACGTCTGCATTTAGTGGCTAACAAGTTGAGGAAGGTGTGCAAGGATGCCAAAATTGATCCTACGATCCATGCGGATACATGTTGTAACTTTTAATCGATTGGAGGGGAAATGATTTTGACCTCCTGTGCTAGTGTCATTCTGCATTCGTTGGACAATTCCTTGAAACATTGTGGATCTGCTTGATACGACAATGTTGGCGTACAACTACTTGAAGATGTCCTCATCGCACTTCATGTGGGGTTGTAGGATATGAGCAAGGAGGACTGAGGTTGTCTGTGGACTTTCTAAAAGGCAAAATGTCTTGGTATGGGCGCGGCCGATTGGACTATCACCTTCTTAAGTTTATTGAATTGAGTTTCTTGGTTTCGCCAAGGGATTATTTTAATCCGTTATGCCAAACTGGCAGTGGGACTCCACCTCTGTAGGAATCATTTTGCTTATAGTTTTGGTTTGCGCGAGTTTTTTTCCAGGCATTTTGGCTTGCATGACCCCTCATTTTTTTATGTCCCCACTTCTGAAAGTCCGTCCCTTTCAATACGGCCTGATACACATGGATTTCTTTAATGAATCAAAAAACCAAATATATCTTTACCTATTGACATAAGTTTCAATACTTTGATTTTTTGTAATAGTGCTGATCCTGTGCTATGCAGAAAAAACCGCAGCTTTTATTTTAACACAATGACTCCTAGACACCAAATTTAATATATAAAGAAAAACCTGTAGAAAAGGTAGACTCTGTCATTAACGTTTCTACACGAATCCTTATTTTCTGTAGTTTGATTGTTTGCCTTGATTCGCCTCGTGTTTTCCATGAAATACGGTCCAACAATGGAATTCTTTTTGAAATACCATTTATCAATTCAAAAAAAACACTGGGTCATCGCTCCTTGGCAGTTCCGGCAGCCGTATGGAACAAATTGCCGAACAATATACGTAACGAAACTAATTTTTCAGCGGTAATTTTAGTAAATTTAAATCTTCGCTTAAGACTTATTTTATTCAATTTAACTTATAATTAGGATCTTAAATACATACTTTAGTTTTAATGCTATTAATGCATACATATACTACTTCACCCATATTTACGCGCCTGTGTAATTAATGTATATTTCATTTACACCTGTCCATTTTCTAAGTTAATTATTTTTATCGCGCATTTGATTATACTCATAGAGACATTTGCTCGCAATAAATTTTTAAATTATTATTATTATATTAAATTAGAAGCTACGTATGTAACTTCGAAAGGGCTCGTTATACAGCAAGCTGAATGGAAGATTAGTACCGATTTTATCCAAAATCGTAAGCAAATCAGTATTGATTTGTAAATAAACTTCCTTTGCAGTCACCAGATGATCAGTACATATTGTATTGGAAAATTTCAGTCGCGACTAAACACATTTGCGCTCAACGATAGCGGGACCAGCTTCTTCATATTCTCCCTTTGTAATCCACAGGGACTGGAAGGTGTCCAAGGATGCCAAAATTGATCCTCCGATCCATGCAGATAACTTGCGGTCAATTGGAGGAGCAATGATTTTGACCTTCTCTGCCGGTGCCAGGGAAGTGATTTCCTTCTGAATTCGCTCGGCAATTCCTTGAAACATTGTAGATCCACCAGTTAGGACAATGTTGGCGTACAGCTCCTTACGGATGTCCTCATCGCACTTCATGATTGAGTTGTACGTGGTCTCGTGGATACCCGCCGATTCCACTCCAAGAAAGGAAGGCTGGAACATGGCCTCGGGACATCGGCATCTCTCATTTCCGATGGTGATGACCCGACCATCAGGAAGTTCATACGTTTTCTGCAAGCTGGAATTGGATGCAGCGTTACTTATTTCTTGTCCGAAATCTAGAGCAACGTAGCACAGCTTCTCTTTGATGTCACGCATCAAATCGTCGTCAACAGAGGCGACGGAGTTATCTCGCTCAACCAGACACGTTTTGAGATAATCCGTAAGGCGCTCGCCAGCAATATCGAGACGACAGATGCTTTTAGTAATAGCAAAGCCATCGTAGATAGGAACAGCATGACTCACACCATAACCACACTCTACGATTGTACCATTTTTACGGCCTGATGCGTACAGCGCCAGCACAGGTGCCAAGGCTAAAAACATCGCGGGTGTATGGAAGGTTTCGAACATGATCTGACGAAAAACATTTGAGCTCAAGGTTTATTATCTTGCCTTGTACATGTTGTATGGACCTGTCCCGCATCTCTGTGAACAAAAACACCAACTAGACGTTTAGAGTGACGAAACACAATCATTTGGAGGAAATTCGCCCGTCCACCTGAGTCCCAGCCTGGGAGCAGGCTCTGCTGTGAGGGAAAAAGGCGGAAAACAAATCTGCGAGCGAAGCGAACTGAGCGGGAGTCTGGGGAGGGGAAAGGGCGCCGCCCTTTCTCCCTCCCCAGTCCACCGCTTGATTTTTCTTTTCTTTTTGCTGTTTCACCCCGTTTTTCGCTTTTGCCTCCCCCACCACTTCAGGGCCTGGTCCTAGACTAACTCGAGCGTCGACCTCGTTTCAGTGAATGTGCTCACTGGAGCTGAAAGTGGGAAAGGTCTATTCAACATTTACCTAAAGTCTCAGTCAGCTTCACTGTAAGCCTAACATATTACAAACCTGGACTGTACCTGGTTATGAATTTCTGCTCAAACGTAAACAAGGTAACCCTTTCAGATACCAGATCATTACAAGTTTCTGGGAGAGCCCACCCACCCTTCCCCTAGGGCCAACATTAACACTTAATTCTCACTTAGGGCAAAATGTTGGCTTAGGGGAGGGGTAGGTGGGCAGTTTCCTAGAAACGCATAATGATCCCAGATACTTTGCACAGAAAGAAGAAGTCTGCAGGCTGTTCATACACCTAAGCATTTTTGTTAACAACTGAGTGAGTTTAATGCAGTTCCTCTTGAGTCACTTCTTGCGATACTCAGGTGGATACTTAGTTCTAGCCTGGGAACAGCAGACGCATTTCCGGTCGTCGTCGAAGATAAGCGACGACCAGAAATGCGTCTGTTGTTCCCAGGCAAACTTAGTTCACGATCGTGAGGTTTTTTGCAATAACCTCTCCAACTGAAATGAAGCCTAGAAAATGACGATAAAAAAAAGACACAGGCGACAAAAGCGAAAGGTAAAGTAGAGGGGGTAGTAAAACTTTTTTAATCCAAAAGTAATCCTTTCCAAAGTCAGTAAAGGCTGCAACTTGGCATCAGGATTAAACGCCAAAGATTAGAAAAGCTTGATTTTTAAACAACGCTTTGGGCAGTTTCAGTTAATAATTTTTGGTTATGCAAAGCACTAGAACAAAGGAACTTTAAGTTCCAAAAACCAACAAATTCTGAACGTATAAACGCGGATGACCGCCACTGAAAGGTCCGTTTATTGGCTAGTCATGATCTTTGTAGGCGAGTAAAGGGAGCTGCATTTTCTGTGCCCCAATTTCAAATAGAGGCATGCCAGTTTTAATTAACATGGACTGACTGACTCACTAACTCTTGCCCGTGAATGCCGTCAGGCATATAGGGCAGCAACAAAGGATCGCCACTCCTGTCCGTTCTGGTCAAGCTTCTGAATGGTTCCTCACGTGTGCTGTAGGGTCTTGAGCTCCCCTTTCACAGTAGTGTCTCATCTCTCATGTCACTTGTGCCAGCTTTTCTGTTTCATACATTGTTCTCACGTTCCAGGACCCAATTCTGGTCTTGGTTTTGGCGCTCAAGACTTCCATCTTTCTGTCAGTGGCTTCCTCCCGGCTTCCACCACTGTCATTCATACGAGTATCTTCCGATGACTCTAGAAGCCCATTACACTCAGTAGCGTCGATTTCCTCTCTTACTGTTTCCGTAACAGGAGTGTTTTTACGGAACAGGATTGTTAGTCCTGTGTGCAACCCCCAACCTGGGGGACCAGTGGATCACGCTTCGTCAGGCCTCTACCCTTCGACCTGTCTGGCATGGGTGGCCCCACCAGGACACGAATCTCCCGCCAGCATAGCTCTAGGGGTCACTGAGACACGCAAGCCCACCGACCGCGACAAGGTGGCAGTCCTTCGGTAGGAACCTGGACCGAATTAGGCTCGATTTCTGCCGCTCTCTCGGTCCTCCCTGGGGCAGGAGCGTGGGCTCATTTCTCGAACAGCGGTGCGTTGGTAATCGAGTGGACGGATTTGCAAAGAAAGAAGTGGACTGTGGAGAGGATTTGGAAAACAAAGATTTGCAGTGAAGCACCATGGGTAATAAAATTTGGTTACCTATACATGCAAGAAATTCCTCCGTCCGTCCGCACATTCATGTTAGCGGATGCGAAATGTTACACTTACTACCAGGATCTCAGCATCCTCGGAGACCCAGGGGTAGTCAGTCGGTTCGGGAAAAAAGGCGGGACGAAAGTTTTCAAGTAAGGGCGGAAGAGCCCCTGGGTACCGACTCTCACCGGACCATTGCCAAAAATTCAAGCGGATGCCGGCTCCTGATTGGGCACAAAAAATGCTTTGTATTATTGTGCCCAATCGGCGAACAGTTTCTCCTGAGTTCTTTTCGTGAGTTCGTACACCACCACCGCTATTGTCTCGCCACACTTGCCCGGTTCGTTCACCAAGCTTGTGCGAACAAGGGAAACTTTTATTTTCTACCTTCCTAACCAGAAACAAAGGAACTACCGACGAGTTGAAAAAACGTTTGCGTTACTATCAGCAAGAGCAATTGAATTTGCCCCGAGGATATTCTGTTTTTGACGGATCACAATTAAGATGCGGCGGCGATGAGAAATTCAAATAAGTAATAGCTTGACAAGGCAAAACAACAACTTTGCACGTGCATCACGCTTTTTTGTACATTTCTTTGCCGTAAACTGCACGACTACCCGTGAAAATGCCGAATTTCACGTTTTGTGAAGGATATAAACAAGCAATAACAAAATTCATTCTCTTCATGAACTTTGATATGGTTCAGAAGAGTTCGCTTGCATTTGACAAAGTAAGCGAGTTGGACCAGATGGGGATTTTATATCAAACTGAAAGTTTCCTGATTGCGTGCATTTCTTTGGTGCACAAAGCAAAAACGGTAAACTTACTTCCGACAATAAGGCTAGCCCAATCGATTTTTGAAACGCAAATTTCCCTCCGTAGATAAGCCCCTCCGAATGTAGGCCCCTCCAAAAATAAGCCCCTCAAAAAGGGCCTTTGAAAAATATAAGCCCCGGGGCTTATTTTCAGAATTTTACGGTATGTGGTCTCCAACGCATGCAGCAGTTCTTCGTACTTTGTTGTCACGCAACGCTATTCCCCGTGGATTCCTTATTTCCTCGAATAAGCGCCCAGGCGCTTATTTCAAATTTCAACCATAGGAAAGGCAGGGCGCTTATTCTATAAACAAACTAGGGAATGGTCCAGTTGTTCCTGAAAAGTTTACAGCAATTACCAAGAGCGCGGGCAGTGGGATAAATATTAAAAGAGATATTTCATTAGCGCACATAAAGGAACACTGCAAGCGCGCACATGGATATAGAGATACTAGTAGTTTCCAGTGGAAAGTGAAGTGCTGCGAGTAAAACATGACATTTCAAATAATTTACATCAGTTGCAGTTTATTTCGATTGTTGATTTGACATTAACCGTGTCAAATACCTGTGCATGTAATGCTGCACGACACGAAGGCGATCGATAAAAGTCCGTGAGAATAAATCAGCGTATTATTTGTCTGAAACCTGTCCACGATAAAGCAGGGACCGCGGAAGGGGAGGGGTTGGTAAGGCCGCGGCCCCACCACTTTTTTGAGCCCCCGTCCCCACTTTTTGCGCTAAAAAGACTTGAAACAAGTTTTTTCCGTCTATATTCCGCTATGTTCTCTGTATTTTCTTTAATTTCGAACGCCAGGCATTTTGTGGGGCTCCTGTGCTTTTCGCGGTAATTGTGCCCTAGGGCCGACTTGCCCCTTGATCAAACGCCATGCCTTGGCCACCCCTTCGCTTCGTTCGGCAGCGTGTTTTGTACTTACAGCTCCGGCAGAGTTCTTTATCAGTTTTATCAGACGAAATGAAGAAAATTACTAGCTTTTTCAAGTCAAACGAAGGTGAGTAGTTGTTTTGAGTTGATAAAAGTTATATATTTTGTCTTTCTCCTTTCGAATGAATGAAATATTCGATGGCAAGAAGAATTACATTACTTGAACAGTGAACGGCCATATTTAGAAATTATATGATTTTATTCCTTTTTTCGATTTTCAATATGAAAAATTATTTTCAATTGTCAGCCCTCCCACTTTTCACCTTGCTCCGCGGTCCCTGTAAAGTTA
>NC_133206.1:3870000-3902500 GCF_958299795.1 Porites lutea
ATTAATAGAATCTTGCGGGGTACGCTTGACTTGGTTTGACTGTAATGGCTCTTGCTATTTTGGTACTGAAATCTTCATGTCGAAGATAAAGTCAATAAAGTTGTTGTTATCATCCCACCCCGGCATACCTCTGGGGATTAGCAATTTTTGTCTTGGAGGTCTATTGCCTACCCCCCGGACACGCAGAAAGAGACGATTCCTCACGGCCCCGAGCTCCTAATCGACCTCACATATGTTGTTTTGGGTACAACTGAAATCATATAGAGCAACATTGATTTCTGTACAACAGCAAAACGAGACGTTTTGACTATAACTTTTGTAAAGGTTTCGTAGAATTTATTGAAAGAAGGATAATTCATGTGAATATAGTTAAAACAAAAATAAAATTTGAAAAAGAAAACGAAGAAAAAACTCTTAAATGCTTTCTTAAAATGTTGAACGATCAGCGGACAGAAAAGAATAAGAAAGTTTTACAACTGATCGCGCGCTGTTGTTTTCAAGCTTTATTATCTATTGAACCCTGAATCTCTCTTTATTTATTACTATTAAAAGCCTTCTATCCATTATATGGCTGAATAAGCTGAAGAAATATTCCTTTGTTTGTGAAGAAAGCTATCAATTCGACTACGCATTATACGCCATTTGGTTGAAACTGCATAAACAGAACTTCAAATACAAATTTTAATTTCGGTAGGTTATTCTTGTCCAAAAAACGAGACGTCCAAAGACTACTGTTATTTTTCTGCCGTTTTTGTTATTTTTCTCCTATCTTTTTGGTCTTCTGGCAGTCTACATCACAGACGAGTATGGCTAAGATCCTGGAGAACTCCTGTAGTGGGTTTTGTGGCTGGAATTTCAACAGTCTCTGCCGAAAATTCAACATTTATTTCCTGGTCTCTTCCAACTGTGTGTCGCGGTTATCCAACCATTTTGCATATGAACAATGGGATAAATTCCGTATTTGATGAGCTATTGTCATCCTTCTTCTGGTCGATTGGAAGCATTGTCCATCGCGGCATTGTTGGTAGCCGCTCAATTCATCGGGGCATTCCTGTTTACTCAAGACAATTATTCCATCTACCGCTGAAAGATACTCGCTTTTACCACAGGAAGACTGGGCCTGTTTACATGGAGGTGGGGGACCAGTTCAGGAATTTAAGAAAAGAATCTAAGGCATTGATAAAGAGGAAGTTAAAGGAGTATCACACTTCTCTTGGTGACAGCATGAAAGTCAATCCAAAGCACTTCTGGAGTTACTTCCGCCATGAAACCAAATCAAACTCTATACCAGCTAATGTTACGTACGGTGGGCGACAGATCTCCTCTGGAGCGGAGATGGCAGAAGTCTTCAACAAGTATTTCTATTCTACGTTTACGCATGCGCCAGAGGTACCCCTTGATGCATTTACGCCGCCCTACGATAGGATGCCCGTCCTCGACAGCTTAGTGCTGTGCGAAGACGAGGTTTATAAGGTGCTCTTGAATTTAGACCCGAGCAAAGCTCCGGGCCTTGACGGTCTTCCTACAATCGTGCTAAAGACGTGTGCAAGGGAACTAGCACCTTCTCTTTGAGCCCTCTTTAATTTATCTCTTGAGGAGGGTAAGGAAAAAAGGAGGACGTTACTAACTACAGACCCATCTCTCTATTGTGCGTTGTATCCAAAGTATTAGAACGATGCATATTCAAGCACTTTAAGGATTTTCTCTGTCCTTTGTTTGACAATGCACAGCATGGTTTCCTTCAGGGTCGATCTACAGTCACCCAGCTTCTGGCGTTTTATCACGAGATTGGCCAGTCTCTAGATAAAGGCCTGCAGTCGGACATTGTGTATTTGGATCTCGCAAAGGCTTTCGACAGTGTCTCCCACCAAAGGCTGCTTCTGAAACTCTCGGGAAGCGGGAAACTTTTGCAGTGGTTTGAGAGCTATCTAGGTGGACACGGTCCACAGCAGTGCTTGGTCCACGGTTTCACTTCTAGTCGTTCTCCAGTTCCATCAGGAGTCCCTCAGGGCAGTATTCTCGGTCCTCTGCTGTTTTTAGTTTATGTGAACGATCTCCCACCGGTGATACAGAATCGTATCGCACTCTTCGCTGATGACTCAAAATGTTCCAGTGCCATTGAAAGTCTACAAGATTGTGAGTCACTCCAAAAGGACCTGGACAGTCTGCATGGCTGGAGCGATAATTGGAGCGATAAAGTTTAACACCTCTAAATGTGAGGTACTAACGGTCACACGTAAGCGCCACCCATTTCGCTACGACTACAAGTTGAACAACAACTCACTTAAACACGTCACTCAAGTAAAAGACCTCGGAGTGACTATCTCGCCGGACCTCACATAGGATACTCACATTAACACTATCTTAGCTAAGGCCAATAGGATGCTCGCATTTTTGCGCCGCAATAGTGTTATGTCATGCACTACAGACCATAGGAAATTACTATATCTCACGTTTGTAAGATCATATATTGGCTATGCTAGCGAGGTATAGGCTCCCAGTACGATCGGTAGTATAACAAAAATAGAGTCTTCAACGCAGGGCAACAAAATTCATCTTAAACACGCACTAGCAAGAGGATATTTCTTATCATGAGCGCCTTTCTCGCCTCAATCTGCTACCGTTAACATACTGGCATGAAGTGAAAGACTTAATTGTCTATTTCAAGTGTCGCGCTGGCCACTACACCTTACCCATAGCTGATTATGTCAAGCCTAAAGGCACTCGTCTCACTCGCCATAGCTCTGATCAAGACGTACTAATTCTCAAGTGCCGTACAAAACTCTTTCAATTTAGTTACTTTAATCGTATTGCTAAACTCTGGAATACGTTACCTGTATCCACTCGTACTCTTAGTTCTCTTTATCAGTTTAAATCTCACGTACTCCAACGCTATTCGGCTGCTTTTCGTACAAACTATGACGTCACTAACTTTAACAACCTGGAAGTCGATCTGCTGCAAATGCAGTAGGTCACGTAATCTTCTATTAGCTGGTAACTGCTGCTACTAAGACTTTTTATCAGCTGCGGGAGGGATTCATTCTTATCGTTTTTACAAATGGGAGTTTTATACTTTTTATAATGTTTAATGTTTACATAGTTAGTATTTGTGTATTTTCCGTAAGGGCACACTTAATTTGGAGCCTCGCTCTGTTGTGTGTCCCGCACCTCCGTCCCTCCTTTTTTGGACAAAACCCGCGTGAAATTATTCCCTAATTTCACTCGTCTCTATGAGCTCGCTCCTAGGAGCCTTTGATTGTAGTCTCTTTTAGTATTGTAATCATGGTGAAAGCGATTAAATAAATAAATAAATAATAAATACTGCAAAACTGATCATAACAACGCAGTATTGCTTTTTTTATACGGCAATGTCTCGGCTGGCCATACCAGCCTTCAGTAACAGCTGTATGAATTCGAAGAAGGCTGGTATGGCCAGCCGAAATAGATAACAATTATTCAACGAAGTGGAGGTGGCTAGTATTGGATATTTACCGAGGCCGTGAAGCGGCGAGGTAAATATCAACTACTAGTCACCGACACTGAGGTGAATAATTGTTTTAGTATATACTAAAACAGTGAGATAATTGAGCACAAAATGATGATTTTTAACTCATTTACTGTTGCCAACGATTACAATTTTGGCGCGCGATGACCGAACGGCCGACAGGGCTTAAAAACGGCTGGACATGCGCATTAAAACTCTGGGGTTCTTCCCGCCATTCGATTTTCAAAATGGCGGACGACGAATGAAAATTCTACACGTCATTCTGACGGCTATTTGCGACATCTTGCTCGCCCAAGGCCTTCAAATTCTGCGTCACTGAACACAACGAAGACTGTTGTTTGGGTTTGAGGCACGACGGCACAAATCGGAACGGTGGTGTGATTTTAATAAAGCGATCAACACAACGCCTTTTAAAACAATATTTCACCTTTTCAGAATTCAGTCGAGGTACAGTTTTGCCGTGATATAAGGTGGTCTCGGCTTCTATAAGGTTTTAAAGTGCATTTTCTTGTAGCTTATTCATTCTTGTACAAAATATCAAATATGACTTTTTTTTCGTTCTGATGAAAATTTTTTATCGCTTCTTGTTCGTGGGCGTCGTTGACTTTGCATATGGATGAAATGAAGGTGCACTTCGTAAGTACAGAACATTGCATTTTTCTGTTTCTGCTGTCTTTACTCTCATCTCTTGCGTCTGGTAAGAGAAACTGAAATAGGATTCCGGCCGATAGTTGAAAGATTAGTTCATATTTACTGTATATTTAGGCGTACAAAGTCTTGTACACACTGTTGATAACCATAATTTTGCTTTGTAAGTGACGGTGTTCAGAAAACTTGAAATTATTAAACTTCATGCGACTTCATTGTGTACCATGTTGTGTTTTAATTTCTTGACACCGCGAGCTACACTCTGCGGCTGGCCGCGTGCGTCTCCAATGTTATGATGTTATTTGAGCTTATAACCAGCCTGTCATCGACCTATTTTTAATCTTTTTCATGATGTTTTGTTTTTATGAGAGAAGGCTCGCTTCCGGCCTGTTGGAGACGTGTTTGTATATACTGGTATAGAAGGACGATCCCGTGGTTATTTTGGAAGTGTATCTGTTTGTAAAAGTACCATTTGCAGAAAACTAAAGGAAACAAACGAAACTGTTGCTCATGAACGTCCACAGACCAGAGTCCAAAGTATGGAGAACTCAAACAAACGTTTGTAATCCTGGAGAAGGAAAGGGGCCTGGGAAAGGAAAGAGA
This sequence comes from Porites lutea, assembly GCF_958299795.1. NCBI lineage: Eukaryota > Metazoa > Cnidaria > Anthozoa > Scleractinia > Poritidae > Porites > Porites lutea. The sequence goes on from NC_133206.1 coordinate 3,874,757, forward strand.
ATTTAAATAATACTTCTAGAAAAAATAAGGTAGCCATTGTAGTTTTTGTACACAACTGCAAACAAGACATATACATGTGTACTTTGGACCTATTTACACCATTACTGATGTATACAAAAGGCATCCAATCACCGTATTGATCATGAGACTCTGTTATGTATTATGTCATATCTGACAGACATTTTTCAGCAAAAGTGCTCAACTCCAGAGGACTTTCTGAACGATACTATAATATTGTAGAAGAGAAAATTGAACGGTAACCACTTCTAAAAGTCCTTTTAACAGTCCTGAGCAAATATACACAATTGACTGTACGAAATTAAGTAAATTAAAGTTTTATCTCTGTAGTACATAGGCAATTCTCACAAGTAACATGAAAATGGCAACTGCAGTTACATCGTTACTTCTGCCTCATTGTAAAATTCTTTTTCACAAGGGGGGGGGGCACATTATTTAGCACACTGTTCCTACAATTCCACAAGGCTCTCATCAGACACTATAACAATGGAGGAAAAACTCTATGTCCCATCTAAAATGGAAAATGCTTGTGACAAGCATGCAGCTGGAACTTACCAAGACATTTTTGATGCAATATTCATTGATGAAAACCACACCCTTTCAGAGAAAAGAAGAAAGTCCCAAAAATCAAGGGTTGCACGCGGCAGTCTTGCATAGCCTGAGTTTGTTCCGAAACCAAGTAGGTTACTACAAGTAATAGCCAAATATTTCAGTAGAGCCAAGAGGTTTCTAAAATAGGGCTATACATGCAAAAACTGCGAAATGTACATGAAGTACAAAACTAAGTAGTATGAGTAAAAAGAAAAATAATTTTTTGACTGTTGCTGGTCACTCTGACCAGCCAAAGAAAATCAGCTCGGTTAAGTCTATTGTTTGCGGGGTCATGTCCAAAATATTAAAAATAATACGATGATTTATACCAGGAGGTTAATTTAAACATAGTAGCTTAAAAAGAAAAAATATAAATAAATTCAAATCCATTAGCAGTGTACATGTCCACTCAAAATGGCTGGCAAACCAAGAGTTAGTCTGGACAAATGGTCACCTTGGCCTGACATTGTTTATTGATTGGCAGTTATTTTGAGCCCTGGTAGCAACCAGCGAAACGAAACAAAACATTAAACAAGCAGTCATTGAAGCCAAGCGAGTGGCTGACCAACTACAAGTAATGGCTAGACCGCTTGGCTAACCAAATCTTAAGACAAGCCAGAAAACAATTTAAATGTGAAAATAATGTTCAATTTGGAGAGCAGTACTAAAGATGTGCCAAAAGACAGAAAAGAAACTTAGTGGTGTACATCTAGGTAAAAACTGCAAAACAATGTATTACAGAATATTTTTTTCTTTGGTCTTTTGCATCATTCAATTCTAACTTCCCCTGTTTTCTCTCTTTTTTCTCTATCAACTGCTCCTCTTCATTATGCACTCTGGGACATCTCTTCTTCACTACTGTGTCTTTACTGAACTATGCAAGAGAAAAATTCCCCATATCTGCTGATCTTCAAAGTCATGTACTCCTGGACTTTTCTTCTATCTTCTTCATAACTTTCTGTCAAAGCATAATATATTTTTATCAGGCATAATAATTTTTAAACAGCTATGTAAATACAGACCACCACCTCTATCCCCCATCCCCTCTCCACATCCTTCCCAAAAGAATTAAATAGATGATTTCAATTATTCCTTGAATTATTGCTGTAGCACTGGGCTGCTGTGTGGTTTGTGAACTATTGTGATTATTGACCTGATATGTGGTTAGTGAACTACTTTTTTTCCAGGCAATAAAAATAAATACCATATATAAGACTATAAATGGCCATGCATGCACCTAGAATGGAATGTCATTAAGTTTGTGTATGTTTACTGAACTCGTAATGTCATTACTGAACTATTTGTCTTCATTGAACTACAACAAAAATAAGGAATGTTCAATTCCTGTGTGGGCAATGCCACCTGAAATAAGAACAACATTCCATGCACTCAGGGGTAGAACTATGACAATGAGTTTATTGAATGGTTCCTACCTCAGTGCACAAGTTTAAGAGGAAGGAAAAATTTGCCTGCACTGGTATTTTCGGCAGCAGAATTTTTTATAAACATCTTCAGTGACGTGTGGATGAAGCAGAGTGAAAATGCAAAAAAAATTCCAAAGGAAGAAAAAAGTATCAAGTATTGAAAAGATATAATATTCATACTGGTATTATTATTATTATTATTATTATTATTATTATCTACAGTCTCTGCATCTGTCACTCAAGAAATTTCTCGTCATGTAAACAAAGAAGTGAAAATTGATTTTATCTCAATAACCCGGCCAAGCCTTGCAGATATATTTTTAATTTTCATTAGTTTTTCAGCCCTAGGCTACTAGTTTCCATTTAGTGATGCTAATTTAGACCAGCATTGCTTTCCCCTTGGCTATGCTTTTCCTGGTCATGAGCCTAATTGTTGCCTGAAATGTGACATGCCAACCTATGTGCACAACAGCAACTTCGAAAACATAATTCAGTTGTGCATAACACAAACCAACAATCCCCAGACCACAGTTATTTCTGGACGGAGGGAGTAAACTGCACCTCATGTTACCCTTTAATTTGTTGGTACAAAGGATGAAAGAACTGGCTCAGTCATTAAGCAGGTAAAAAGAAATGTGTTATCACGTGAACAGTGTTTCCTTACTATCTGATCTCGAGACTGATCGTTGTAACAATGAAAACAAGAAATTACGACATAAATTTTATATAATGCTTACTATTCATGAACCATTTGAGTTTTTTAGCATGTAAAAGAGAAAACAATAACTTGTACAACTTCAAGTAAGCTCACAAAATTTCAGCAAGCAAGGCACGCGTGATCATTGTCACAAACGTCGATACAAACATGCATTTAACATAACCAGAACGTTACAAAAAAAATATTTCCAGATACCTTGCCGGAGATGACGACAATAACGATGGCGACGATAAAGTTGATGACGAAGGGAATTCATTACACCAGAAAGCAGATGATGATGCAGAAGATTTCGACGAGGGCTGTTTAATATGATCCAGAAAAAGAAATTTCCCGCTTCGCGCATCTTTAAACGTACGAAATCAAATGTCAAGCTTGAGGGGCCGTCATCAATCCATGGAAAAGACTTCTCCAACACAAAACGGCTCTTCTAGAAGCCACTCCATACAAAAAAGGCAATGACCAAAAGTCGCAAACCACTTGAGTTGTATGTTGTTGACGGTTGATTCCCTTGACGCTTACTTGCATCAAAACATGTTGCTCTTTTATCTATTGATTAAGTAGCCGAAACACTATGTTTTGTGTATCAGGAATTTAATACAAACTGATAAATCTCAACTACTGTAGCAACACGTCCTGATATGGTAAGAAATTTGAAAAATGCGCCGAAATACAGCTCCCAACCGGCCACCGATCGTCCGCCATATTGACAACAGGATCATTCATTCTTAACTTTCCGCATGCGTAGTAACTACGAGATCGCTTTTTCACGTCACAACCTCTCGACCAATCAGCCGTTTTTAAGCCCTGTCCGAACGGCCGCGGTCGTCGCTTTTTCTTAGCGACAAATAAAACTTTTGAAGGCGTTTGTTTAGCTCTTGCGGGGAAGTTTCTTCAAAAGGAGTTGTGTATTCTGTTTGTGTTTAAAATAATTCTGTAAAAAAGATTATTAAATTTAGTTTTAAGCTTATTTATGAACAAGTCAACTAAATAAAGTAACGCAAGACTTAAGCTTAATTTGCATTTGTAAACAAAAAACTTTTTCGCCGGTTTTATCGATAACTATTCAAGTCAAAAAGACAAAGCTTTACCTGTTAAAACTTCCAAACCGAACTTCGTCACCTTCTTCATGTATTTCGGAAACAGCTTGCTTGATTAGTTGTAAAATTTCTTAGTTTGTTACGGCAGCAAACCGGGAAAGCATTTTGCTCGCAACCAGGGCGGATAAACTCGCAACCTACGCGAGTTTGGCGTCGCTCGCTCGGAGGAACTGGAGGTGAATCAGTGAATAGTGCAGGATAGTCACTGATTGAGTAGCCAATCAGAGCGCCCGAAAAACACTATCCACTGTTTTAGTATATACTAAAGGGAAATATTGTAAAAAAGAGCAATACACGTTTTTATGATCACCTTTGCGGTAGCCTTTAAACTTCTCGCTTTTTGTTCTTAATATTTTGGCTGATTAGATCTCAGTTTCTAGAGATCGTTGACAATGCAACCAGTAGGATCTTCGTCCACGGTTTTTGCAGTTATTTTTTTTTCTTGTCAAACCACTTTCCGACGAATTCTTGCGTTTTTCCTTGAAAATAAGCAGTCTTGGGGTCCGCCGCCTTTGTGTCAACCGCGCGTTAAGGTCTTTTCGCTGTTCCCCAACCCCCCTCCCCCCTAACTGCTGGGGCGGGACCGCTCCCAAAATTACCCACCACCGGGTCCAAAGGACTGGACTTGCCCCTTGCCCGGATGGATGGTAACAAGTCAAATTGAACAATGCCTTACCGGCGTTGATGGCGGAAGGAAAAAAAAATAACTCTAGTGCGAGGAGAATGGAGCGAAAGCAACTATCACTGCTAGTTCGCGCGCGTTTCACACCTTGTTTTTCCTTCTCGCCAAACAAATCGCCAGCAACGCAGGCTAGCGTTTCCCATTTTCAGATTGGGGGTTGGGGGTGGTGAAAAGAAAGAATAGACTTTCTTTTTCTTTCTCGCATTCTGCCCTCGTTCTCACTCTTCGCTCGCGTGCTCGTCGATTCTCAAAAAAAAAAAACGTCAGTGTGCAGGCTACGGATGTTCCAATGCCCTAATAGTTAGTACTGTAAATCCTCTATTAAGCCCCCCCCGGAGGACTCATTTTTCAGTGATTCATTTGAGGGTGGCTCATTAGAGAAGGGGGGCTTATTTATTTAGAAAAGACGGTGGTATCAGTTCTCCATAAAGAACTAGAATACAAAGCGGAAAAGCTTAAGTACTAGCCTACGTAGCAAACGTTTCCGTGCGGTTTAGGGGCAAAGAACGAAGAACGAGAGTCAAAGAAAACGCGAAAAATGGCGCAAGTAAGAGAGCGAGGAGGGAGTGGGGAAGAAAGGAAAGGTTTCCTTCCTTCCCCACCCCCCTCTTTCATTTTTTGCCTCTCGTTTCATTTTTCGCGCGGCTAAAACCGAAAATCCCGTTCCTCGGTCTTTCTTTACAGGCTACTCAAGTACAAGAAGTTGGAGGTCATGCAGCCGAGGATCAAAAACAAATCCGAACTTCCAGATGGCGAATAAACCATCCTGGATAAGTCCACACGACATTTACAGTGTTGTAATTGAGAAATACAGTCTATTTTTTATTAGTGAAGAACAATTAGGGAAGGGGAGGGGGGCCTTATTAACTTTCTTCCCCCGAAATAGAGAGAGGAGCTTATTTGAGGAGAGGGAGGGGGCTTTATAGAGGATTTACGGTACTTTAGAGATTGCCACATAGAAACAAGAACAAAAATAGAAAGGCCAAACAAAAAAATCAATGTCGATAAAATGGTTAGAATTGGCTAAATTTCCGCATAGTTTTTAATATACACCTCCTTATTACTTTTTGTTTGTTATTATGTGGGTTTACCTGCGACTTTGCTAATGGCATTATTCCTCGCCCCATCAAACAGTAAGATGTTTGGAAAATATATTTTTATTTTAAACAAACTGAAAACCTAAAAATATTTGGCACCTTACAGAGTCGTTCAAAAAAAAGGCTTCACAAAGAAATATAGTAAATAATAAACTTTTTTTGTTTTAAAGCTGTCTGGTGACGTATTTTTTCCAGTCAAAGTGGTTGGTTTCACTGTATGAGGAAACAGTATTTTGGGTAGAAACGTCTAGTCGCGAGTTTTTTAGAAACATTTTCGGTGAACAATTGAGGGGCCAGATTCGTCATATTCCTGTTTGGAGATCCACATCTGTTGGAAGGTGGACAGCGACGCCAAGATCGATCCTCCAATCCATACAGAGTATTTACGCTCGGGAGGAGCAATGATCTTGATCTTCATTGTGGGTGGGGCGAGGGCTGTGATTTCTTTTTGCATTCTGTCGGCGATTCCTGGATACATTGTGGAACCACCAGACAACACTGTGTTGGCGTACAGATCCTTACGGATATCCACATCACACTTCATGATCGAGTTGTACGTTGTCTCGTGGATGCCTGCAGCTTCCATTCCAAGGAAGGCGGGTTGGAACATGGCCTCAGGACATCTGAATCTCTCGTTACCGATGGTGATGACCTGTCCATCGGGAAGCTCGTAGCTCTTCTCCAAGCTGGAGCTGGAAGCGGCTGTGCTCATTTCTTGCTCAAAGTCAAGAGCAACATAGCACAGCTTCTCTTTGATGTCACGCACGATCTCACGCTCGGCAGTGGTGGTGAAGGAGTAGCCACGCTCTGTCAGAATCTTCATGAGGTAGTCAGTCAAGTCTCTGCCGGCCAAGTCGAGACGAAGGATAGCATGGGGAAGAGCATAACCCTCGTAGATGGGAACTGTGTGTGTTACACCATCACCGCTGTCCATAACGATGCCAGTTGTTCGACCAGAAGCGTACAGAGAAAGCACAGCCTGGATAGCGACATACATGGCTGGGGCGTTGAACGTTTCAAACATGATCTGTTAAAAATAGGAAGACAAAAAAAATCAGTTAACAGACTAAACAAAGCAAAAGATATCTCAACTCAATGTGGCCAAGAAGGGCCACATCACTAAACTGTATTTTTCACGGGTCGGTAGGTCAACGCAAAAAAACTCCCAAAGTTGCCAAAAGTCAAGAAGCATCACAAACTTAATTATGAAAAATACTTATAAGCGAATAATGCCATGCAAATTTACCGCCGAGGAGCTTTCATTTTAATAGCAACACCAAACGATTTCGTCAACATATACGTACGTGACACTTAGTAATAGTAATTAAGTTTGACTTTAGGCGTGCCACCAGAATGAAAGATGGAGTCATTAAAAGTGTGGCAAAATGCTGTAGTTGGACCATTCAAATTGAACCTCTTTGCGAGTACTTTCATCTGGTACTGTTTATTTTTTCAGCATTCGAAAAATGAAATTTGAAAATTGGCCGAATTTTGACTTTAGTCACTTTTGGGACTGAAAGGAAAATACCGACATTTTTTTTAAACATTTCAGCACTCTAAATAGCTGGGGATAAACATCAAGTTGCTTTTTCCTGCACAGTCTGTCTCTGCGTGCCAGCAGAGGGCCAAATAAATAATGATTGATTGGTTATAATCAATAAACGATTTTGTGGAAATCCCAACAACAAACAACGCCTGATCGAGCCCTTAACAAAATCTGACCAATCCTGAGCAACTTTAACCATAAAAGGCAACGCAACATACAGACAGCTGAGGACGCTCTTGCCTTATAGCAATGTCACGAAAACACCACGAAATAGAAAAAGGCTGTCGGAGTATAACTGTTTTCGATATCATTTGGCTAAACTGACAACTTGTAAAGTTAGAAAATTCGTTGTTGCTTTCACGACATTAATTCTACATTGCCATTTTTTTTTTACACGGCACGAGCCTTGATTTCCGTACGAGCAAAACAGTAACTGTTCATTTTTTGGCATGACAGTCTCGCGGGTTTGCCTTTTTTGCCTCCGATTTCATACAGCTGATCAAAGAGTTAGAAATTAGAACGACGCTCGCAATTAATATTCCAATTCGGCGGAAGAGCAAAATTGTGAATAGCCTTAAAGGAAAGGGAAATTTTTAAATTCCAATTTTTTGTTAATTGTGTGTCAATTTGAATAACAGCAATCATTCTGTACGTAAATAAATTATTTAAGTTTCATATGTAGCGGGATTTGTACAGTTTAGGTTGAAAGTCAAATTAAAACATTTACCTGTGTCATTTTTTCTCTGTTGGCTTTTGGGTTGAGAGGAGCTTCAGTCAGAAGAACTGGGTGTTCCTCGGGAGCCACACGCAGCTCGTTGTAGAAGGTGTGATGCCAGATCTGAAATTCAAGAAAATCTCGGGTAAAAAAAAATCGACTTCAATGTTTGCACTAAGAGATTGACTTACCTTTTCCATGTCATCCCAGTTTGTTACAATGCCGTGTTCGATGGGATATTTGAGAGTCAGAATACCTCTCTTGCTCTGAGCTTCGTCGCCGACGTACGAGTCTTTCTGACCCATACCAACCATCACACCCTGATGCCTTGGACGGCCAACGATGGAAGGAAACACTGCACGAGGAGCATCATCTCCGGCGAAACCGGCCTTGCACATACCAGAGCCATTATCCACAACCAAGGCAGCAACGTCTTCATCGGCCATTTTAGTATGTTTTTGGATAAAAAATTAAATATCCTAGCTTTCACAGGCGTCTACTTACGTCTCAACGACCAACTGAACAGAAGTGAAAACAAGAGTGGACTACGAAAGAATATGTACCCCGGAGGAAACCACAGGATTATTTCTTCGCCTTATTTGGTCATGATTTCAGATCTTTTTTACCCTATTGCATTCAAAATATTTTTAACAGGATGAAAAACCAGAACGACGAGTGATAATTACTGACGTAATCAACAGCGTTCCTCTCAGCGTTGTCAAGGCGACAGTGGCTTGTACAGATTAAAAGATGAAAGTACGTATCTGCTCTGTCTACGGCAAAAATAACCTTGTATACGAGCGCAAAAATATTTTGAGTCTCTCGGTTTGCCTCTAATAAGTTCTAAGACGCGCAGAGAAATCAGAATGTGTATCTTAAAACTACACATCTCGAGTTTGCCTTATACGGTTTGGAGAAAGCTATGCTGTCAAGATGGCGAAAACAAAACCAGATCAGGACATTCCGAGACCTTTACTCTCGTTTTGATTTGATAAAATATCAGTTGTGACCTTTCGTAATAAAAATGGTTAGTGTCGATAATGTGCGGCCGTACATTTATGACGAAGCTTTCTACATCAGCATCAGTCTTTCATGGTCAAGCATCGTGACTACCTGTAGAACGTTTTAACAGCAAATCGCCTTTGAATATCTAAACACATATGGAAGTAATTCTGGTCCAAATATTATCTTACTATTTAAAAAAGAGAACAAAAATGCAAAACGAAGTAAAATGGATCTCCCATTTGATTTCCTACTGCACGAAATTTTAACTGTACCCTTTGACGTCGTCCCACTCGGGCCGAGTTCGAAATGTTTTAGTGTAAGCTAGTATAAAGTTCAGATTTCATGTCACGTAAGGAAGCTGAAAAAGCTGAAAGGCGTCATCAGTCAACAATGTGAATTGTTGAGCCAAACGTTTTTCTGCCACGTTTTATACTTTTTATTCAAAAAGTTTTTTTAAATTTTGTTATCTATTGCTATTGGGATGATCAAGACCTCAGGAGATTTCTTCTGTGCAACGCAAGATGTGTGATATTTGGGATACGTGCCTAGTCTAGCACGAAACAGGCAAAGCTAAATAAAGCAGGCTGAATTAACCTCATTCCAATCTGTTTTCTTAAGTAATTAAAAAATGCTTGGAAGTCTGAACTCGACCTCTCTTCCGAGGGAAGTAGTTAGAAATTTTCTGAGGTCAATCACGCTTTTTCATTGCACTACCTTGAAAGTGCTAACCTGCCATGGGGCCCAGCTCTCTTCCCCGGTCAAAGTAGAGTGCAAAATTCAGCCCCCACCCATCCTTTTACATCCCAGCAATCACAAATCTACAATTCTTCACTGTTTTCGATAAAATGCTTTTCAATTTTCTCAAAAATAATGGAGAAAAAATTATAAGGAATCTATGCCAAATAGGAATCAAGAAAGATTTAAGACACTCATCGGGAAAAACTTCAAATGAAATAGGTAATACATATATTATTGTGCTGCAGAGCTGAGCTCCAGAGGGTGCCCAACGGTCCCTCAATCCCGTCATCTCGTGTGAAAATGTGCCCGTTAATCAAGCACGGGCTACACGCGAAATTTTTCGACACGGTGTCGACTTCATTATATGCCCAATAAACCACAACTGCTCAGCGGCAAGACCACAAAACTCTTGTTTTCGTGATCGTTCGGTAATTCCATCAGAAGACAGAATACTCTTAAGCAACCTGACATCAGGTTCTATTTTCGTTTCGTTTGGTGGGATGAGGAGCCGAGTACTATTGGGCGATTGGTAATCGGCTCCTGGTGGGATGAAATTTCGGCGAGCAACTGCGCAAGGCGGAACGAAGAGAATTTTTAGCGAGGCCACGTATGAGAGAATGTTTCAAAAAAAGCTGCTAAAATTGGGCCTGATCTCAGGTTAACTTTCAAGAGGTTCAATAGGGAAAGGGATTTCGAAGAAATTCTGAAAAATCGTTCTCTGATTGCCGGGTAGTTAAGTCAATTTTAAAATGGCCCTTCCCTGCTGTCGGGTTTATAGCTACAGCGCTCCTTACAGCGTTTTTTTTTTTTTTCCAAAAAAAAAATTTTTGTGCTGCTTTTCAAGCTCTTTTAATTGTGCGAGGATTGGAAGTGCAAACATTTGGTAATAGGGAAGACCAAAGTACCGACAAGATAAATTTTCCCAATGAATAAGCGATGAGAGGGGTAAGATATTTGGAAATTCTCGAGTAAAATTTTTTTTTTTTGGGGGGGGGGGTTGCGTCTTCAGGGGTCAAAATGTTATATCTGTAAACGTGTTTCTTAAAACTGTCTTAAGTTGACTTATTTGCTGGGGGTCACAGCAAGCTCTATCAAATAAACTGTCAAGTTTAGAAAAGTCATGAGTTTTAACAAGCTGAATCATTTTATAAATGACGCTCAGCGATTTCCAGCGAACGTTGAGGAGCGGGATTTCTGAAAGAAAAAAGGTACGAAGCATTTCACTGCCAGTTCGTGTTTTGAGGATTTGGGGGATATAAATAGCTGCTTAATGATTTCTGTCAACAACAAATTTGGTACAAGTGATTTCATAAGCCAAGATTTACTTGAACTCTATGTAAAAGCCAGTCCTTCAGTTTTCTTTTACCAATCATCAATTTGGTAAACTTGGTTTAGCTAATAAACTTGTTGGTGTGAATTGGGCATATTTGGCAAAGAACACCAAAGAGAGGCGTATCCTGGAAAACGCGGGGGATGTAAGAAATGGCGTGGCTGCCCCCAACGACACTGGTAAACTAGGTAGAGGAAATGCAACCTAAATGATGGGTGCTTTCCATGCCGAACCAGTCAAAAACCAGTGGAATTCTCGCCGCATGCGAGAAAAACCTCAGGTACACAGGCTAATAAAAGTCAGCTGACGTTGGGACCGAAAATAAAGGCGCTTACCGTAAGTCAGAACTGGCCGGCTGGCTGGTCTTTGCAAAAACGAAATACGCTTTCTTTGAGAGTTTTCGCTAAAAAGCCATGGAGTTGCTTTAAAGTGGCAGGGTATTCTGTAGTTAAGCCAAACCCATCACTACAGTGCATAATATTTAGGAATGGAATGATTTGGCTGGAAACTTATGATTGACAGTGACATTGTCATTACGACTGGACCAGACTGGCTGGCATCCCCAAGTTTGAAAGTCCAACACGAAAATGATAAAAGAACAGAAGGAAACAGCTCAAGGTGTTAGTTTTAGCTAAGGCTTAGTCTGTTAAGGGAGCAGTCTGGGTAATTTTTTTGGGGGAAATGATGTTGATTTGGGAAAGAAATAAATTAGGGTAGGAAAGGTATACATGTACAGATAAACCAGTTAGTCCGCTAATAGCACCTTGTGGTGGTGTTCGACTATCTGGTAATTGTCTACTTCTTACTCACTTCATGTTTTAATTTCTAACGACCCTAAATCCAATATTTTCCAATTTTCCAAAATTGCTAATACTCTCCCTCCCCTAATATTTTTACACTAAAACCATTCGAAAAAACATCAAAAACTTTTCCAAAAATTATTGAACCAAGGACTCCAGACCTACCTGAGTCATTTTTTGATTGAATGAAATCTTGGCTAGATATTTAAGAAAAAGGACGGAAATAAACAAAAAACATTGCCTTTAACTAGACTCCCCCCTTAAGAGAGCTAAATAAAAGCCTTTATTTTGATGTTTCAAGCAGAGGGAACCTGGCACTGCTTAGTTTGATTCTGACCTAGTCTTTTGTGGAATCCTAGCTATTATATCATGTTGTCCAGAAGACAACAAACCATTAATTTTACGCATACTAAGTGTTTATTGGGTTTTAATGTGGAGAAAACAAAAGTAGACAGAAAAGAAAAATCTCCAGTGAGTATATTTTGAGTACATTTTCAACTTACCATTTGATGTAGAGATTGGGGGTAATAACTCCAACAGCATTATGAGCAATTTCTTTAGTGTTTGTCTGCTGTCTGGCAAGTTCAGTATGAGACTCAACACATCTGAATTGTCAAAGACTTCAAGCATCTTTGCCATTGTTGTGTCAGTAACAGTCTTACATGTAGATGGTGATTGGTCAAAAAATATCTGCAGATATTCTGTTACTGCATCCCGCTTCTCGAGTACAGATAAAGAATTCCATGTTGCAGGACATTTGAAGAGTTTGGCCAGCCCATCTATTGCAACCTATCAACAGAAATTGAAGAGCTGCTGTATTTAGGTTGATCAAGCGCTCCATTTGGAAATCAAGCTCCCAACCGTAAATGATCTAAAAGACGCCCACTAAATTTTGTCGCTCCGAGAGGGTGAGTTTAAGAGAAAGAAGGCATTTAAAAGAAGAGAGGTGTTTATTCTCGTAACTGTAAAGAAGTAGAAAAAAAACTGATACAGTGTGCTTTAGGGAAAATCCAGACCATCTGCCTTTCTACATTCATTATCATTGCTAAGCATTTTATGTAAGAAGCAAATTGGTGACATACTAAGGACAGTGCAGGGTTGACACTAAGTTGCCGGGTAAATACCACTAGTCAGTGGGGAATCAAATAGCTAGGGATTTCTTTTGGTTCTATTTTTCTTCTATTTTCCCTGAATGAAAGTAGCCAGGGGCCACATTAATTTATAGTAGCCAGGGAAAATCCCAGGCCCACTGCTCTTAATGACAGCCCTAACAGTGACCAAGGAAATCAAACAGTGGAGGTTACTTTGAACTTGATATTGAACAACATGCAATGCACACCTTTATTAACTGATACACAGGTACCCTCTTTGCAGAAAAGGGTATACACTAGAGTATGTTACTGTTGGCAAAAGGCAATTTTTCGTGATAGCATCATTTTTCTTAGGCTCAATCTCTACCACTCTCTTGAGTCTGGGCTATGTTCCTTTTCGGGGATGAGCTGGGCTAACTTTCCCAAACAACAGCTGGTAATCAAGCCTACATTTTACTAGAAGAACCAGAATTCATTACTTATTTAAATCTATTGATACCGATGAGGCTTAAGCAACAATACCTGTCCTTAATTTGATGAGAAAACAAAATCCTGAAGCATTCTTAAAACAATGTGAAAATGGTCTCTCCAAATTATCATATAATATTATTATTATGGTTTACCTGATATAGAAAGCTACTTGTACATTTGACAGGATCACTCAGAATGTTTAGAACAGTTCGTAAGGTTAAGAGGACAAACTTTACTGCGGTGAGAGGAAGGAGAGCAGCACATGAAATAGTAACTGAACAAAGTGAAGAACAGGCAATAACCTGACAGAGATTAAACCTGTGTGAAGAGATAAACAAATCAAAATCTAGTGTTAAATAATTCTAAAATGGCTTAACATGTACATATTATTTTAAAACTTCCTTCCAGAAATGAATAGCTAGAGCCATGAAGCATGGTTGTACAGGCTCCAGCTGGTTAAATAACTATTGTGAAGTGGTATCTGATTTCTATTTTTCCAACCCCTGTCTTAAAGAATATTGCAGTTTCTGTAATAAAACTGTGTATGTTTATGCACTTTACCTTGTATTGGAGGAACAGTCTTCATAGGTGGTTTGAAGATTCTTGCATATTATTGTTACTAATGAATCAAAATTATAGAACAGTTAATAGACCCCTTCAGCTTGTAAGTATTGTTTTCCCAATACAAGTCATGTGATAATACTCTAGAGAGCTGTTTCTATCAAATTTCATCTCATTCAGGCGCATATCTGCGCATAATTTATGAAAAGACAAAAGGCCAAGATCCCCTGGGACCTCTATTAGGAAAACAAAACATACAAACTAAAGAGGTCTATTTAGATGTAATGATGAGGATGATAGACTCTCCCATTGAAGAGGGCAAGCCAGTAAAGCCAACAGTTTGCTGAGGTAAGTTCTCATATGTACACTTGGGTAAACAATGCAAAACTGGATGATACTACCCCCGGGGGAGGTACTTCCATATATGGGCAATATAGGTATGTGCCGCTATGCAGGGTATGGTTTTTACACAGTTTTTAGTCTGGGGTAGGGTATAGAAATCATAAATCTTGGGTCTGGAATAGGATATTTTCCAGGAAACTGATTAATTGGTTTAAGATGTTATTTTGGAATTAGGAAACTGTGAATTACTGGGAATTGACACAATCTAAGTCTGGTATTTAACAATTATTCCTCAAGCCCATCAGGGTGAGATGAATAATAAATTATTGTTTTAGTAAAATTCAAATAGTTGGTCAATAATATCGAGACAAAACAACAGTAGCTTGCAAAACCCGATTCAGCCACCACTGTTTTGGTTTTCAAAGCCAGCGCTTTTCGCCACTAGTGGGCTATAACATATAGCCTACTCCTAGTAGTAGCTCAACCAATCAGAACGCAGCATTGATAATAGACCACTAGTTGGATTTTACTAAATGCATATATGCAAAGTTCTAGGGGCCAAATGGTGCATTCCACCAGAAAATCCCTAAAGTTCCTCCCCACTCCCCCCACTACCCCCAATTCTACCAAAACCTGAAATTTAAATTGTTTACTGAACACTGATCACTTGCTACAGTACTTATTGTGCGTGATAGATAATGCAACGAAACAATGGCCCCCTTACTTCAATCCCAAAAAGTAGAGTATTGATTTTCTCACCCTGTGTTTCAAAGTGCTGTCCGTTAGGATCCAATCCTAAGGTGAATACTCTCAACAGACTACAAGCCAACGACCGAACCCAGCGACAAGGCGAGGAGAGATAGGGAAGCAAAGAATTCACTTGAACCTCAGCATTCAGAGGATTCTCTGGGAGTAGACACGGGTGATTTGCAAGAGCTGTAACTAACCTAACCTCCAGCATCAAAGATATGGAACGAGATTCAAACGTTTTATTGAGTTTTTCGGCATCTTTCATGACTTCATGTACTGTCGGTCTTGAAATATCGTATTTCCTACACAAGAGCAAAACATCTTCTTCGCAACTAGCTACACAAGCCATTTGGCCACTGTTGGCCACTTTCATTTCAAAACCATCTAATCGCGCGCGTTTGAAGAACTTCCGATCGATAAGTGTTCGGTACACTCCGTAAAAGACTCGTACTCGCCGTATCCTTTTCGGCGAATCTCGGCGAAGCCGTGAGAGTGTCGATGACCGTCGATGACAGTTCGTAACAGCTTCGTCAGCCTCGATATCATCTTCAGCGCCGGGGCGCGAAATACGGTCAGTGCTCCAAAAACTGTTCAACATGGAACTGGAATCATATGTAGATAATTCGCGAAATTTGACCATAAAATCTACTATTCCAGGGGTAACATTATCTGAGCCATGTTGTGTTGGCATCGATGAAGCGGGCCGAGGGCCAGTACTTGGTAAAAGATTCCTTTCTTTTTGCCTTTTTAACTTAACAGTGCATGTAGCCAGAATGCTTAAGAACTATTGTAGAGCAAACTTAGCTAAAGGTTATAATGGACAGTCTCTGTTTTTCAGGGCCAATGGTTTATGGAATTTGCTATTATCCAATATCAAGAGCAGAAGAAGTTAAAAATCTTGGTTTGGCAGGTAAGTCCGTATAAGAATTAAAATGATTGCTCATTATAAGGCTAAAAGTCAAGAATATGGTACGTGTCAGACTCCAAGGCACCCTGCGAAAAGAGCCTCCTCTTGTCTTCTTGGAAGAGGAGGAGAGTGAGGAGGCTCTGGCTGAATCGCGTCAAGCGTTTGAAGTGTCCGCAACCTCCGGTTGTTCAAACGTTGGATAGCGCTATCCAGCGGATAAGTATTGGGGAAACTAATAATTGTACTATCCACAGGATAGAGATTTATCCAGCGGATAGCGCTATCCAGCCTTGAACAACCGAGGCCTGGACTAGTCAATCTTCTTTTATCAAACGCAAGTATCCCTTTATTGATAAACTGATGGTCATGACTGAGCCTAT
This sequence comes from Porites lutea, assembly GCF_958299795.1. NCBI lineage: Eukaryota > Metazoa > Cnidaria > Anthozoa > Scleractinia > Poritidae > Porites > Porites lutea. The sequence goes on from NC_133206.1 coordinate 3,891,020, forward strand.
TGTACCACACGGACGGCTATTAGGCCTGGGTTCAAAACTGTATGATAGCAACATGCAGCGCATGCTCAACAAAGACCTTACTCAATTCAAGCAGAGTCTTACTTGAGTACCCCAAAGTGAAGCAAGCAAAAGAAAGGCTCTGCTGGCGAGGTGACCCCTGGGGAACTCCCATGGAGATGCTCGTCAGAAAATTGTGCATCAGTGAATTCCAGTGTATCTACATGGCTAACCCCTGACATGGTAGCCTGTACACAGACGTTGTTTTATTTTTCTTTTCTTTCTTTTCGAAAAACATCGGCGAGCTCATGAGTGAAGCAAGCATACAAGAATGAGCACAGAGCGCAAGAAAGAAAAATAAAGAACGTCTATAGACCCCCTTGAACTGGTGGTCAATAAATCCCCTGCGGTTTATATTTTATCACCCGGGCTAGATGTACTTTGAAGAGAAAATAGAGGGTCTGTGATACAGGCTACTGACATTGGCATTTTATTTTTTTCTTGGGGGTGGGGACAAAGGAAGACGGCAGGGGTATTTTGCTGAATGCAGAATGCCAAATGACTCTGAAGTTTAGTGATTAGGGTTAGGAAACTGAGTGAATCAAGTTTCAGGTTAATTTTCCCAGTATAATGACCCTAAATGGACCCTGATTCACTCAGTTTCCTAACCCTAATCACTAAATTTCTGAGTCACTTGGCGTTCTGCATTCTGCATTTAGCGTTCTGTGTTCTGCAAAATACTCCTGCTGAGAAATGCACAGACACTAACTTTGGTTCCTGAGAGGGTGCCTCAGTAATTGGTTATGTGAGCTAACTGAAAAATGTACTGGGAAGTGCGCGATTTACAGTTTCTGTCAACCTTTTATTTTCCCTTTTTTCTCCCCAGAAATTAAGTCAATACATGGAAAAAATAAGACTAAGGCTGCAGATCTCAATATCAGATAAACTTCATAGGGAACCAACCCACTCTAGAGTTTGTAAACAATAAAGTTTGTGATTAAAATGTGCCCAGGACAACTTGTGGTGTCAGAGAGACTTTGCTGTTTTTCATAGGATTTCTCTATTCTTTCCAGATTCAAAAACACTGTCAGAGGAGCAACGCGAGGAACTTTTTAAAACTGTGGATGAAAACAAAGAGTTTATAGGCTGGGCTATAAATATTTTGTCACCAAACTATTTGTCCAAGAGTATGCTGAAAAGGTAAAATCCTTGGATCATCTAGATATTTTATAGTCAGATAAAACTCTCTGAAGTGTACTGCCAGAATGATCTTCCCTGCCTCTTTGAAAACAAGCTTTGAAGTGCTATTTTCGTGACTGCAAAGAACAGTTTTTTTTTTGTCTCATAATTGTTTCATTTAAATCACACTGTTAAAGTTACAGTGTACCTCTTTGTAACTTTAGCAAATAACAGTTACATTTTTTTGTAAACATTGCACAATTAATGTCCAGCTAAAATCTGCCCATGTTTGTGTACATGTACCTGTGGTCGGTCAGGCATGATGACCGGACTGCTATCAAAGACTATAATTTTGTTGCTGAAGAATTTTATATAGTAACTTAAGAAATTAAAGTCAATATAATGTTTGTCCGACAAAAAGGGTGACCTGGTGCAGGGCTCAAAAAAAGTCCCATCTAGTAGTCTGGGACAAACTAGATTTTTTTGCTGGGCAATTAACTTTCTAAGATTTCTTGCCCAGTGGGCAAGGGTCTAGACAAGTCATCCTCTCACAAAATCAGTAACATTATTAAAAGAGGAGCAAAAAGTGGCCTTGGGCAGTCAAAATGTAAGAGCTGGTTGCCCAAAGGACGAGCTGGAATGCAAGTTTTTTTTTCAAGCCCTGTGGTTGGACATGTCTTTTCTATAATGAAGTGTAAAATGAGAGTGTCTAGTATAGATGGACAAGGTTTAATACAGCTGTAGGTTAAGCCTGAAGAATGTTTGATCAGTTCCAGAGCTGTCACTCGAGATTTCAAGGTACTACATGTAGCATGGAGTTGAACAGCTATCAAGATATTGTGTTGGTTCTACGTTCCTTTTACTGCCTGTGAAAGTAGCCAGGGTTCATGCTCATAGTAGCTAGGGGAAATCCCCCATCCCCTGCCCTTAAATAGATCACTACCAATACTAATACTATTCCACACTTTTTTGAAAGGACAAAGTACAGTTTGAATGAAGTTTCACATGATACAGCCATTGGCTTGATTAACCTTCTTCTCGCAAACAACATAAATGTACATGAGGTAGGGATATAAAGTTATCTAAACTTGTAGGCATGTGGTATCTTAAGTCTTTAAATTTTATCATTAATTTTTTCTTGTCTTTCCTAGTTCCTTATACAAATTAGGGCAAGTGTTTACTTATTCCTCAAACAAGAGTATTTTCTTGCAGCATGATCAAGAAATCTGCATAAAATAAAGTTCATTAAGTCTGCAATGAAAGAATGAATGACAATGTACCTTCGTTTATACTGTTGAACCCTGATAACAATATGGCTCAGTAGGTGTATACTGTACTTGTAGAGAGGTGCAGCATGCTAATTTAAGTTAATAATAAAGTCTTTAAAATGTTTTAGGTTTATGTTGACACTGTGGGAGTGGCTGAAAAATACCAAGATAAACTTCAGAAGATATTTCCTGGTCTCCAGATTACTGTCACACCAAAGGCTGATGCCAAGTTTCCTGTTGTGAGTGCAGCTAGTATTTGTGCAAAGGTAATAACTCAAAATTTTGTTTCAAAATAGACCAATTAAAGACGAGAGCAGTTTCCTAACGTTTTTATTAAAATTCTTTACTGAGTAGATGGATTGTTAAAATACTTGAATGTTACTAATCCATTTGCAAAACCCTTGAGAATCATTTGTTTTTATAAAACGTTATGATCGTATTGTATTGTATAGTTGGGCAATTAAGCATGCTGAAAACTTGTGTGCTTGAGTGGCCACTGGTAACTTTGCTGTGTCGTAGAATCAATAGCAAGGGTTTTATGTGCTTGATGTCTCAAACATTATTTTTACCAGGTTGCTCGAGACAAAATTCTTAAAGAATGGAAATTTCTGGAAAACATTGAATTTAACAAGGAACATGGATCTGGTTATCCATCAGGTAAAACATTCTTATATGTGGTGTAACCAAGTTTGTTTAGTAAGAACAACCTCCAAGTGTCTGGATATAAGATGAAATGCCGTTTTAGTCAAGAGTATTTAATATAGATGCTGAAATTAGCAATAGATTTTGAGTAAAAATGCAAAGCTAAAGTTTTTTAGTAAAGTTTCCTTCATGGTAACACTTTCCAGGTTTTCTTTTCTATGACGAATGTTGTGAGGTTGTAGCCCAGCCTTTCAAAATATCTTGTGTTCATATAGCTTCAACCTTACATTAACATATACCTTGCAAACAAAACAGATCACCACAAGTGAGAATACTTGGCACATACTATGTAAAATTGTGTGTGCAAAGTAGACCAGTCACCATGGTTACCATAATCTGTTGTCATTCTTTACAGATCCTACAACCAAAAAATGGTTAGCTGAGTCCATAGACAAGGTTTTTGGTTTTCCTCAACTTGTTCGATTCAGCTGGTCAACCTGCAGTAATATTTTGGACAGTAAAGCAGTTGCAATACATTGGTAAGTTGAACAAACTCCAATATTATGATTCTAATTACTGGTACTCCTTATGGATAAAAATTAGGTCCATTGATTCAAGGCATTTGTCATGTGCTTATGTTCTAACTTTTAGTTAGGACCAAAATCTGCCATTGAAACCTTTCAAATGAAACATGTTGGCACATGATGCTATTTGTTCTTCAGTATTTTAGTGTTTTGCAAGATGCAACAGGCCATTTGCATGATGGAGTCATTTAACTACTAACACTAAAATCCTTCATATTTAAATTTGGTCATCCCAGAATGTTTACATGTAAATAACAAAAGCCCTAATTTAAACAAGAAAGCAAAACCCTGAAGGATTCTGTATTAGTAGAACGATGTCATTGTGCAAATGGCGTATTTGGAAAAAAAGTTTCTTGAATTTTGCTTTTGGCAAGACAGCATTATTCGGTCAGACTAGTCAGATTTTATGTAGCTACTGAAGTGTCCGTAAGAATATCAAAGGTACAGAAGTAACTCCCCATTTATTTTATGTTTTCCGTCTCCTCAATATATCCTAATGAAAATTGTAATAAAAAATTTTATGTAATAACAGGGACGATGATGACGATGATGAAGATGAAGCAGCAAAAGGAACTGCGTCCATCACTTCTTTCTTTACACCTAAATATGATTCTAATGACCGTCAGAAACACCAGTTTTTTAAAGAACGCCAATTAGAACCTGTTGAAAAGTTCTAAAAGAAGCATTGTGCTTGAAATGGGTGCAGTTAAATTCTGTGTACAAAGATACTAATGTTACTACTTATAGCATATAATTATATTGTAATAAAGTATTTGACAATAATATTATTTTTATGAGCTGTTGCCTGTTCATCATTGAGCAAGTTCCAATAAACCTTTAGACTGTAAATGTGTCTAATAATATTAATTTCATATCTTCATGAGGAGTGTACGATAAAGGGGATGTCTAAATTAATACTAGTAAGAATCTCATGCCTAAGGTATCATTTTTCAACTTGAACCCAACATGACTAGGTTGTTTATAATGTTTCTGTTAAATGTGTCAGTCTACAGTTGAAACCTGGAAGGAAGTGGAAAAATCACCCATTATAAATTATATGTGTTGTTGACCAGGGTTGTTTGTTTTTGTTTCCATATTTTATCGACCTCAACTTCATTCGTGGTCCAGAAAAATGCAAAGTAGAAGAACTTGGCCAATAAACCGCCATCATGGGTCAATAAAGGATGTATTGTATAGCCAAAACAAAATCTTCTCCTGAGGGACAAAATGGGTTAAATCCTGGGAGGGCAAGATAGGCCCATTTTACCCACTCTGCCGGAATCCAAGATTGCCATAATTATTTTGACTTCTTGAAGAACCACGGTCCTGTTCCATACATTTCAGAGTAAATGGGAGAAGGATGCCTTTTGTTATTACCAGAGTGTAGTTTAAAATAGGGGCTTGTTATATTGTAGCTGCAACTTCACACACATGTATGCATGACTACCAGTCACAAGCTTGTGGAACAAATACATTGATCATCTCCATACAGGACAATAATTCCCAGGCCTGACTCAATGATTGCAATAAAAATTCATAAACTACTTTTATTTTATTTTGATTCTTCACAAAAGAGAGGCCATAATAGTAAGACAACCATCAAATTCTGGTTTTTGAATAACAAAAAGGAGAAATAAATTACTATGAAAATATCAATCAGCTAGAACTAAAACCTACAGAAATTCTACCATAAATTGAAAATTGTTCTTTTTCATTGACTTTTTCATATATTATTATAATTGTAAACCAGTACTTTGTCATACTATTAATCTCCCCTGGTATGATAATATCATAAATTTAAACTGAGCCCTGAACAAGAACTACTAACTTTCTTTGGAGAGTCGCACCTTTGATTTTTAATAGTCAGATATCAAACTTTATAGTAACAGAACTGCAAAATACAGCTGCCTCTTGTCACTCTGATGGTAACTGATGAGACGAATATGAGAGATACATAGAGGATATTACATGATAGCTCGAAGGTACAAACTTTCTCTTTGAGTGTTTGCAATCAAGTGAAATACACAATATAATTTTCGATATAGCTGAAGAGAAATTTCATACCTCCAAGCGGCCATGTAATGTTTGTTCTATTGTTCAATATGTTAACACCAAAGAAAAAACAAACCATTTCACTTTCATATTTTGCCTTTTTTTACCTGTGAAAGGTGCAAATCTTTTTAACCATAGCAATGATGATCTTTTAACATGTGAAAATATGTTTTTGCAAGAAAGCTCACCTGGTATTTCAATGGTGATATGATAAATACTCTTACTTTTTCTGTCTCATTTACGCTGAAAATTATCACTCTTGTGTACATTTATAGAGTACAGAGTATTGTGTTTTAGTTACATGAAGGACATGACTAGGAACTGAAAATTAATAGAACTGTATGGTGACTGTATCATGTTACATAGGGCAAGTGCTTTATCGTTTATTATTATAGTACAAAGTTATATTGTTTTGTTGGATAGCTTTGTTAGAAAAAGGAAAAAAGTACCAAACTTTTCATTGGATAAAATTACTTGTATTTTAAAATACTATTTGATTGTATGTTATTTTCCCTCAACATGCAGAAAATTACAAATTACAATTTTGCCAATTTCAACCACTGTTACTAACTTATAAACAAGAGTCTTGTACATTTGCATCTAAAAGTGTATGACAAAAAGTATTTGGATCTCTAATTTGTGAAACTCAGTCAACAAGAAATTCAAAAAGATTAAGTTTTTTAATATTGCTGCATCATGTTACAGGAAATGTCCACATCATACTCCCCCCATAGCAGGAATTGTTGATTGAGCCCCCTCACACCTCCCTCCTCTCCCTCTTGGAAATATCACTTAAGCTTCATACAGGTACCTTCCTTTGAAATCTATACCATGGTGTGGATATGGACATTTTCTGGAACCACAACAAATTTTACAAATTTCTACAAGATACCAAAACTATTTACATGTAAAATCACAAAACTACAGCATTGCCCTTGACATAAATTTGAAAAGAAGAAGACTCTAATAAATTATTAAATTAAATTTGAGTGACTTTGAATTATTTCATATTCTTAACTATGTTCTGTACAGTGATAACAACACCCACCACCCCTCCTACAACTCCAAATATTATAAAAATAATGTTCTTAATAACCACCCCAACAGAATTAGTGTGTTTATACAGAACAAGGTGAAAAATGCAGGGTAAAATGTATGCTAATACAGAGCTGCCTAATGATCCAATCAGTGCATTCACATAGGCAAATTGACTCTTTAGAAGAACTGCAATTCCTGCAGTCACAATGACAAGAATGGTACGCAGCAAATTCCTCTTCCAAGTTGATGTCTAAGGAACAAAGATAACAACAGGTTATCACTTATTGTACAAGGTAAACCAAAATATGCCAGTAGTAGGTTTTAAGCAGAATGGAAAAAACATGGATTAAGAGTGGCTAATATTTCCGAAATGGGGAACGAAAAGGAAGCAACAAAATATACATGCACTAGAAATTAAGAAATAGGACAAAGTGTATTTGGGTGATTCCATGTTGCGGACATTACATTCAGATACTAAAATTAACATTTTAAACCCCAATTTAAACGTCAAAATTTTCAGCAAGGGTGTTCAAACATATCTAGAAACAAACTTTAGCGTTCCCTTTGTACCTAGTAAAAAGATGCTTTAGTGAACTCTCACGACCTTGAAGATGTGAGTTGAGGAAACTGTGCTTCGGTAATACATTTTTAACAACCACTTTTTAAAGTAACTTTCTTTAAAGATATTTTCCTATGAATTTTTAACCTTGAGCAGAAAATAATTGTGCCCTCAAAACATGGCAATAATTAAATTTTTTAACCATCAAAAAAAAATTCCATACAACCTTGTTCCAATGATTCTACAAACAAAAGTTTGTGTTGCGAACATTACACATAAATGTTGCGGACATTACATTTTTGGGAACACATTTTTTATCATTCACTTTCTAGTCAGTGTTACTCACTGCGGCTATGTCAATTTTTTCTGTAGTTACTTGACTAAAAATGAGGCTGTGAAATGATTATTTACTTTATTTAATATGTTCTATTATAATATTATATAATCTCCTGCTGACCTAGTATCATGTAATGCCAGTCAGATTTTTTCTGCTATACTGACCCCTTAAAATGATTTCAAAATTAATTTTATTACATCTCAAGTAAATGTTGTGAGAAAAAAACCCTCAGCAGTGAGACGATTATTTTGTTTTTTCCGAAAATGATTTAGCTTAACAAAAATTATCATTTCTTGTCATTCAGTCTGACTTAAATACAGATAAAATGTAAATTTGCACTAAAATTGCACATTGTTTACTACATTAAGATTATTACATTACGAATTCTACTTAAAAATTAATACTTGTTGAAGTGTGAGTAGAAAATCAGAAGAAACAATGATGGTCAGTTGTTTTCCTCAAAAAGCATACTTACAAAGAGTTCTGGGCATGTTCAACAGTACCAAACCCCTGACCAGCTACTCAATTTGTCCTTTTCCAATCCTCTAAATAAAAATTCATTTTAGTTGATTGTAAACAAGGTCAATTGTAATGCCCAAGACATGCACTGAAAGGTCAAGAAAATTTAGAAAAAAGTTGAAAGAGGATTCTAAGGCGTATTAAGTCTATAAAACCAATGTGTAATGTCCGCAACACTTTTCAACTTATAATTTCTGAGCAGAGAAAGCCGACCCAGGGAATATTTTGAGATCAAAATAAAGTATATATCAGATTAACTGAGCAGCATCAATAGCACATGAAAATACAGTGAACTGTGTAGAGGAACTGAAAAAAGGTACCTTAATGTTGCGGACATTACGTAATGTCCGCAACACAAATTCAATACCTATTTTCTTAGGAAAGTGCCAGTAGCTGGATATAATAATTTATGGCCTAATGATAGTGTAAGGCAAAGGTTATGCACACATACTTTAATGTTTATTGTCATGTTTTCTTAGATGTAAAAACTTTGTTTAAAATTTCCTTCCAAAAATTCCAAATATGATGAGATTCAAATTCTCCGGATTTCGTTCCTTCTCACATTAAGCACGTGGACAAGATGCACAAGATCTCAGTAATTTCAAACACCCCATTGTCTCAACTTTCTGTTAGTATAAGTTTTATAGTGCAAAATTTTATTTAAAAAAAATTAAAAATTTCATTGTCTTACGTGGAATTGCCCATTTACTTACAAGTAGGGCCTATAAAGTAAATATAAGTACAGTACAAAAGAAAATAAGAAAAGTGACTATTCTTTTCCATAAAGAATAATGCCCATTCATCTGTAAATAATTAAAACTACAGACCTACTTAGTACTAATTTTGATGACAGCAAACTTACCACTAATTTAAGCATGGGTTAAGCTTATTTGAATCCCACATTTTTAAAGCAAGACTTCAAGTTACCATTATACATGTTTTGTTAGTGGGAAAATGGCATACATGCAAGCCATAACCTAATACTTACACTCAGTGAGTCTACATTCTACATAAGATTAAAAAAATGCTTACATAAGGTAAGTCAGCAGAGATCTTTACAAGGAGGTAGGTCAGGAATTCCAATAAATTGTTCACTTCATTCATTCCTGAAGCTTCAGAAAATAATTATGAACTGTCATTTGAGACAAACAACTTTTCAACAGGTCTAATTTTAAGTCTCTGCAGCTGATTTGAATACGCAGTACCATCAATGTAAAATGTAAAAATTCATTGTTAGGCATCAATATGAGATCTTCAACCTGATGGATGGTTTACATGGTTATAAGCACCCCTTGAGTACGACATGATCCCAACTATACCCCCAAGCCTTCCAAGCCCACCTCTACACGGAACAAAAAAACACTTGATCTACTACCCATCCTTCAAAGACTATATAAGCCTGTACCTTATACTGAAGTTCATCAGAATCACTTGGTAGAAGAACTTGTGTCTCAGAATTGATACTTGTGGATGTATGATTGGAGGTTTCAAGTGAAGGATAAGACTGACTTTCATAAGAGTTTATAGATGGCTGTTGGCTGCTTGTTACATCTGTACTAGGACCAGCAACTATCTCACTCAGGTGAGATCTTGTTCGTGAATGCTCTTTGGTGAAGAAAATTGACTCGGCAATTTCAATGACTGGGTACAGTTGAAGAGGGTATGTCATTAACACGGCAATTATGAGGGTGATTCTGACCAGTTGTGCTGGTATTTGTGTCCCTAGGGTGCAGGTCACGATCTGAGGGACCCCACTGCCATAAATCAGATAGCCAAGCAATCCAAATGATCCAAGGATACATGAGACAATTGCTAGTGTCAAGTGCAGGTACAAAGGGAAACGAGGTCTGTTTTCTGCCATGCTTGACTCAATAGGTATAACCTACAGTAGAAAATAATTTCCAATAAAACTCATGTACATACTACTCAAGAAACCAGGATGTCTGTACACCCTTATTGTAGCAATCTCAGTGCCTCCTTGGGGGCCCTGAAGGAAGGATGCTTCAGCCAAACCAAATTGGTTTCCTCAACCAAGACAACAGCCATAGCAAAAAAAGCTTGTGGTCACCTGCTCTGCAGCAAACCAATAATGTTACTCAAAGATGACATGCGACAACTTTGTACCTATTTCACACCCCCTGCCACAACAATATTTTGACACATAAGGTGTAAGAAGGTCTTACTTGTGGATAAGATTTGCCTACGATATATATTATATATATATATATATCAAACTTATTGCAAAGTTGTACAATGTCTACTGTGGCAGGATTAGCTCAGCCGGTAGAGTGTTTGACTGCCAAGCGGGAGGTTGCAGGTTCGATTCCCGGGGCCAGACCATTACTTAGGGTCTTAAAATAACTGAGAAATGAAGGTACTTCCTTTGCACTGCAAGCAGTGAGACCTTCGCGTGGCTCGGATGACCACATAAAATGGCGATCCTGTCTCCATTAGGAGACGTAAAATATAGTGTCCCCAATTAGCACTTTCATGCTAAATACATTGACACTCAAATAAAGTGTTTTTTTTTTTTTTTTTTTTTTTTTTTTTTAGATATTAGTCAAGTAGCCAATGGATTTGGAAGCTTAAATTCCCTGGGAAGTAATAAAACTAACAACCCTTTCACTCGAGATGATGTTTGCTTCAATCCACTGGCACTACTTTGTCACATTACTGGTACTTTTGTCAGGAAACACGACAATATTTGTAAGAACATTAAAAACAAAAAACAGTTCCTTGTTATCACCAAATCTTCATCATAAATCAGTATACAGTCAACTCTCTCTAAGAAGGACAACTTAGAGAGACTTAGAGAGGTGTCCGTCTTATAGAGAGTCAAATAAAGGGAGTAAAGAAAGGTAAGGACCAACTCTAGGTGTCCGTTTTACAGAGGTGTCTGTTAAGAGAGAGTCAACTGTATTTTTGTATAATTAACAAGTACCATTATCATTGTGAAAGATTAGAGTATTTATAAACTCACAGTTCCTATTCCCTCATAAGCACCAGTCAGCTGGCCAAAGAAGACCGGAAGGGTGGACCATCTTGCAAGACTTACATCTTTAGGTTTAAAGTGAAGGCCTAGAATACAAAGGATATAAAATAATATTATTTGCTTTACACGTAGGTTTGAGGATATGGGTCTGGTACACTAATTAGCCAGCATTTATTACAGTAGAGAGTTTTTACTTGAACTATGAAATAGGTAGTAGAATACTACACACTATTATGCACTAATTCTATTGCCTTCTTTTGTTTACCTCTCACTATTTTGCACTATTTGTTAGTATCTGTTTTGCAGTTCAAGTA
>NC_133206.1:3907500-4017500 GCF_958299795.1 Porites lutea
CCCTAAGAAAATGAAACCAATCTTGAAAAATTTTATTCTTTGATACAGTCTACAGAAAAAAGACAAATTGTCTAATCAGGAACACCATAGAACTGAATCAATCAGACATGGAGCTGTATGCATTAATTTCCTCTAACAAAACATAAACAACTGATTGTAGTTGCTCTTCTCTAGATTAGCTGTTTTCTACCTTCCATTACTCGTAATAGAGTGTAAAAATTACAAAATCACGTGCTTGTAAGTTGTTTTCGTAAGAGACGACATGAAAACCGTCTATTCAACGTGCTATGATTGTAGGAGCCCATATGCTACCGCGGATTTGTCCCGCGAGCCGCCATTCAAACCCGATGGTGATTTAGTACGTACGTACCTTATGAGCGCCGTTTGTGAAGTCCTGGACGTGACAGACGCGTAACCTGTCATATTCTTATGATTGCAAGTTAGCGCATTGCTTTGTATTCATAAAAAGGTTGCTGAAGCAGATATATTTGCTACAAAAGATCTACAAAGTACTTTGCATACAAATCCAATGAAATCGGAAACCGTGCTTTCACATGATCAGTGTCACGTGACAAATTCACAGGATAGAGGCGGGGGAGGGTATGGGAGATTTGGTCTCAAACTGGAAATCTTAAACGTCGATCAAACGGCTTCCAAGTGGCTCTAGAAGCAAAGAGACAGTAAATAACAAAATAAAACCACAAGGTGAGTCATTTTTATTTCTATTTTTGGCAAAAAATGGAGTTTAGGACGTATTTTGTTTATGCATTCTCTTGTAAATTCAAAGCGAACTCCCACACTATCTGGGCTAAAAAAACTCAGTTTTTATTGTACAATCAAAAAGGACTATAGCCCTCGCCGTACCTGGTTTTAACAAGAAAAAAACCCCTCAAGAAAAGCATTAGTTAAAATTAGATTAAGTAGTCATCAACTTTGAATTGAAACAGGTAGATACGAAAAAATCCCACACAATGAAAGTATATGTTCCATTTGTAACAGTAACAAAATTAAAGATGAAAATCATTTCTTACTAGATCGTAAGGCCTGTTCTAAGATTAGAGACGTATTTTTCTCCAAAATAGAACTTAAAATACCTAACCTCAAATCACTTTCACACGATATTTTAATAGCTCATCTTATGAATTCTTCTAATTATTTATTATAAATACGTAACTGTCAATGTTTGAATGAATGAATGAGATCTGTAATGTATCGGTCAAATCGAAGCTTCAGCATGCCCCCCCCGGGCATACCCTGGGCATTTGACACCTTTGCCGTCCCGGGGAGGAGGGAATTTGATTATCAGAGTCTTCCAGGGGGTGGGTAATTTGATCCCCATGCTTTAGGGGTAGGGAATTTGAACTGCACCCTCGATTTCATGTAAAATCTTTGGTGTGGTGAGCTATGGGGGACGCGGTGTTAGTGGATTTTCGTGGGAAAGATTGTGCCTCTGTGGCCAATTGGTTACGCGGAAAGGACTTAAACAAGCTTTGTAGCATATCTGAAGTATTTAAATTTAAAATGTTTAATATTGGATTCAGGCTTTGAATGTATGAATGTATTTTACTGTTGTGTTTACAATGAAATACAATACCTATAGCAGCGATTCAAAACAACAATAAAAATAAAATAAAATAAAAAGCTCAGGTAAACTACTTACTGACCTACTGCAAGTATGTTGATTAATAAGGTGAGCGATGATGCATGTTAGTAAAATGGTTATGATGTAGTAATCTCAATAGGTGGGATCTTTTTTATAGAACGCTTTGTATGTTGCATGAGAAAGAAAAGCTGAGCATTCAGTGACCTTGTAGCAGCAATTTCCGCCGCTTTGCACGAAACTTTTGTTCGTAGTAAATACACTAACAGTGTTTCTCAGTTTTTGCTATATTTATAAAGATTTTGTTCGACAACTGAAGGCGTTTCCGCCGTCCTTCTGTCATTTTTGTGAAATGTCCCCGGGGTGGGGGCATTTGATCACCTGAATGGACCCCAGTGTGGGGCATTTGAACGGCATTTTGGCCCGGGTAGGGGTGAATTTGAACAATAATTTTCAAAAAAGTCAAATGCCCACGGGGTTGCCCGGGGGGGGGCATGTTGAAGCTTCGATTTGACTGATACATAATGTTTCAAAATGTTTTACAATAATTAGTCATGGTTATGCAAATAAAACTTTTGTTGTTTTTATTTGTACTCATGCCTTTTTTTGGACGGTCTTTGACTCTCGTTCCTCGTTCGTTCTTTGCTCCGAAACGGAAAAGCTTGCTACACACGTTACCTGAGTGTGGAATGGGATCAGAGGATCGGCTGTCTCCCCTTTTCGCTTTACTCTTCTCTTCCCCCAGAAACTGACCTGATTCTCACGTAAATTCACAATCACTTAGCATGAGGGTCATCGTCAGCATAATACAGTAGTCGAAATCACGGATCCCCTCAGTGATCGCCGCAGTGCAGGTGTGGATCCCTGACTGGGGTATTATAATGGAAATTGAGGACTGCCAAAGACAGTCACCAGGATAATTGAGGGCATGGGTCTACTCTCTTATCATCAAAGGTTACAGCGACTCAGATTAACGACTTTACTGGAACGTCAAATGCGTGGTGACTTATTAGAGACTTTCAAAATAATCAACGGTGTTGCGAACTATGGTCACAATATGTTTGGGACGAATACAGCTTATCGAACTCGTAATCTTAATGTCACTTCTCATCATCCATTAAGATCAGCGCATGACCTCTTTAACAAAAGACTTATCAAATATTGGAACCAGCTGCCACTATGCGTGGGAAATTCACCAAGTATCAACGCCTTTAATTAAGTTTCGCCTACTCAATGGATTCTGGAAATTATCGGAAGAAATCTTTAATAGAATAAGCGATAAAAGTGGACATGTCAACTTTTCACTAGCCACTCGCGATGTTGCCATGCGGCAAAATATCTTGTTTTAATAATTAATTTTGTCGTTCTCTGCTTTTATTATCTTTCTAATTTTAGAACTCTTATGATAATACATTTTTAATTTTTATCACATGTTCACAATTATTTCGTAAATAGATTTTTGTAAATAGAGATATCCTGAAGAGATGTAATAAAGTTATCTTATCTTATCCTATCGCCTACCTCGTCCCCAGTAACTCGCGATCACTGGGGGATGTTTGAATTAATTATTAAGGAAAGCAGGGACCAAGGGGTGGTCGCGCTCTACGCTCGTTCCCATCATACCTCTCTCGCGCTTCTCGCTTGTCTCGCGTGTTTGCGAGTTGGTAAAGCCTGTGGAGGAAGCAGCCCTATCGCCGTGCGCGACGCTAATGGCTCAGTCAATTCCAAGTGCGCCCATCGCCCTCCGGGTTTTTGTCGGGCATTTGTCATTTTGTTTGGGAAAAGCTGCAAATTCCCAAAGGCAGGGCCAGGCGTTCATACAAAAACCCACCTCTGGCTTTCCACGTTAATTTTAGTCCGCTTCGCAGCCGTTATTAGGGTCGTCACGCAACGCTCCTCCCCACGTGGGGAAGAGAGTTGCTAGCTTGCGTCACAGACACTCTAAACCTTCTGTATAGAGAGTCTATACAAATAGTTAAGATGAAACCTCGTTCCCAGGGTCCCCTCCTACTCGGACCCCGTCGGCCCCTTGGCCTCAAAGTTTCAACAGTTCCAGCCAATGTGATAATCCCGTACCCAGATCTCACTCTATCTTAGGCTGAACGCGGGAGATCTGGGTACGAGATTACCACAGTGACTAATCTGATCTAACGGAAATTGCAAAAATTATTGTAGTTCTAAGCTTATGAAATGTGAAAGGCTCAATTTTGGTGCTTTAAATACTTTTAACTGGGCTGCCTGTGGCACAGCCCAGTTATAAAATAGGCTCGCCGGCTCAATTTTTCCTTCTGGCACAAATCGCACCCTGGTATGTTCAGCGCGTGCGCAAGACATAAGAGTATGCGTAGAATAGGTCAGCGGACTTCAGCAGAGTACATTCTAAGGAGCTCGAAGCGACTCGAAGCTATGAGCAATCTATCAGATCAGGAGAGCCATTTGATGGGCTCCTGATCAGATCTATCTTCGGTAGAAGCATTAGAATGCCAAAACGCAGCCTGCGTAGCAGCCGGCGCTTGGAAGTAGTGGGCACAAGCAAGAGAGAATGAGCGAGCGAGAAGGAGACACGCGAGGGGAGAAGGAGCTCCCTCACCCCTCGCGTGTCTCCCTCGCGCGCGCCCGTTCTCTCTTTTGCCCACTACTTCCAAGCGCCTGTTACGCAGGCTAGCCAAAACTACGAATGTAAACGCTGTTGATGGTAAGCCCATAGTAAAAGATGGCAAGAGTACATTTTGGAAGTGGTATAGTTTATGAACTGTACGAGAGACCTATTTACAAGCGAACTCTTGCGAGTGAATCTTAAGTGAATATTAAGTGAGCTACCTCGTGCTACTGTGTTAAAAGCGATAAGAGAATCACCCGAATTCACTGTTAAAATTGAAACTGTTGGGTAGGAAAACATTACGAGCAACTGGATCAGTGAAATTCAACAGTGTTTCTGATCGACTCAACAGCCTTATAGAGGAATTTAGTACTTTTTTAATTCAATCGCCAGCTTAGTGGGTAACAATAGGCAGCCCAAGCGCACTATGTGTGGGTTCGGGCTTCAGAGGTCATTTGGTCGGAATATACCTAGAATTATTAGTGTATTATCTGATGCCAAATAGTCGATATTTCTCGCATTATTACATGTGATTCGGTCCCTTGTTATTCGAATTTTATCACATGTATTCGAATCTACAATGCTAAGAAAAAGAAATCATGATCACGCGAAATATTGATTCAAAAAGCTCCCTTTAGTACCTTTAGTTCATAGCCACTCTGTGTCCTACGGCCGGTTTAAACGCCGTTTAGTCGACTTTCTTTCCATCGAGTATTGAACATATATTTTCGCTGGCTCGCGCTACGCGCTCAAAAGCTCGGCTTGTGAGCAAGTCTACTACCAGGTATTTAAGAGAAATGCTAAGTCTGATTCTACAACAAAACTCGTTCTAATTCAATGGAAAAGATTACCTCCAAACTCATGGAACAGCCATGGGGACGAAAATGGCCTTAGCTTTTGCTAACACGTTTATGGCCAAAATAGAAAAAGAGATAGTCAGACAAAGCACCACAAAACCAATTTTTTGGAAAAGATTCATAGATGACGTCATATCTATGTGGAACACAAGCAGAGACAAAATAGAGGATTTCAATGTAAAGGCAAACAGTTTTCACCCAACGATCAAATTCACGGCTGAAATCTCAGAAACAGAAACCACATTCTTAGACACGAAAGTGTACAAAGGTAACAGATTCAATGAGGAATCTATTCTTGACGTGCGAACGCATTTCAAAGCTACTATTCGTGTCACCCACCAGGCGTCACGAAAGGCTTTTACAAAAGGAGAAGCGTTAAGGTTTCTGAGAACAAATTCCTCTCAATTTACTTTTGCGGAAAACATGAGTAATTTCAAAACACGCCTGCAGAATAGAGATTACCCAGCTAGAATTGTAGAAAAACACCTTTCAGAGATTAAATTCTCTGATAGAGAAATGTCGCTAGCGCAGAAAAACAAAACCGCACCTGAGAAAATACTGCCCTTTGTAACACAATGCTTGCCTAACCTAAAGGAAACACTCATGGGGAAATCGCACCTTATAGAAAATCAACCGCAAATGAGAGAAATCTTTAAGGAGCCCCCCATCATCTCATATCGTAAGGGAAAATCCCTAAATGATATCCTAGTTAAAGCTAAGCTATGAAGGCTTTATTAGAATTTATTCATCCGGCTTGGCGCACGCTACTGGTGTACACGAGCGTAACACCGTGCCTTATGCACGATTCGCGCTCAAGAAAAGGCACGGTTTTTGTGCCAAAGCACGGGAAAAAAACATGCAAAGGCACAGATTAGACACACTTTAGGCACAGTTAAGGCACGTTTTAAATATTGCTAAGGCACATTTTAGGCACAGTTTGGGCACAGTTTTGGCACGGTTTAGGCACGGTTTAGGCACAAATATTCAACGCTGGACACTTTTTTGAAAATCTTTGTAACCCGACTTGCAAAAAGGAACAAACTTGGTACGAATTACAAAAATAATTCAGATCAAACACGATACAGTTAGTAGTATAGGAAGTGTAAGTTTTGAGCCGCGCCGAAAGTCTGGAAAATTAAAGTATTCTTCGACAGTCCGTGTTTACTCCGAGGATAAAGAGGAAATTCACACGCGATATATGCGGTCTGAACCTTTTCAATTGCCATGCAATTTTATAGACTCGCTTTCTTTCGTTTCTAAAAGAAATCGTGAAAGAAAGTCGAAGCCATAATAACAAAAACAAAGCTAAAGAAGTAAGGCTCAAAAATAGCCAATAAAAGTCGTAGAAGGTACTTTTTGCGATCGCGGTAAAATTGGCCTAAATTTGCATAACAACATGAAAAGTACAAAGTGGTAATTTGAAACCTTCATGCCAACGCGTGTTGTTTTTTAAATACAAAATGCGGCTGCTTTTTAAAAATATTTCTCTAACTAAAAAAGTAAGATTTACACTTAGTAGTAAAATAATTCAAGCTGCTTGTTTGTTTTTGTTTTCTGGCTCTGTTAGCAAATTAAGCTTTGATCGTATAATAATCGATGAGACGTGCCATTTATTTTGCTTCAAAACTCATCGGCGTGCAATCAATTTTTTCGTTTTCATTTTATAAGTCATATCACAAGTAAATTCTTTTTTTGAATGCAAATCTGCCCTCCTGAAAAAAACAGATATTTCGTTCCAACTAAACGCTCCGTTAAGAAGGGGAGAAGAAACCTACTTGGAAATTTTTTAACATCGATGAAATTAGCATATCAACAATGTAATTGAGCTGAGCACTTCTTTAAATACGCTAAACTGTTTAAGATTCCACTTTCCTGTTTGTCGGGGCTTTCCCTGCTGTCTCTAACCGTATTCTGAGTCATGTTATTTCTTATTAGGGGATAAAAAGGTCGTCAGACCGTGTTTCTAGACTTCGTAAACCTCAAAACTGACATAATTGCCGTGCGCCCTTTTCGTTCGCTGTGGAGCTCGATAGGCTGGACACGATTTTCCGAGTGACTCAATATTTTGGCACAACTTGTGCACAGATTAGGCACAGTTTGGGCACAACTTAGGCACGGCTTAGGCACTTTTTTCAAAACTAAAATGCACACTTTATGCACATCTTAGGCACATTTTAGGCACAAAATCGTTATGCCAAAGCACACTCTAGAATCCGATTTTCGGTCCAACGCACGGTTTACGAATTTTCACGTTAAAAAAATGCTGTCTAACCTTACATATTTGATCTTAGCGTAAAAGTGGGTTTCCCAAAGTCTTAACAGTTAGTCTATAAGGAAGGTTTAACTTATGAGCATTCCAAAAATTATTATTTCTTCTCTTAACAACAACAGAAAGTCAATGAAAAGCAATCTTTTAAATTGACGTTCGCGCTGCACAGAGATCGTATGTAGACAGAACATCTTTCTGAAAACGCCCTAAACTTTGTTTTTTTGCCATTATGTTCAGTAATTTTTAATACAGTTAATACTCATAAGTCACTGACCTCTTCGGAGAAATTTTTCCGAAGTACCATTAACAGAAACAGAGAAATCCCACAATATGCGTGGTTAGTCTGTAAATGTTACGCGAGCTGTTAAAAAATGGTCCCATTTTGAGCCATACTTTTCATATTTCAATTTTATTTTGGTCTTACAGCCAGAAAAAAAATATTAAACGAAAAGCTGTTTATAAACTTTAACTTCTTGCCAAATATCGATGCGATCTGAGTTTTAATAAGTTCATAAGAGCCAAACGATGTGAGATTCTTAGCCGTGTACACCAGTAGTGTGCGCCAGGCCATCCGCGAACTGCAGGAGACTCGTGTAGGCTTGTCAACACTTTTATCACCATTCAAAGCAATCTCAAAAGACTGAAGTTCAAGCTAGATGCTTACCCGGGCAAGAACAGCACTCACTGTCTCGCTGACGGCTCGAGAAAAGGCCTCGGAGAGGGAGCGTGTAAGGTCTTGATCAGCCATCACCGGACTCGACTCGGAAGGCTAAGAATTCCCGCCATTTCCATGGAATAAATTACAGTTTTGGCGCGCTGGTGAGTCATAAATTGACCAGCGACGCGACAAAACCATTTTTTACAAATAATAAATTTACACTCGCGCGATCAAACTTCATTATTTAGACCTTTATCTCATGGATAAAATGCGCAGGGATCTCATTAAGATAAGATCGTGTGCTATTTTTAGTTGGTTTAACCGGTTTTACAGTTTTTTTAGTAACTTTAAGGTCTATAATTTCGATTGGTTGATTAGATAATAAGAAACCGCTGTATACAGGGTCTGCGAATTAGTGCACAATAGCTTTTGCGCACCAATAGCCCACGTTCGATATTTTACAATTCTAACATGACTCCGAGGCTTTAGGGTCAAAGTTGCAAATTTTCACGACTCCATTGTCTCGCAATTCCCAGAAGAGACTCGAGCGCAAAGAAAACCCAACCTTACCAAATATAGAAAAATGACCAAAAAGCCTCGGAGTCATGTTAGAATTTTAATATATCGAACGTGGGCTATTCGCAGGCTAGACGGACTGTACCAATGGTCCAGGCTATGCGTGCGTGGGCCGGCTGCATCGCAGGCTATGAGCGCTTTCCATTTGCCAATTTAAACCCTCATGATAAGTGGAGTGATCAAGACAAAATGGAGCGACATTGTTCTATTGAAACAACGTCTTCAATCGCATCGAAACGATCTATTTGCGTTTCGACCGAAATTTTGATTGCTGCTTAGCAAGGTAGGACTGAAACCGAAAATTTTTAGAATTAGAACGTTAAGTTTCGGTCGGACCGCACCAACCGTCCAAGAGGCCCACCTCTGGAGGTGGACCATTTTGACCGGAAAAATTCTACGCGGACCAAAGCTTCCCATTTATTTCTCGACCGAAATTTCCGAAAATTTTGTTATAATGGAAAGCACCCCATATTATTACTGATGCCTGAAAGACGTAGCCTTTCGGGTGGAGCCTTCCTGCATACTGTAGGCTATTATAAGGAATGCCCCTGCCGTTTCATCTAAGGTAGAAGAGAAAGGGTCACCAGCAACATCATTTATTACTGAGCCCGTGCTTGAAAGGAATGGGAGACGAGTGGATGTTCAGACGTGGAAGGTGATCGGAGAATGACGCAACAATAGACGGATATAATAAAAACGTCAATACCTCTAATCCTAAAAGTAAATTAAAGACCAAAGAGTTAAAAGAAAGAAATGTTATGACTTTTACGGGATATAACTCAAAATGAAGAGAAAGAGCGAATGAGTTAATCAGCCAGTTAATCACCCGTCACAATCCCCCTTAAATTTAATTACCAAGAGTAATTAACAGAAATCAAAGAGTGGAGCACGTAGATAATAACTGTTTGTTGCTTTGTTTGTATGTACCTCATGATCTGTATTTGCATAGTTTGTCTCGCCTCCAAATGAGACCATCTAGTTTCCGTTTGGAGACAAGGCAAGTACTAGTACCTGTCCCTTCCGAGTACTGGACCTCTAAGATGGCGTCCCTTTATTATATTCTAATTGTATCCAATTGTTCAGCACTTTTTGCCGTTTTAAAAAGCAACAATCGCAGTATTTCTAGTTTTGGGGAATTAACTTGCTGACCATAGCGAAATAGGGAAAAAATCATGAGGAGGTGAATTGACTCCCAGTAAGCCTTAGGGTGAATATTATCCACAATCACGGGATAACTCAAAATGAAGAACGGGTGAAGTAATTCGAGTTACATAACCCGGAGCGAGCAGCTTCTATGTAGTCGTGTCACGGCGTTTTTAATAACCAGTCTATTTTTAGAACAATTTTGACGCGAATTTTGAATACCTTATAAGTCCCACAAACCAGACCGCAAAACCTACAGACCTGAAAAAGGGCTCCTGCGCAAGCTATGAAACGAGGTGAATTGATTCCCAGTAAGCCATAAGGTGAATGTTATCCACATTCACGGGATAACTCAAAATGAAGAGCGGATGAAGTACGTCGAGTTAATCACCCATTACTTTCAGTGAATCTCTTTTCACAGACCGTTGTCACAAGAAAAGATTAGATTATGTAAGGGACAGGAGGGGCTAGGGTAATAATATGTAACCCTCACCTGCCAACAAAGGAAAGCTAGCTCTTACCCAATTACCCCTCCTAGTCACTAAAAAAATATGACCAACCCTCACTCCCCACTGACATTTACATGAATTCACCCCCATTATACCGTAATGCCCATTATACCGGATGCGCAAGGAACAGTACCTTAAAACTACCTTCGACAGTAGCCATCCATTTCAGAATAGGCCGATTGTGCGTAGTCTTCTGAATCGTCTTGTGAATATCTGGATTGCAGCTCCCAATTATTTGCGTCACGCAGGAGCCCATAACCCGGAGCGAGCAGCTTCTATGTAGTCGTGTCACGGCGTTTTAACTAACAAGTTTATTTTTAGAACAACTTTGGCGCGAATTTTGAATACCTTATAAGTCCCACAAACCAGACCGCAAAACCTACAGACCTGAAAAAGGGCTCCTGCGCAAGCTATGAAACGAGGTGAATTGATTCCCAGTAAGCCATAAGGTGAATGTTATCCACATTCACCAAGAGAGAGTGATCTAGCTCATTCTCTCTTGCATTCACGGGATAACTCAAAATGTAGAGCAGATGAAGTATGTTGAGTTAATCACCCATTAACCTGCGATCAGGAGTTCTTATTTTTCTTTTTCGCCTCCCAAACAGAAAGAGAAGTCCCTGGTTTATAGCCCCTTACATTCTCCACTCCATTCACTCCGCAAAAAGTGACAACCCAGAAGTGAACGAACCAAATGTAGTAAACAGAGAAGTAATATTGGAGCAAGTAGCTGATAAGGGTTTGTTTGTGATTTGTATAAGAAGTGTGAATTTATTTACTGAGTCGTTTGTTTATTATTTGTCGTCTTGTCAACTACTAGTGCCAGTCCCTCCCCAGTACCGAACTTTCAAGATGGCGTCGCTTTGTTATTTTTATCCCATGGTTTAGCACTTTTTGCCGTTCCAAGATGTTAGAGCACAGGTAGCCCAAGCTCACTATGAGAGCCCTGAACAACATTATCCTACTTAGCTAATTAATTATTCATGCAGCAAGAAAGTTATAAGACGTTGTATGGAGAAATATTGTTTGCTCACTAAATTAGCAAAATGTACATTGAATATCGCTTTGAAGCTTACCTTTAGCGTCTTCTTGTTTTTCTTTGTATTCTGACTGCATTTCAGACCTCCTAGGCACTGTTTAAGGCCTTTTTTGGAGCGACAGTTTTTCACCCAGATGACAGCATACAAAGGAAAACAAGAAGACGCTAAAGGTAAGCTTCAAAGCGATATTCAATGTACATTTTGCTAATTTAATGGGGAAAGAATATTTCTCCATACAACGTCTTATAATTTTCTTCCTGTATGAATAATTAATTAGCTAAGTAGGATAATGTTGTTCAGGGCTCTCATAGTGAGCTTGGGCTACCTGTGGTTAGAGTGACAGTATTTCGAACTTTTTGATATTTCCTCTACCTGCTGACCATAGCTGACAGCGAAATAGGGGAAAAAATCATGAAGAAGACTTAAAACACACAAGAAGAGATCGGCCTACTTTCAAGAAAAAGGTTGGTACCTATGACAAATGTGAGTTTTCTAATTTCTTGCTTTTCCAACGAGCCAAAATGATTATTAGTGTTTTGGTAACATGGATGATTGTAGACTGCAATTTGGTTGTCAGAGTTTTATTATCCTTTTAGTTGTGCGCTACAGATCAATGCAAAAACGACCGATTTTTGATTCGCTTGCAGACACTGAGTTTAGGTCAGGTACAATAAGAAAGTCTTAGTCTTGCCCGTAGCTACTTAACAATCTTTATGGTTTTCGAAGATAGTCCTGTGCTGTGTTGTATCGCATACAAAAAATGAACTTCGCTCGTTTAATTTTGAGGAGTTTGTGAGCTTCAGAAAATGGTCAAAATTTGCTTACAAAAATGGCGTCCGAGGGGGTCAAATAAAATGATGCTCGTATCTCTAATACAAGAGCAGTGAAGAACCTATGTTTATTATATTTGTTCATTAACCCATATATGATGTTAGTATGAGCTTATTCTGTTGACCCCCTTCCGTTGACATTTTTAACATTTTGCCGGTTTTCTCTGAAGTGCCCGAGTTCGAATTTGGACAGTACATTTTTCTCTTCACTTCTTTTCTTTTCTTTTCTTTTTTTTTTCATTTTTCTTTTCGTTTACTTTTCATTTTAGGTATAACAGTTTTGTTATGTTTCTATATATAGCTCACAATTTTTGATTGACAAATTTTCTTCTCGGCTTTACTTGCCGTTCCCCCAAGTCCTTCGCGAGATCTTGCGTTTTACGTATTTCTAGTTCATATGTGGTGAGACTGATGGTACCCATTTTTCTTGTTCATATCTGAAACGACTTGCCCCCTCCCCTCAAAAGTCAGGAGGAGGAGACACGCAATGCGTCCGCCATTTTGTCTTTTTTGGACGCAGTGACTTGCCACCGCAACATGTTTGGTTGTGCCACAGGCAGCCCAACAACAACAATAACCCCCCGCCCCCCCCCCCCCCAAAAAAAAGCGTAGACTCTTTAATTTACCCAGGATTACTTGTTACATTTTATTTTGCTTTAATTTTATGCAGCTTTTCATTCACAACTACAAAGAGTTCCCGAACACCCATTATTCATGACTACTATCTTGCTTAAAGACAATTCCTGCAGGCTGTTGGCCACTCAGCGTCTTGCCCAAGGCCGCCACCCGTATTACGCTAGCTGCATAGTCTTCATTTCTTCAGTTTTCTTTGGAGATGGAATCAAACTTCCTCAAATTTTGCTTGCTGTACCTATACATGGCATTACGCTTAAACTTCCTCAAATTTCGTTTGCTGTAGCGATACTTGGCAAACTTTGCCAAATTTTGTTTGCTGTAGCGATACATGGCATTACGCTTGCTCGTCTGACTCTTATCCTCAAGGTCACCAGCACTGAAAAATATGATGTGAGAAGATTGAAACCTTTTTAAGGAAGCTTATAGTCCGTTTGCAGTCAGGGGATAATAATAAGCACTGCAGTCAATTTCTTCGGCTTATGCGTGCAGTCCTGTCCGAAACCTGTGCTGAAATTTGTTCTTTACGTGTGAAGAAATTAAAAGGAACATCCATTCTGGTTTTTGCGACGGATCAAAGGATGTGCAGTAAAGTGTAAACACTAAACACTAAGAATATATGCGACGATGAGCATTCAAAACACCTCGATCAGTCAATGATTAAAGAATTAGATAACCTCTATTAAGCTTATATGTAAAATCAGCGAGAGATGTTCCGCAGTACGTAGAAAGAAAAAATTTCTTCGTATCTACTAAAAAGCATGTCAATCTTTAGCAAAACGCAATCTTTTAACTAACTGCTCACGCCGGGCAGAGTAAAATTACTGATTGATACATGAATTTTTGTGGTGAAAACCGATCGATTCATTAAACGTTTTGTTTTGTGCAATTTTTCGAATAATTCAACCAGTAGCTATCAGTAACAGTCGATCGCTGATAATCTACAAGTTACAGGGACTCAGTAATTCGTTTTGGAAAAGTTTAACACGCCTAAAGGAAAAATGCAGTCAATCTGTATCTCACATACCTTTTCACGGGCAAAATCTCGGAGACGATCAGAATCATCGCAAGAAAAACGAAAATATAACGTGACATAATTGAGCCTCGCCTGAAAAACATGAACACGTAGTTACATAACGTTAGTGAAAAGGGCAAAACACCCTTCACCACTCTCAAAAACTAGAATTTTTTAGATCTTTTAAAAGCGATCATACCACTTCTAATTACCTAGACTTAACGAGAGGAACAGCTGAGAAAAAAGAAATTAGTAAAACTACACATAAGCAACCACAAACTAATGATACAACTTTGTAGATACAATCAAATTACCAGAGATAATAGGAATTGCCCTTTTTGTGGATCCAATCAAATAGAAGACGGATTTCACTTTCTTTTTAATTGTTCAAAACACTCTTTCATTAGGAATAATTTTTACAATAAAGTTAAGATTCCGATTCCAAATATTACCCAGTTCCCTGTGAACTTTTTGACCAATGAAATGATGATCGAACACCTCATGAATTACTATATTAATTTACAATTCATGAAATAAATTTAAGTTTGCTTTGACTTTCGCGACGAATTATGAACAACGTAGTTTAATTGGCCAGTGGTTAAATTTGAGTTCTTATATTATTCTTAAAACATAGTTATAAATAGCTTTAATTTGCAATACTGTATGTACTTGTATGTTTCTGCAAATAAAGCTTGTTTTATTTTATTTTTATTTTATTTTTATTATTTTGCCACACAGAATAAATTACAATAAGTCAGAATAGAAAAGATAATAAACAGTTAATTAATATTAAATTTAAAATGAGCATACAACTTGAAAGGAGTGACTGTGGCGGGGAAATCTCCGAGAAGCAAAGCTTATGAGGAATAGAGATTTCCCCCCTAAGTTTTAGCTGTTGGCTCTGAGAAGTTCGGATCTAACTGATAACATTTATTAAGATAGCTATTGTTATTGGAAATTTGTGCTACAGTCAACAATTTAATAGTAATAATAATGATAAGTTTTTTATATAGCGCCATTTCTACTAACCAATGACGCTTAACAAGGTTACTACTTGTGAGAAAAATCTAAAAAATACTAAAATAAATAGAACTACATCATAAAAACATAAAGAACAATCTAAAAGGAACGGCTAAATAAATAGGTCTTAACTCTATTCTTAAAAAAACTAGAGCATGCTGTAGTTTTTATTTGGTCTGGTCAAGAGACTATAAAGGGGACAGAGAGGGCATCCCCCATATACACCCTATTCCATAGGTAATTCGTCTCGGGTTATTTTTAACACCACAGATCTCAAGGGGGATTAGACAACAGCCAATCACATAGCGCGAATGTGTTCCGCGTGGATGACCCACGCTGAGAGCCACGCGTCCTTCACGAAATGACGCAGAACAAAATGGGGGAAGACGCGGAGAGCGATTTTGCTATTCCTTTTGTCGACGAAAACGACTACAGCGAGATTTCTGCGAAAGCTGTGTCAGCGAAACCGAAATTAAAAAAGAATCGCCCTTCCTCTCTTGTATAGAGCTAACAGTAGAGCAGGGAAATCCGTAACACACTGAATATTTTCTCAGGATCATTTATAATTTACAGTTTGCATTGAAGACAGCAATTTCTGGTTTGATGTTTATTTTTTTCAGTCTTTATAGCGATTATTCCTACCCACTTACTTTGTCAATTGTAGGCCAACCCTCCTAAAGCTGAATTTCAAGGGACCATATTCAAGCTCAGAAAGAGAAATAAAATTTCGTCGTTCCTTATTTACGTCCTCCATAAAACGCGAAATTAGGCATTTTCACGTCGTAGTTGTGCAAAAACGGGAAAGAAATGAACCAAAAAGTGTGTTGCACGTGCGAAGTTGTTGTTTTGCTAATTAAACCTATTGTTTTTTTGACGTTCTAGTTGTCGTCTGCGTCGTTGGATCTTAAACTCCCTAAATTGTACAAACGACCGGTTTCAATAGACCGGCGAAATTTCTCATTTTATTAAAGCACTGAGGTTACGACAACTTCGAGTTAAACTGATTTTACGGATTGTCAAAGAGTCCAGCGATTCCTTTTTCCCAGGTGAGCGCCGACTCATTTCGCTTCAATATTCAGGAATGCTCTCGATCTTTTTACGCTTTCATTGCCTCTCGCCCGACATGTTTTGCACGGCGTTTGGTCATGCGAAACCTCCACGAAACATCCACGCCTCGCGCGAGGTAACTTTATCCCGATTCTAAAAATAACTCGAGACGAATTACCTATTGAATAGGGTGTATATGGGGGATGCCCTCTCTGTCCCCTTTATAGTCTCTTGGTCTGGTATAAATTGTTCCAGAGTGAGGCGGCAATGACTGACAAAGGGCGCTTTCCATAGGACTCAAGATTATACGTAGGGGCTACTAGCAATCCCTTGTTGGTGGAGGGGAGTGTTCTGCTAGGTGTATATTTAATTAAAGAGTCTGTTAAATTTTTAGGTCCAATTTCGTGATATGCTTTAAAAGTCAAAATTAATATTTTGAACTGAACTTCGGCTTGACTTGACGGTCAACCAATGTAGTTCTTTCAAGATAGGGGAAATATTGTTGTATTTCTTTGAGTATGTGAGGAGACGGGCCGCAGTATTTTGAACATGTTGGAAATTTGGCAACAAATGCTGAGGAAGACCAGATAAAAGTGAGTAACAGTAATCAATTCGAGAAGTTCCAAAGGCATATATAAGGATTTCACAG
Source organism: Porites lutea (assembly GCF_958299795.1). Taxonomy (NCBI): domain Eukaryota; kingdom Metazoa; phylum Cnidaria; class Anthozoa; order Scleractinia; family Poritidae; genus Porites; species Porites lutea. The sequence goes on from NC_133206.1 coordinate 3,923,946, forward strand.
TGCTTGTGCGATAGGAACCTTCTAATGGTGGTCAGATTACGTAGATGGTTGAAAGCTGTTTTACAAAGAAATTTCCCATGCTTGTTCATTGACAGGATGTTATCAAACCAAACGCCGCTGTTTTTTGCCGAGTCAGCGGCTACAATTAATTCAGTGCCTGCATCATGAATTAAGCTTAACTGCGGAAGAGGACGATGACGAGCGTTCAGTAGAAAGAGCTCAGTTTTTTAATTATTTATAAATTAGTTTAAGTATATTGGCTATCCTCCAACTATTGATATCAAGAATGCACGTTTTCACCTTAGATTTGGGGTATTCAGGTTCACCAGGACATGAGTGAAAGGACATATATATGTCTGGCTCTCATCGGCATTAAAATGATACGACATATGATGACGTTTGAGGACATCATTCAGTGGTGCGGTGTATATAGTTAATATAGGAGAGGACCAAGTACGGATCCTTGGGAAACCCCGTAATGAGGAACATACGAACAGGTCGAGGACTCACTGTCAACACGTACAACCTGACTTCTATTCTCGAGATATGACGGAAGCAGTGCAGTTTCAGTGCTATGGCCTGGTTTGTACGCTGACTGTAGGAGCTCATGAGGGTTGTATTTATAAGATTGCAATTCAGTCGATCAGCAGCAACCTTCTCAATAGCCTTAGAGATGAATCTCAGGTTAGAGATAGGTCTATAGCTCGATAGCAGCTCATTATCAAGCATAGGTTTCATGATTCTTGGTTCGACAGCTAACTGTTTAAGGATTTCAGGAATGCAGGCCTCATTAAATGACAAATTCACTATCCTAGTAATGGTAGGGAGAAGGGTGTTAATAAAGCCTTTCATGATATTAACCTGGTATGGGATCTAATATGAAAGATTTAGCATAGATATTACTTAGAAGAGTTGATAGCTAGCTCATTTTTTGCTGGGCAGACAATTTTCTCATCGTTAGGGTTTAAGCCTGGGGAGTTAAGGCTGTTTCTGACAGTTTCTACCTGGTACACAAAGAAGTCCGCAAATTTATTTGCGAGGTCAACAGCAGTGTCCTTCTAATGTAATTTTTTAGGTGCCAGGCGGTTTAACATTTTGTCGAGAGTAGTAAACAGGATTGCTTGATTTGACTTGTTTTCTTCTACGACCGAGGAGTAGAAGATCATCTCGGACTCATAAATAAGGTTATTGATCAGATAGCATTAGTTTACGTAAAGTTGTCCGCTTATAGTGGATCTGATCTTGCGCCATTGGGGTTCAGGTCTTTTCCTTTTCTTTTTTTGAGCCTTAATCTTTTCTGTGTCTTCACTAAAGCTCACCTACCTCTTCCCAGATACAGTTTAGGTAAATCTTTATAGACGTCGCAAACAGCAAGTTTCTGCAAGTGAAACCTCTGGTTTATAGCCACTTTTCCTGCACATTTATATACCCGCGTATGTGTATGAGCAAGGGAGCTCCGCCTCTCGTTACTGACAATGAGTGATTGACAAATTTGTTAATAGACTACGCCCCTTTCTGCTCAGTCGCACGTCGCTGTACCCAGTTGCTATGATAAGACGTCAATAATTCAGCTATCATCAAAACAATTACTATTATTATTGTTTTAATTATTCACGCTTTTGTCGATTGTGCTAACAGAATTTTTGACATAATTTAGCAAACAGAGCATATTTTTAAGCGTTTATCTGAATTTAGCATTCCAAGCAAAATTTGGCATTTTTTGTTTTAAACCCGTTGCCAGGATTTTGGGGGGAAAACTTTAAAAAAAAAAAACATAACATAAGAACATAAAGAAAAAAACACTACTGTAAATGACAAGGAAATTCAGGCGAGGAATGAAGCAAGAATCATACCACAAAACAAAAAGAGGTCAGCTACATGGAGTACACGACTTAGGAAGACTGCAACTTAAGAATGGTAGACATATTAAATTTTGCAAGCAGAATACTGCAATGCTGATCGTACCACGTGAAAATTAATTTTGCAAGACATCAACACGACACCGACAGAACTAAAAACGGAGCGGGATTGTAGCCATAGACAGCTGTTTCTCCCTTTTGGGGGGCTCGTCAGTATGGCGTAACAACCAGAGTAAAATCTGATGAAAAATATCCGCGCACTCTGATTTAAGCCCTGACCTAGAACCCTCAACAACACCCACATGTAGTAGCTCAACGTGTCTTTTGCGGGAGGGGGGGCAAGAGTCCAAGTGTCAAGTTGATGTCTCGCAGAGAAAATAAAGGATTGCCAAAACATGGACAGAACCATGCAAGAATTACAGCATATCGGATCTACATAACCATGCAAGAATTACAGCATATCGGATCTTTGATTTTGGGGCCGTACATCTTTTATAGATCCGATATATACTGTCAGTAATTCTTGCATGGTTCTGTTCTTATGTATTTTGGGGCCGTAGATCTTTTATAGATCCGATATGCAACCAAATTTGAACTTAGCGTTAGTATAACACATTCTATGAGGTATTTGGTATTAAAATTATCTTAACTTTGTTCAGCGTTATTTTGAAAAGTAAAGGAATAAATTATTTCCCAGTCTAATTGAAAGGTCTCAGTAATGTTGGACATTTCGTTTTAGTAAAATCCAGCTAGTGGTCTATTATCAATGCTGCGTTCTGATTGGTTGAGCTACTACTAGGCTATATGTTATAGCCTACTAGTTACAAAGAGCGCCCGATTTGGGGCAACAAAAAGGGATCAAAGTCTAGCTTTAACTAGATTAAATTTGTTTTGTCTCGATATTTTGGACCAACTAGTTGGATTTTACTAAAACAATTATTCCTCTCGTCCTCATGGCCTCATAGTCAATAGCCCATTCGGCCTTCGGCCTCATGGGCTATTGACTCAGAGCCCATTCGGGCTCGACGAATAATTATTGTTAAATATGTTTTCTTCATAGCCGTTGGTTCGGAAGAGATTTCAGAGGAAAACGGTTCATACAATAATTTAGGTTGGATCTTATCTTTATCAATCTTTTTCTCTTTACGATGCAATGAAAAACTGCTCAAATCTAATGCTGTTCGTTTAACGTGTGTAGAAGAGTTCTTTGTGAATAAGTCAATATAACTTACGAATAAGTCAATAGCCCATGAGGCCGAAGGCCGAATGGGCTTTTGACTCTGAGGCCATGAGGGCGAGAGGAATAACTGTTTTAGTGACTGTGAAAGAAATGTGCCCTTTAACTGAAAGAGCCCTTTTTCTTCATTACCTACTGCTAATTACTCATAAAACGCAACATTTTTTTGTTACAAAAGTAACAGCTGCTGTAATTGTTAATTAGTCAATGTTATGACTTGGCTTGCTTCTATGTCCTCATGGTCATCACTCGCGACTCCCCAAGAATTTCTGCAGCTCAGGCTCAGTGCCTATAACCTATTATTATTATTATTATTATTATTATTATTATTATTATTATTATTATTATTATTATTATTATTATTATTATTATTTTCTTATCTGAACTGAACACATTACTACAACAACTTCTGCGATAAAATTTTGCGATTTGAACAAAACGTGATTTTTCTACGAATTTTTCTATATTTCTTTCGCTCGCCAGTTCCACTGATCTAGAAATCTGACAGGCTCACCTGTGACGTCATGTGATGTAAATAGCGCTTTCCACTACAGTGGAACCCCGCCTTACAGCCACCTCGGTAATACAGTCACCTCGTTGTCACGGCCACTTTTTTTGGACCGGCAAAACGGCCATACATTTCCTTATAAAAAAAAAACGTTAATGCTGTCACGCGTTAATACGGCCAATGGCCACATTTTAAAATCCCAAACAGTAGAATCTCTGATAATTTCACCTCGTTAATAGGGCCACTTGTTCGAAATTTAGAAAATTAAAATGCCTGTGACTTGTCAATTTTATTGAAGTAGTACTCTGAGTCTGTTCTTGTACTGTTTTTAGACTACAGTAAACATAAGTGCACTTTAAAGTTACACGCGTGAACTGAAAGCTTCATTATTGCCAACGAGATAACCGAGATAAGAAGCGAGGTTGTTGATCTAACAAAGATCCACAAGGGTTTTTTAAAAAACCATAATTTCCTGTCGTTTACAACATCTTGAATTCCATAAAGCAACGCACGCATGCGGATTCTGTTTTTGTCTAGGAGTCCACACCCGGCGGCCTGGAAAAACGTCCTACAGGGACGAGGTAAATGTTTTCACAGGAGCTGATTTGGAGCGGAGAAATCTGTTATACAAATATCGTGGTTTCTGGACTTATGTTGAAGATGAGAAGTGAAGGTACGCTTCAAGAAGATATGACGTATTTCATTGCGTTTTCATTCAGTTATACGGCAACAATTTTTCAAACTTGAATACGCGCAACTTGTCTCACTAAGCTGTCAAAGCAGACCACGAGGCAGCCTAGCATTTCCTTTACCATCGAGGACTATCGACAAATCATACCCATAGTCGCGACGAAAGATTCCGAAAAATGGTTATATTTGTGTGCTTATTGGCTGCGAAGTATATTCTATTGTTACTCTTACTCACTTTCGAAAAACTAACTCGATGGCAAAAGTGACTACTCGTGCTAGCGCAGTAGTTACAAAAATAATAACATCTCTTGCCGTTAAAGGAACTTTAGCTACACCACAACTTCTTTAACTAATAAAGCAGTTATATATTTGGTTATTTCAGGTAGCGTCTGTTTAGTGTTTAGTGTGATACTTAGTGTATAACGTAGTAGATGTGTTGTTGTTTTTTTCAGTGTGTTGTTAATTCCAAGTAGCGTTTGTCAAGTGTTAAGTCATGTTTTGCGTTGATGAAATGATATTTCGCGTTGTGTAACGACTGTCGTAGAATTAAGGATTTGTTTCTTTATGTTATTATAAGTCATGGTTTTTTTTTCTCAACTCATCTTTTTTAAATGTTCCGCAAAAAAAGGCGTTAATAGTAACAAAACCTAACAACATGTTAAAAACAAAAAAATGCCAGATTTTTCAAGCAGAGCTAAGTTTAGACAAAAGGTAAAAAATATGCTATGTTTGCTAAATTATAACAAAAATTTTGTCAGTACAATAGACAAAGCTTGAATTATGAAAGCAATAATAATAGTTATTGTTTTGATGATAGTAATTTGGGGCCATTGACTCTTTTATTATCATAGCAACTCGATACAGCTACGTGCGTTGAGGGACTGAGCAGAAAGGGGGCGTAGTCTATTAACGAATGTGTCAATCACTCAGGGCCACCAACGAGAGGCGGAGCTCCATTCTTACACATTGAGGGGAAAATGGCTATAAACCAGAGGGTTCACTTGCAGAAACTTGCTGTGGGACGTCTGTAAAGATTTACCTAAACTATACGTGGGAAGAGGTAGGTGTGATTCAGTGAAGTTGTTGAAGACCGCCGCTACTCACTGAGGGGAATAAAACTGCTCACTGCAAGAAAGAAATTCAACCTAACCCTATTATACGAACATTTTCTGAAAAGAATAATAATAATTAGTAAAATCCAACTAGTGGTCTATTCTGATTGGTGGAGCTACTACTAGGCCATATGTTATAGCCCACTAGCAGCGAAAAGCGCGGGCTTTTAGGCGGCAAAAAAGGATTAAATTCTAGCTTTAACTAACTAAAAGTTTTTTATTCTCGATATTTCTGACCAACTAGTTGGATTTTACTAAAACAATTATTCCTCTCGCCCTCATGGCCCTCAGTCAATAGCCCATTCGGGCTCGAGGAATAATTGTTAAACATGAAATTTTACATTGACGGTCCTCCTAGTTTGCAAATAAATGAGAAGTGAAAAAATTAACAAAATTTTTCTTAAAGAAAAGGTTTCTAAAAATGTTTTATTAATCGAACAAAAACACCGTTGACCTGTCAAAACCTATTCTTAAACGAAAAAAAAGTTTTCTTACCAAAAAAGCACCAAACCGCGGTACATGTTACCATTTCAAGAAGCAATGGGCGAAACGAGTCACAAGCAACAAAATTTAATTTTTACCAATTTCATTTCCGTAAAATTATCAATATCCCTTACGTCGCGTTGAAGTGAGATCTAAAGTTCGATTACGAGCGAGAGACTTTCCCATTTTTTATTGCCAATCGGCGGTTTCTACTTTTTTGGCTATAAAACCTTCGGTTTGGTATTATTGCTACGAAAGATTGCGGAATTTTCTTATTCTTTGATTTGTGTTTTACGTTCTCGTTCTTGTTTTTGTGAGCTTGCGAAGCACGAAAACAATTGGTGCTCCGACTGCGCCACATTGCAAGAGTTGGTGGAAGAAAATCTTTGGACGTGGGCCTGTCATTCATGCAAGAGTGCCGACGGAAAGGGCTTTGGAGTGGGAAAAATGGCCGTATGGTCCTATTGTGGATGGTTGGCAATTGTGGCGATGTTTTTCTTTTAGGGCACCTAACGACGGTTTCGTCCTAAATACATTGAAAACACTTTTAGGCTACCCAGAGTACTTTTATAACTCTAGAAAAGCATTCTAAGCGGCGCTGTAAAATTTACCTCTGTTCGGTCATCCTAGGGGAACTTGAGTCTTTTCGGGCTTGAGTAATATTTTCCCGAAAATTTTAGATGAAATTTAACGTATTACGAGAGTGAGACATTTTCTAATTCCTCTCTCCATCACATTTTTGAATCCGAAAAATTTAGGTTTCCTTTTTTCTATGAAAAATAGCCTAACCTGGGAAGTAAAATGCAAAAATTAAACTTCAGAAAATCGTAGGAAATTTTATTTGTAAGATAAGCTTCGAAAATTGTACATGATGGAGTGGTAATCTACAAAAATTTAGCCGTCCTCAAATAGAAAACTCTGGGCAGTATTTGCTTCTCCGAATAGATATTTTAAAGAAAACATTTGAAAAAATCTTTGAAAAGCTTTTCGTAAAACTCTTCGAAACCTTTTCCAAAAACACCTTCAAAACGCACTTCGAAAAACTTTTCGTCAGCCTTTTCGTAAACCCTTTTTTAAACGTCTTCGAAAAACTTTTCATAAAAAAATTCTGCACCCTCTTCGTAAAAATCTTCAGATCTCTCTTCGAAAACATCGTTGAAAACCCCTTTGAAAAAAGCGTCTAAAACCTTTTTGAAACAGGCTTCGATCCGCAACATCTCTGAACATCATTCGAGAAGCGTTCGGCGGCCATGAAATGTACATTGTTACAATGCAAATCCCTAATTAGTTTTCGTTTCTGTGATAGACGAGCGCCCCGGTTCAATATGAGTTTTCCTGAAGAGTGTAGTATAGAAAATAGGAGTCCTGTCTAAACCACCCTTTGTTTTTGTCCACGAGTGCGCCTCCATTCTTCGAAAAAAGACTTCCTAGTAAACAAATTTGCTGGCCGAGCGGAGTGAGGACAGCAAAAATTTATTTACACGGAAGTCTTTTTTATCAGTGAAGAATGGAGGCTTACTCGTAGACAAAAAGAGGGGTGTAACAGGACTCTATTTTTTATTTTACTACTGTGGCACTAAGGACATCGACATGCTGTCGATGGAAAGGATTACAGCGCAAAGTTAAAGAAGTGTCGGCATTAGCGAGGTTAACTTATATTCGGATCTGTTGATTGGGCAAGAAATAAGTGCCCGTTGTTTGAATCTAGAGAAAATTTAAGGGCTTTCCCCAGGGACAACGAAAACTGTCTGGGGTGTGGCTGTACTGCCGAGAACTACTACGATTATCTTCTTCACACGTACAAATCATCGTATACATGTGTATTGCCAGTAGTAGACGCAGACGGCTATAAATTCGCTTCTGGGGCCCGTTTTTCGAAGGGTTCGGTAACTTTTTGGGTCCGAATGCAAATTTTTAAATCAAAACCTGTTGTATAATAGCACAGTTCCTAGCTTACAAACCGGCTAATTTTGCTTTGTTAACTGAAGATTTTATTGAATGCAAACACGGCAAACGTATAACAGCTTTTCGGGACCGAAAAGTTATCGAGACTTTCGAGTAACGGGCCCCTGGATTGTCGTCATAAAGCAAAGTGGGCGCTGCGTCGACCACACCAGGGCCAGCTTTTCCTTCAGATCGCGTTACTTTCACCAGTTTTCTTTCCCATTTTGCAGCCTCGAGGAACTACTTTTAATCATTTTTTTTTTTCAGCCAAGTTAGCTTAATGTACTCCACATGTATAAATTATTACAAAAAAAAGATGTTGCTAGGTTATAGAAAATCATTTATGCTTTGTTCATGACATTTACTTTTTTACAGCAGAGAACCAAAACAAACTAATACACTGGCAACTCTGACAAGTCGATCAAAACACATAATTTCGCGAGAAGAAGCACCGCTGTTTTTTAAAGGTATGTTGATTTGCAATTTATAAGATATTTCCAGTATTTTTAGTTAACCATTTAACTATATCTTAAGGTATACAGATAACTAACAACCGCTGGCGAGTAAAATGGCTACCTTAATAGAACCCTAATGGTAAACTCCGACTTCCATTTCTTCTAGGCCGCGCGCAGAATCGCGCGCGCACTATAAAGTTTTTTTTTTGAGCGTTTGATTTTTTTCTTTCATGGCGTATGGAAACCTTGTCTGCTTGTGGGGAGGACAGACTAATGGAAACCTTTCAACGTTTCTAACGTACTTGTAACTCCACTGATGAAGGGCCAGGCCTGAAATGCTTGGAGAGGAACTCAAACAATAGAAGGCACTTTGGTTCATTAAATGGCGCGAAGAAAAGTAAAGATCTGCACTTGGGTCTCCGAAGATGAATTGTGCGCCACTGTCTTGTTTTTCTGTCTCAATCAACTGGTCCAGTTCGATTAGCTGTACCCGTGAACTCTGAAAAATTCGACTCCAGAAGACCAAGTGGAAAGAAAAAACTGAAAAATCCTCCGAGGCCCTTCGGCCAAAAAAAAATCACAACTCTGAGACCCAAAAGTCACCCGAAAAAGAGTTCAAGACCCATCACAAACACTTCAAATCCGAGATTTCGAGATTGGGTAAAATTTTCCGAGACCCACGTTTCTCAAGGTACCATTCTATATTGTCTATACCCTTTGCTGAAATTGTCGCTTTCTCTTGCAGACTCCTTGCACTCAACTTGCCGGTTTCTTACTTTTCCTCTCAGTGCCTGGCCTGTGACAAACATGGCCCTGCAATTCTCTCTTGACTTTTCTCAGTAAATCTATATCATCTCTGTTATTTAGACGACTGCCCGGTCTTTGAAAGCCCAACTGTCCAACTTTAGATAAATAACTCAGTTACGTTGTCTACCTTTCCCTATCTTTTCAATGAAGATATAGTAGATATGACCGTCGCAGTGGTAATTGCAATTTAAGCAATTGCAAATTGTAGCCGTGAGACGAGAGACTACGATTTTTTTCTTACTCTTTCTTTCGTGTTTTGAGTTGCGTGAAGTTAATTTGTTATTGCGTTTGGTGTAGTTTTTTGTTAGCCTTTTTGTTTTCATATGCGTATTCATTCTGTAATTCTATAAGAACCCATGCATTGGGAGCCAATTTGTTGAGTTCATCTTAACCCGTGAATGGGATGAAGCAACGAAGATTATGTGAACTGCAGAAATACAGATCTTAAATGAAGATATGATCGTCGCAGTGGTAATTGCAATTTAAGCAACGTCATGTTAGATGCCAAAATACCCAGCAACTCATAGTACCTTCAACCTTATTGGCCCTTGCAACAGACATCCGAACATACAAAGACACAAAGCCACAAAGATACATACGCTCAGACCACTGACATACATGGAGAATTAAGCAGTAATGGAGAATTAAACAATTCAGAGAGAACCAGCATTACCTTCAGGAAGCCTCCCTTTTCTAGGAAAGTAGATATTCTGTTTTTGACCAAATTTTCGAAAACATCTTGAAAAACTCCTAAAGACGGTGAAAAAGAAGGATCGTCGGCGGGTTGCCTCTTCCCTTTCCACTACCAAAGAGAGGCCGCGGAGGAAATTCTTCTGTACAGAACTGCAGCTTTTAACACGAAACATTACTATTAGACAATAACCGTTAAAATTTCTCAACCATTTTATGTTGCAGTCAACCTAATGAGGTTTCGTCATTATTGGTTCATTGTTTGTCTTAGTAATGCCTGGATCGTTTTTGAGGCGGGCCATTCAGAAAAGGACACTAACGATTCAAGTCCAATGGAGTGCAAGGAAGGAAGTTTCATGTTGAACACGTGTGAAGAGCGTTGTGAATGCAAGAAAGGTAAACTAACCAGCTGTTACCGCGTGAGAAAGGATTTTACCAAAATGACCATCGAGGACAGAAAACGTTATATTAACACTTATAAGCTGGCATCGGTCCATCCTGTGGTTAAGAAAGATTATGAGAAATTGATAGCTCTCCACAACACCGCTGGAGATCAAGCAAAAGTTCCTGAAGCCTTTTTGCCCTTTCACCGGTGGTTTTTGGTTGAGATGGAAAACGTACTGCGCAGAATCGACTGTCGTGTGACTTTACCCTACTGGGATTGGAGCAAAAACACTCATCATTGGTGGAGAGGAACTGGTGACGAAGACCTTTGGAACCCTGCTGATCATGGTTTAGGAGGAGATGGAAATTATACCGATGACAACTGTGTGGAGGACGGAGCTTTCAGCAAAGATAAATGGCGTCTCTTAGACGTGTCTGGAGGAGGGTGTTTAAGAAGGAATTTTACGAAAGACAACCTTCTCTACGATATTGATCACGTGAAGAAAACTTTATCGCTGCCCCTGGAAGAGTTCGAACAATTTGAAGAAACTGTCCGTGTAGACTATCACTTGTTGCCTCACAACGCAATCGGTGGTACAATGATGAATCCTCTAATAGCAGCAAATGCCCCAGAACTACTTCTTCACCATTCATTTATGGACAAACTGTGGTATCAATGGCAAAACAAAGGAGATGAATACAAAAATGTCTACTTCCCAAGCGTGCCTTTCAAACTTTATGGATCAAAGTATTATGGCCGGGAATGGATTGATTCTAGTAACCTTCCGGGTCAGGTGAAAGTTCTTTACGAAGAATGAAAATAAAAAAAACGATAAAACAGTTAAATAATCCGATGTATAGGCAGACATGAAACTCTTTGACATTAAATGTGCCGAAATCAATTAATCCTGGACAACTGATTTTCGACCATTCCAGTAATACTGAGTTGGAACTTACATGTGTTATTTATCAGGACATAGGACACATTTTATGAGGTAAACATCCTTAGCCATACGGCTAATTTGCAGCCGTTCCCACACGTAGAATTAAGGTAAAGAATTATATGGCAATAATTAAAATCAAAAATAAATTACTAACTTCTAAGATTATAAATTACCTATGATATAATGCACCAGTCATTTGAAACCCTCGGGGGATGACCGGGGCATTCACTTTTTATGCGAGTGAAAGCAAGTGAATTCTTGCCAGAGTGAATGGCATGAACTCCTCCGCCCCCATATGTCCCACACGGTACTCCCTTTTTTAAAAAAACAGAAGAATTAAAAATCATGTTTTACAGTCTTCTGGAGTTTTTATAGAATGACTCAATCAATACAAGTGTCTTTCTTGCCATTTTCACGACACAACTAAATCGTTAGTTATTAAAAAATCGGGTGAAATAAGACGCCTCTTATGAACTTCTTGTATTAATATAATGGCACAGAAAACGTGTTCGCGTCTTAAACAAGACGCGACTCAGCTAAGACACTCCTCGCATGCACGTATAAATGGTAAAGACAAAGTTTGTGTCTTATTTAAGACGTGTCTTATGTAACCGCGTCAAAAGACACTTTGCAAACCATATTTCCTAGCTGCAAGAAGCGACGGGAAAATGAAAACGCTGACCACAGAGTGACTGCCCCACTTAAAGGCCACGGTCAGGAATAAGGCGAAGATCGTGATTTCAAGCGTCAGTGAAGCGTATCCTCCGCCTACCTGGAAACAAAAATGGAGTTCTAATTACTCGTTGAGACATTATTAATAAAACGATTAAACCACGCCGGTGCTCTTCCCTGTAAACAACTGTCTACGGAAAATAACATTTCCTGAATTCACGGCTTTCTAACGTGCTGCCTATCCACTTAAACAAAGTATGAAGAGCGGACTTTCTCCAGCTTGCTAGTGTTTCTAGCCCCACAATGATGCCAGATTTGGTTGCAATAAAGAAAAGTTGGACAAAATAGAGGTGTCATATAGCCTCCTCGCAGACGTCCTTTGGGGTTCGTTCGTCACGCATTCATTTCTCCCCCACGGACCGAGGGGGAGAAATGATGCGTGACGAACGAACCCCAAAGGACGTCTGCGGGGAGGCTAGGTGTCATACAGTGCTGGACCCTTCCGACTTGCTAATATAGAGATTTACTGTCTTCTTAACTATTTTCTCGTTTAGCGGAGTCGAACGCAGAGTATAATATGTAATCGAGGGCTTTTTTTTGACAGTATCATGTTTACACAGAAAGACTGTCCAACTTAAATTCTTAAGTCTATAAAATCGTGTTTTTTTATCACCGACGAATCAGACGAGCACTGAAGGGGCGAGCCACTAGCGAGGTTTGGGAGCATGCTTTCCCAGAAAATTTTGTAATCTTGTTGCTATGAAACGCTATTTCTAGTTTTCTGAGAGCACAAATTCTGATAATAATAGTAAAATATATGGAAAAGTACCTCAATATAACAAAACCTCGGTTCCGCTGTAGGAATGTAGCCTTTTTTCAACAGGATTTTTAAGTAGGATTTTGAGGAGTCAATATAATGCACAGATGTAAATTTCTTTCCCTGGATTGATATTTGCACAATACAAATCAACAAATATTACTATTATTATTATTACTATTATTATTACTACTACTATTATTATTATTAAATGGGTGATCGATCTTTTTATATGTGTGTGTGTGTTCTACACACAGGCAGGTCCTTAAGGACTTTCAATGCTGCCCCTAAATTGTTGAACGATCTTACCCTGATTATTAGAAATATGCCTTCAGTTAATGCTTTTAAAAAGGCTATTAAAACGCATTTGTTTCAGAAGGCATTTCCCAGCCAATTTATTGTTTTTATTCTTTTCATAAAGAACAAAAAATAGACTTTTAGATTTATTACTTTTGTTAAATTATTAACTGCAATTTGTAAATAGGACTTTAAGGAATAATTAACCATTACTTTTGGAATTTTTAGAATTAGAATATGTACTACAGTCAAATGGAAACTCCACATAACAAAGTCCTTGGTATAAAGAATGATTTTGTTTACCCCAGTAATCGTAAAATATATGGAAAAGAACCTCAGTATATAACAAAACCTTGTTGTAGTGAACAAATTTTGCCAGTCCCTTGGCAATTCATTATATTGAGGTTCCACTGTAGGAATGTAGCCTTTTTAACACGATTTTAAAGTAGAGTTTGAGGAGTCAATGTAATGCACAGATGTAAATTAATTTCTTTCCCTGGATTGATATTTGCACAAGACAAATCAACAAATATTATTATTATTATTATTATTATTATTATCATTATTAATATTATCATTATTATTATTATTGTTGTTGTTGTTGTTGTTGTTATTACTTTGCTGGCCAGCACTACTATATATTATGTGAAGTAAATAAAGGTTGTTTTTGTTGTTGTTCTTGTTGATAAAAATTATTGACAGAAAATAATTCAATGTTTTTAATTTAAAAAAGGGGTACCTGTCAATACAAACTTGTTAGAAAATGGATCTTACCCTTTCATTCCCAACTGAATAATTGAGCAATAAGCAAGGTGGCTCACACTTGGGGACACTTATGGTGTTATCTACATGTATCTTGTTCCTCAGCATTTAACAAAATAAAATTTGGAAATTTTCGTGAAAATATTTGACTTTGGCCTCTTTTGGGTCAGCTGGTATATCAAATTACAATTTTTTTTTCACTTTTCAAGAATTTTAGAAACCTTGCACCTAGACGTTAGATTATTTCCAGTTTATACGAAACCCTAAGAAAATGAAACCAATTAATTTCCTCTAACAAAACATAAACAACTGATTGTAGTTGCTCTTCTCTAGATTAGCTGTTTTCTACCTTCCATTTCTCGTATAGAGTGTAAAAATTACAAAATCACGTGCTTGTAAGTTGTTTTCGTAAGAGACGACATGAAAACCGTCTATTCAACGTGCTATGATTGTAGGAGCCCATATGCTACCGCGGATTTGCCCGATGGTGTACGTACGTACCTTATGAGCGCCGCTTGTGAAGTCCTGGACGTGACAGACGCGTTACCTGTCATATTCTTATGATTGCAAGTTAGCGCATTGCTTTGTATTCATAAAAAGGTTGCTGAAGCAGATATATTTGCTACAAAAGATCTACAAAGTACTTTGCATACAAATCCAATGAAATCGGAAACCGTGCTTTCACATGATCAGTGTCACGTGACAAATTCACAGGATAGAGGCGGGGGAGGGTATGGGAGATTTGGTCTCAAACTGGAAATCTTAAACGTCGATCAAACGGTTTCCAAGTGGCTCTAGAAGCAAAGAGACAGTAAATAACAAAATAAAACCACAAGGTGAGTCATTTTTATTTCTATTTTTGACAAAAAATGGAGTTTAGGACGTATTTTGTTTATGCATTCTCTTATAAATTCAAAGCGAACTCCCACAGTATCTGGGCTAAAAAAACTCAGTTTTTATTGTACAATCAAAAAGGACTATAGCCCTCGCCGTACCTGGTTTTAACAAGAAAAAAACCCCTCAAGAAAAGCATTAGTTAAAATTAGATTAAGTAGTCATCAACTTTGAATTGAAACAGGTAGATACGAAAAAATCCCACACAATGAAAGTATATGTTCCATTTGTAACAGTAACAAAATTAAAGATGAAAATCATTTCTTACTAGATCGTAAGGCCTGTTCTAAGATTAGAGACGTATTTTTCTCCAAAATAGAACTTAAAATACCTAACCTCAAATCACTTTCACACGATACTTTAATAGCTCATCTTATGAATTCTTCTAATTATTTATTATAAATACGTAACTGTCAATGTTTCAATGAATGAATGAGATCTGTAATGTTTCAAAATGTTTTACAATAATTAGTCATGGTTATGCAAATAAAGCTTTTGTTGTTTTTATTTGTACTCATGCCTTTTTTTGGGCGGTCTTTGACTCTCGTTCCTCGTTCGTTCTTTGCTCCGAAACGGAAAAGCTTGCTACACACGTTACCTGAGTGTGGAATGGGATCAGAGGATCTGTCTCCCTTTGTCGCTTTAATCTTCTCCTCTTCCCCCAGAAACACCTGATTCTCACGTAAATTCACAATCACTTAGCATGAGGGTCATCGTCAGCATAATACAGTAGTCGAAATCACGGATCCCCTCAGTGATCGCCGCAGTGCAGGTGTGGACCCCTGACTTGGGTATTATAATGGAAATTGAGGACTGCCAAAGACAGTCACCAGGATAATTGAGGGCATGGGTCTACTCTCTTATCGCCAAAGGTTACAGCGACTCAGATTAACGACTTTACTGGACCATCAAATGCGTGGTGACTTAACAGAGACTTTCAAAATAATCAACGGTGTTGCGAACTATGGTCACAATATGTTTGGGACGAATACAGCTTATCGAACTCGTAATCTTAATGTCACTTTTCATCATCCATTAAGATCAGCGCATGACTTCTTTCACAAAAGACTTATCAAATATTGGAACCAGCTGCCACTATGCGTGGGAAATTCACCAAGTATCAACGCCTTTAATTAAGTTTCGCCTAATCAATGGATTCTGGAAATTATCGGAAGAAATCTTTAATAGAATAAGCGATAAAAGTGGACATGTCAACTTTTCACTAGCCACTCGCGATGTTGCCATGCGGCAAAATATCTTGTTTTAATATTTAATTTTGTCGTTCTCTGCTTTTATTATCTTTCTAATTTTAGAACTCTTATGATAATACATTTTTAATTTTTATCACATGTTCATAATAATTTCGTAAATAGATTTTTGTAAATAGAGATATCCTGAAGAGATATAATAAAGTTATCTGATCTTATCTTATCCTATCGCCTGCCTCGTTCCCAGTAACTCGCGATCACTGGGGGATGTTTGAATTAATTATTAAGGAAAGCAGGGACCAAGGGGTGGTCGCGCTCTACGCTCGTTCCCATCATCCCTCTCTCGCGCTTCTCGCTTGTCTCGCGTGCTTGCGAGTTGGTAAAGCCTGTCGAGGGGGCAGCCCTATCGACGTGCTCGACGCTAATGGCTCAGTCAATTCCAAGTGCGCCCATCGCCCCCCGGGTTTTTGTCGGGCATTTGTCATTTTGTTTTGGAAAAGCTGCAAATGCCCCAAGGTAGGGCCAGGCGTTCATACAAAAACCGACCTCTGGCTTTCCACGTTAATTTTAGTCCGCTTCGCAGCCGTTATTAGGGTCGTTACGCAACGCTCCTCCCCACAATTTTTGTGGGAAGAGAGTTGCTAGCCTGCGTCACAGACACTCTAAACATTCTGTATAGAGAGTCTATACAAATGGTTAAGATGAAACCTCGTTCCCAGAGTCCCCTCTTACTCGGACCCCGTCGGCCCCTTGGCCTCAAAGTTTCAACAGTTCCAGCTAATGTGATAATCCCGTACCCAGATCTCACTCTGTCTTAGGCTGAAGGCAGGAGATCTGGGTACGAGATTACCAAAGTGACTAATCTGATCTAACGGAAATTCCAAAAATTATTGTAGTTCTAAGCTTATGAAATGTGAGAGGCTCAATTTTGATGTTTTAAATACTTTTTACTGGGCTGCCTGTGGCACAGCCCAGTTATATAATAGGCTCAATTTTTCCTTCTGGCACAAATCGCACCCTAATATGTTCAGCGCGTGCGCAAGACATAAGAGTATGCGTAGAATAGGTCAGCGGACTTCAGCAGAGTACATTCTAAGGAGCTCGAAGCGACTCAAAGTTATGAGCAATCTATCTTCGGTGGAAGCGTAAGAATGCCAAAACGTAGCCTGCGTAGCAGCCGGCGCTTGGAAGTAGCGGGCACAAGCAAGAGAGAATGAGCGAGCGAGCGAAAAGAAGACACGCGAGGGGAGAAGGAGCTCCCTCACCCCTCGCGTGTCCATCTCGCGCGCGCCCGTTCTCTCTTTCGCCCACTACTTCCAAGCGCCTGCTACTCATATGCTTACCTTGCACTGGTTTTGTACAGTTCAAGCAGTTTAATGAGACCCGTGGGTTGGGTGGTGTCGGAGATGGGAATGGGTTTAGCAGGGTTACTTTTTACGCTGTCAGCTGTCTGTTGTGGTAAATTTCTCGTTTTCATACAATAAAACAATAAATTATTTCTATCTAGTCTAGGTTTTATGGCAGCCCAGTATACACCTTCTAGTGTCTGGTTTTAATAGTAGTTTTCTGTTTCTTAAAACTTGCAAAGCAAATTAAGTTTCAGTTTTATATGCATGATATGCATTTAGAGACCTTGTAACTATCCAAGTGGATATATTTCTATTTGACGGGGCGACCTACAAATGGCATATTCCTTTCTTCTTTCTTGTATCAAAAGAAAAGACTTCACACTCAGGGATACAATTGTAACAAAAAACTTTCTCCGTGGGGACCGTAGACAGGCATGCATTGTTTCTGCAGCTCCCGCGCAGGCTAACGACCTCATCCGAAGACGTATTTAGATAATCATTCGTCGTAGATATAGGGCCAATAATTTCAGGCAATAATTTTCTGTTCGTTTCAAATCGACTTCCAACTCTGTTCGCAAGACGACATGAAATGACCCGTCCCCTCGACTCAAAATTGGCCCCACTGAAGGGTGCCATGAAGGGACACGTAAAGGGTCCTGGGAGTTCCGTCCGCCAGTTTGTATTTTTTCGATATAAATGGAAGGTAATTCTTGATTGGGCGTTGCTCTCACGGGCAGCCCAATAAGATCCAATAATAAATCATTTTCTACAACTTTACAAGTCGATCTGTGCTTTCTATGGGCATACAGATAACAAACGACCCAATCTTAATCTTAGTCACGTTATACTGTCATGTTTATTTTGGGGAACAGAGGGGTTGGATGACGGGGGTGCACTGTGGAAATGTTCCAGTTAAAAATAATTCCTCCCTTCTCTTGTTTTAAAAGAGTAACTTGCTTTTTCATATATTTTTGTTCATATGTGGTGAGACTGATGGTACCCATTTTTTTTGTTCATATCTGAAACGACCTGCCCCCTCCCCTCAAAAGTCAGGAGGAGGGGAAACACAACGCCCTCTGGGTTATGCGTCCGCCATTTTGTCTTTTTTGGACGCAGTGACTTGCCACCGCAACATGTTTGGCTGTGCCACAGGCGGCCCAACAACAACAACCCTCCCCTCCCCCAAAAAAAGCGTAGACTTGAATTTACCCAGGATTACTCGTTACATTTTATTTTGCCTTACTTTTATGCAGCTTTTCATTCACAACTACAAAGAGTTCAAGAATACCCTTTATTCATGACTACTATCTTGCTTAAAGACAATCCCTTGAGGCTGTTGGCCACTCAGCGTCTTGGCCAAGGCAGCCACCCGTATTACGCTAGCTGCATAGTCTCCATTTCTTTAGTTTTCTTTGGAGATGGAATCAAACTTCCTCAAATTTTGCTTCCTGTATACATACGTGCAATTACGCTTGGAATCAAACTTCCTCAAATTTTGCTTGCGGTAAGAATACTTGGCATTACGCTTGGAATTAAACTTCCTCAAATTTTGTTTGCTGTAGACATACACGGCATTACGCTTGCTCGTCTGACTCTTATCCTCAAGGTCACCAGCACTGAAAAATATGATGTGAGAAGATTGAATCCTTTTTAAGGAACCTTATAGTCCGTTTGCAATCAGGAGATAATAATAAGCACTACAGTCAATTTCTTCGGCTTATGCGTGCAATCCTGTCCGAAACCTGTGCTGAAAATTGTTCTTTACGTGTGAAGAAATTAAAAGGAACATCAATTCTGGTTTTTGCGACGGATCAAAGGATGTGCAGTAAAGTGTAAACACTAACACTAAGAATATATGCGACGATGAGCATTCAAAACACTTCGATCAGTCAATGATTAAAGAATTAGATAACCTCTATTAAGCTTATATATGTAAAATCAGCGAGAGATTTTCTGCAGTACGTAGAACGAAAAAATTTCTTCGTATCTACTAAAAAGCATGTCAAACTTTAGCAAAACGCAATCTTTTAACTAACTGCTCACGCCAGGCAGAGTAAAATTACTGATTGATACATGAATTTTTGTGGTGAAAACCGATCGATTCATTAAACGTTTTGTTTTGTGCAATTTTTCGAATAATTCAACCAGTAACAGTCGATCGCTGATAATCTACAAGTTACAGGGACTCAGTAATTCGCTTTGGAAAAGTTTGACACGCCTAAAGGAAAAATGCCGTCAATCTGTATCTCACATACCTTTTCACTGGCACAATCTCGGAGACGATCAGAATCATCGCAAGAAAAACGAAAATATAACGTGACATAATTGAGCCTCGCCTGAAAAACATGAACACGTAGTTACATAAAGTTAGTGAAAAGGGCAAAACACCCTTCACCACTCTCAAAAACTATAATTTTTTAGATCTTTTAAAAGCGATCATACCACTTCTAATTACCTAGACTTAACGAGAGGAACAGCTGAGAGAAAGAAATTAGTAAAACTACACATAAGCAACCACAAACTAATGATACAACTTGGTAGATACAATCAAATTACCAGAGATAATAGGAATTGCCCTTTTTGTGGATCCAATCAAATAGAAGACGGATTTCACTTTCTTTTTAATTGTTCAAAACACTCTTTCATTAGGAATAATTTTTACAATAAAGTTAAGATTCCGATTCCAAATATTACCCAGTTCCCTGTGAACGTTTTGACCAATGAAATGATGATCGAACACCTCATGAATTACTATATTAATTTACAATTCATGAAATAAATTTAAGTTTGCTTTGACTTTCGCGACGAATTATGAACAACGTAGTTTAATTGGCCAGTGGTTAAATTTGAGTTCTTATATTATTCTTAAAACATAGTTATAAATAGCTTTAATTTGCAATACTGTATGTACTTGTATGTTTCTGCAAATAAAGCTTGTTTTATTTTATTTTTATTTTATTTTTATTATTTTGCCACACAGAATAAATTACAATAAGTCAGAATAGAAAAGATAATAAATAGTTAATTAATATTAAATTTAAAATGAGCATACAACTTGAGAGGAGTGGCTGTGGCGGGGAAATCTCCGAGAAGCAAAGCTTATGAGGAATAGAGATTTCCCCCCTAAGTTTTTTGGTGTTGGCTCTGAGAAGTTCGGCTCTAACTGATTACATTTATTAAGATAGCTATTGTTATTGGAAATTTGTGCTACAGTCAACAATTTAATAGTAATAATAATAATGATAAGTTTCTTATATAGCGCCATTTCTACTAACCAATGACGCTTAACAAGGTTACTACTTGTGAGAAAAATCTAAAAAAAATACGAAAATAAATAGAACTACATCATAAAAACATAAAGAACAATCTAAAAGGAACGGCTGAATAAAAAGGTCTTAACTCTATTCTTAAAAAAAACTCAAGCGTGCTGTAGTTTTTATTTGGTCTGGTATAAATTGTTCCAGAGTGAGGGGGCAATGACTGAAAAAGCGCGCTTTCCATAGGACTCAAGATTATACTTAGGGACTACTAGCAATCCCTTGTTGGTGGAGGGGAGTGTTCTGCTAGGTGTATATTTAATTAAAGAGTCTGTTAAATTTTTAGGTCCAATTTCGTGATATGCTTTAAAAGTCAAAATTAAAATCTTGAACTCAATCCTTGACTTGACGGTCAACCGATGTAGTTCTTTCAAGATAGGGGAAATATTGTCGCATTTCTTTGAGTATGTGAGGAGACGGGCCGCAGCATTTTGAACACGTTGGAATTTTTGCAACAAATGCTGAGGAAGACAAGATAAAAGTGAGTAACAGTAATCAATTCGAGAAGTTCCAAAGGCATATATAAGGATTTCACAGTGCTTGTGCGATAGGAACCTTCTAATGGTGGTCAGATTACGTAGATGGTTGAAAGCTGTTTTACAAAGAAATTTCCCATGCTTGTTCATTGACATGAACCAAACGCCGCTGTTTTTTGCCGAGTCAGCGGCTACAATTAATTCAGTGCCTGCATCATGAATTAAGCTTAACTGCGGAAGAGGACGATGACGAGCGTTCAGTAGAAAGAGCTCAGTTTTTTAATTATTTATAAATTAGTTTAAGTATATTGGCTATCCTCCAACTATTGATATCAAGAATGCACGTTTTCACCTTAGATTTGGGGTATTCAGGTTCACCAGGACATGAATGAAAGGACATATATATGTCTGGCTCTCATCGGCATTAAAATGATACGACATATGATGACGTTTGAGGACATCATTCAGTGGTGCGGTGTATATAGTTAATATAGGAGAGGACCAAGTACGGATCCTTGGGAACCCCGTAATGAGGAACATACGAACAGGTCGAGGACTCACTGTCAACACGTACAACCTGACTTCTATTCTTGAGATATGACGGATGCAGTGCAGTTTCAGTGCTATGGCCTGGTTTGTGCGCTGACTGTAGGAGCTCATGAGGGTCGTTATTTATAAGATTGCAATTCAGTCGATCAGCAGCAACCTTCTCAATAGCCTTGAAGATGAATCTTAAGTTAGAGATAGGTCTATAGCTCGATAGCAGCTCATTATCAAGCATAGGTTTCATGATTCTTGGTTCGACAGCTAACTGTTTAAGGATTTCAGGAACGCAAGCCTCATTAAATGACAAATTCACTATCCTAGTAATGGTAGGGAGAAGGGTGTGAATACAGCCTTTCATGATATTAACCTGGTATTGGATCTAATATGAAAGATTTAGCATAGGGTATTACTTAGAAGAGTTGATAGCTAGCTCATTTGTAGCTGGGCAGACAATTTTCTCATCGTTAGGGTTTAAGCCTGGGGAGCTAAGGCTGTTTCTGACAGTTTCTAGGTGGTGCACAAAGAAGTCCGCAAATTTATTTGCGAGGTCAACAGCATTGTCCTTCTAATGTAATTTTTTAGGTGCCAGGGGTTTAACATTTTGTCAAGAGTAAACAGGATCGCTTGATTTGACTTGTTTTCTTCTATGACCAAGGAGTAGAAGATCACCTTGGACTCATAAGTAAGGTTATTGACCAGATAGCATTAGTTTACGTAAAATTGTCTGCTT
The DNA here is from genome assembly GCF_958299795.1 of Porites lutea. Taxonomy (NCBI): domain Eukaryota; kingdom Metazoa; phylum Cnidaria; class Anthozoa; order Scleractinia; family Poritidae; genus Porites; species Porites lutea. Next base: position 3,946,127 of record NC_133206.1, read on the forward strand.
ATAGTGGATCTGATCTTGCGCCATTGGTGTTCAGGTCTTCTCCTTTTCTTTTTTTGAGCCTTAATCTTCTGTGTGTACCATGCACAGCTGTTTCATGGGTGACAATACGCTTTTTAACCCTTTAAGCCCTAAAAGTGATCAACATCAATTTTCTCCTTGCAATGTCTATGCTTCACAAAACAGTTTGGTCACAAGAATTAAGGGATTGATCACACAAGATGAATTTAGTTGACACTCTAGAAACTTCTCCCTACTAATTCTATAAGAAGAGTATAGAGACAACAAATGAGAATTTAAATTTTGGCATTAGGGTTTAAAGGGTTAAGAGATGCATGCTGATCAAGTATTGACAAGAGGGTCCCATATTACAGGGATGTTAGATCAGTAAAGTTCTCAACGTACTTAGCATCTGTGAGAGATGAATTGCTAGTGTCCTCAACAAATCGCTCCGTGTCGATGGACTTCAATTTCCTGCAATTAATTTCCCTTCGGGGATAACATGGTTTTGTCATGGACATCATACAGAGCACAGCATAGTGATCGGAGATTGCTGGATCAGTCACGGATACATGTGAAATAAGATCAAGGTCGTCTGATCTATTGTAGTGATCACGAGGTCAAGGGTGTGACCACTGTGATGAGTCTCCTCTTTATGTGTTGTTCAGGGTTGAATGTGTCTAGCAAGTCAAGGAATTTGACTGCAACAAGGTCACTAGAAGAGTCTACATGAAAATGCAGGTAATTTCGCTAAAAGGAAGGCAGGGTGATATTTCGCTCACAGTTCATATGAAAAAGTGTTTAAAACTTCAAGACTCACAACTGGTTTATGCCTAAATTCGACAAAAAGGAAACCCATGATTCCTTTGTTGGCTTTCTTTGAGTTAATGCTGTCAACACTTTAGCTCAAAGCCTTTTACGGAATACTTCAATTTTGCTGTTTTCTGTACTGAGTAGTTTTATCCATGAGTAGCGGTGGTCAAAAACATGACAAATTAATTCAAGTGCTTCTTCAATAACTTCACTAAAGCTCACCTACCTCTTCCCAGATACAGTTACACAGCAAGTTTCTGCAAGTGAAACCCCTGGTTTGTAGCCACTTTTCCCGCACATATATATACCCGTGTATGTGTATGAGCAAGGGAGCTCCGCCTCTCGTGGCTGACGATGAGTGATTGACAAATTTGTTAATAGACTACGCCCCTTTCTGCTCAGTCACAGGTCGCTGTATCCAGTTGCTATGATAACACGTCAATAATTCAGATATCATCAAAACAATTACTATTATTATTGTTTTAATTATTCACGCTTTTGTCGATTGTGCTAACAGGATTTTGACATAATTTAGCAAACAGAGCATGTTTTTAAGCGTTTATCTAAATTTAGCATTCCAAGCAAAATTTGGCATTTTTTGTTTTTAACCCGTTGCCAGGTTTTTTTGGGGCAAAACTTAACAAAACATAACATAATAACATAAAGAAAGAACCAAATGACTCAACAGTTAACAAACACTTCCTGGAATTAATAACAAGCATTTATTACGCTATACATTAAGTAACACCAGAATAGGCTTGGATAAATTCTGCTGCCTGAGCTATGAAACAGGTCATTTTTAGGGTCCTTTCCCATGGTGAGTTTTGGCTATAGGGTGTCAAAAATTGGTAGGTACTTCATATATGATTATTATTATGTACCGTAATATACTTATTATATCTTATTATATATTATTATTATTACACTATATATCCCTATACAACACCGTATACCCATATACAACACCATATGCTCCTATACATCACCATACACCCAATACATCACCATACACCCCTATACATATGTCATATACCCCTATACAACACCATATACTCCTATACATAACCATACACCCCTATACATCACCATATACCCCTATACATAACCATACACCCCTATACATCACCATATATCCCTATACAACACCGTATACCCATATACAACACTATATGCTCCTATACATCACCATACACCCCCATACATAACCATACACCCCTATACATAACCATACACCCCTATACATAACCATACACCCTATACATCACCATATATCCCTATACAACACCGTATACCCATATACAACACCATATGCTCCTATACATCACCATACACCCCATACATCACCATACACCCCTATACATATGTCATATACCCCTATACAACACCATATACTCCTTTACATAACCATACACCCCTATACATCACCATACACCCCTATACATCACTATATATCCCTATGCAACACCGTATACCCATATACAACACCATATGCTCCTATACATCACCATACACCCCATACATCACCATACACCCCTATACATATGTCATATACCCCTATACAACACCATATACTCCTATACATAACCATACACCCCCATACATCACAATATACCCCTATTCATCACCATATATCCCTATACAAAACCGTATACCCATATACGACACCATATGCTCCTATACAACACCATACACCCCCATACATAACCATACACCCCTATACATCACCATACACCCTTATACATCACCATATATCCCTATACAACACCGTATACCCATATACAACACCATATGCTCCTATACATCACCATACACCCCCATACATAACCATACACCCCTATACATATGTCATATACCCCTATACAACACCATATACTCCTATACATAACCATACACCCCTATACATATGTCATATACCCCTATACATCACCATACACCCCTATACATCACCATATATCCCTATGCAACACCGTATACCCATATACAACACCATATGCTCCTATACATCACCATACACCCCATACATCACCATACACCCCTATACACATGTCATATACCCCTATACAACACCATATACTCCTATACATAACCATACACCCCCATACATCACCATATACCCCTATACATCACCATATATCCCTATACAACACCGTATACCCATATACAACACCATATGCTCCTATACATAACCATACACCCCCATACATCACCATATACCCCTATACATCACCATATATCCCTATACAACACCGTATACCCATATACAACACCATATGCTCCTATACATCACCATACACCCCCATACATAACCATACACCCCTATACATCACCATACACCCCTATACATCACCATATATCCCTATACAACACCGTATACCCATATACAACACCATATGCTCCTATACATCACCATACACCCCATACATCACCATACACCCCTATACATATGTCATATACCCCTATACAACACCATATACTCCTATACATCACCATACACCCATACACATCACCATACATCCCTATACATAACCATATATCCCTATACATCACCATACACCCCCGTACATAACCATACACCCCTATACATAACCATACACCATCACCATATATCCCTATACAACACCGTATACCCATATACAACACCATATGCTCCTATACATCACCATACACCCCATACATCACCATACACCCCTATACATCACCATATATCCCTATGCAACACCGTATACCCATATACAACACCATATGCTCCTATACATCACCATACACCCCATACATCACCATACACCCCTATACATATGTCATATACCCCTATACAACACCATATACTCCTATACATAACTATACACCCCCATACATCACCATATACCCCTATACATCACCATATATCCCTATACAACACCGTATACCCATATACAACACCATATGCTCCTATACATCACCATACACCCCCATACATAACCATACACCCCTATACATCACCATACACCCCTATACATCACCATATATCCCTATACAACACCGTATACCCATATCGACACCATATGCTCCTATACATCACCATACACCCCATACATCACCATACACCCCTATACATATGTCATATACCCCTATACAACACCATATACTCCTATACATCACCATACACCCATACACATCACCATACATCCCTATACATAACCATGTATCCCTATACATCACCATACACCCCCGTACATAACCATACACCCCTATACATAACCATACACCCCTATACATCACCATATATCCCTATACAACACCGTATACCCATATACAACACCATATGCTCCTATACATCACCATACACCCCATACATCACCATACACCCCTATACATCGTCATATACCCCTATACAACAGTATATACTCCTATACATTCCCATACACCCCAATACATCTCCATTCACCCCTATACAGCACCATACACCCCAATACAACACCATACACCTCTATACATCACCATTCACCCCTATACAGCACCATATACCCATATACATCGCCATGAGAAAATGCAAGGGGTGACAGGCCGTACATCTATACCGGTGTGAAACCTTGTGTAAACCTTTTTATATTTTAGCTCTAACGAGCATGTCCTTTAGGGATTTTCCTTTCTTGTAGGAAATGATAGGTGGTTCTTTGAAAATTTGGCGAAGTAACGGTTGGTTTTGTATAAGATTCCAGTTTTTCATTAAAACTTCTTTTAAAGTAGACACTGAGGGCTGGTACTGTGTCACAAAAGGCAATATTTCTTTTTCCTCTTTGTTGTTGTGTTTCAGGAGAGCAGACTCCCTCTCTGTGAACTTTATATCTGATAGAAGGTTTTCTATCATAGTTTGTGGGTAGCCTCTGTCAATCAAGCGTATTTTGAAATTTGAAATATTTTCCTCAAACGTAGATTTTGAGGAGTTTGTTCGTAGGATTCTCAAGGCTTCTCCTTTGACAAATCCTTTTTTAACACTCGGCGGGTGACAAGAGGTGAAATGTGTGTACTGGAAGGTTTCCGTTTTTTTAAAATGTGTCTTTACATCAAGGATAGATTTTTCCTTGAATCTTGTGCCTTTGTATACAATCGTGTCTAAAAACACAGTCTCAGTGTCAGATATTTCGGCCGTGAATTTGATAGTTGGGTGATGTAAGTTCGCTTGTTCGATGAAGGCTTCGATGTCTGGTTTACTGATGTCCCATAGGGAAAAGATATCGTCAATGTAGCGTTTCCAAACTGTAGGTTTAAAAACGGTTCTGCTTAGAATTGTCGTTTCAATATGTGCCATGAAAATGTTGGCAAAAGAAACTGCTGTCTTTGTACCCATTGCAGTGCCATGGGTTTGTAAGTAGTGTTTTCCATTGAACTGGAAAGAAGTTTCTTTGAGGATTAGTCTAAGCATTTCCCTCAGGTAATGTGTAGGAATAGGAGGGTTGTCTTTGTAGAAGTTTTCATATGCTTTGCAGACAATTTCAATACCCTCGTTTTGTGGTATATTTGTGTAAAGACTTGTGACGTCCATCGAAACAAGAAATGTTCATTTTTTCACCTTTGTGTTTTCAATAAAATTTATAAAGTCGGTGGTATCTTTAAGGTATGATTTCTGTATTTTTGATATTGGTTGCAGTAATGTATCAACAAAAGAGGAAATTCTTTCTGTTGGACCATCGCAGCCGGAGATAATTGGTCTCCCTGTAAGTGACATTTACAAAGCGATTGAGTTTTAAGACGACATTCAAAGGACACAGCATCATAATGTATTTAAATCATGCTTAAACGTGATAAATACCCAAAACCAGTGTCAGATCTGGATATATTTTTTAAAAAGAATACGTGCTGTGTACAGCTAAACATTGTTCTCTGAGATCGCGTAAACCTAAACTTTACGGAGATATTAAAAGCAGTTACTCTCACATGACAGCAGCTATGGAAAATTATTATATTTTTGAGTAGACATATCTCATAAACGGGCTACAAATTCAACAGGAATACGCGCGAACTGAATAAATTGTCTGTTGAACATTTTACAGGTTCTGCTGCACTTACACAATTTTCCCTTGCTGAACATAAACTGTACCGAGCCGTGTCTTGGTCCGCTATATAGAAGCGATATCATCGTTCAAATTTCAAACTGTAAGATCCCCTGAAAGAGGTCTCCTCAATGGAGCAATATGTAAAAGGTTTCAAAGGTTTCACGCCGGTGAAGATGTGAGGCCTGTCACCTCTTGCAAGTTTTTACTTCCTAGATAAGTCGGGAAGAGGAAGGAACCTCACCCGTAAGCACTGGGGTCGAGAATGTCTGCCGACATCTTGGACAAAATTGAGCATGCTCCAAATTCAAATTATTCTGCGACGTCAATCAAACCGTTACCGTAGCATCCACTGTGTTTGTCCGCAAATGTAAATGTTAGCGGGAACTAATAACCAGTTCGTTTTCACCCTTACGTATCTGTGTTTCCTCTGGATTTGGAAGCTCTTTAAGAACAATTTCACCTTTGAAATTAAAACTTGCCACGTTTCAGTATAAAGAAGTTAAAAAAACCTAGAACTAAGGTAAAACTTACGGTGCTTTTCAAAAACAAAGCAACGAGCCTTGAAACACATAAATACACAAAACGGATCGAAATCCACCAATCACAAACCACGGGCTTTCGTTTCCCAGGAGGTTCGCTAAAATGTAAAGGCAAGAAAGCGAAGAAAGCGTCGCTTCTTCAGATTGTGATTGTGATTGTGATTGTGATTTACGTCGCAGAAAAACAAAATCCAAAGACGTTTTTGGCATCGCAGGTCGGGTATTATCCAATAAACAGCTGTAAAAGCATCGATAATTGAAATGCCACATGGATTCTGTAGCCTCATGATCTTATTTTGAATTAGTGTTATAAATGAGCAAACACCAAAGAATAGGCATAGATCCCGGGGGGGGGGGTACTCCCGCGAATTTCGGATAGGGGTGTGCTGCGAAGCTTCGTAAACCCTAACCCTAGTTAAGGACTAAGATAGCGAAAACTGATACACTTTTTAAGGCCCAAAGCCGAAAAATGACACCCTATTTAAGGAAAAAACAAACATGTGGCTTGAAGAGGCGTTACGTGTATTTACCCGCTTAACGGCTATTAAACCACTATTGCAAAATCATTTTGTTAATACTTAAACGGATACATCAAGTTAAAAAAAAACCGTTCGTTTAGGCGCGCATTTTCGAAAACTTCAAAACCCATACCCTATTGCGCGGCACGTACCTATACAGCCCATAGATGGGAGTACCCGCCCCCCCGGGAATAGATACTGTTATTCAAAACCCAAACGTTAATCCTTCCTTCGCGTATAGAGGTGTATGGTTATGTATGGAGTGTATGGTTATGTAAAGGGGTGTATGGTGATGTATAGGGGTGTATGGTGATGTATAGGGGTGTATGGTGATGTATAGGGGTGTATGGTGATGTATAGGGGTCATGGTGATGTATAGGGGTGTATGGTGATGTATAGGGGTGTATGGTGATGTATAGGGGTGTATAGTGATGTATAGGGGTATATGGTGATGTATAGGGGTGTATGGTGATGTATAGGGGTCATGGTGATGTATAGGGGTGTATGGTGATGTAAAGGGGGTGTATGGGAATGTATAGGGGTGTATGGTGATGTATAGGGGTGTATGGTGATGTATAGGGGTGTATGGTGATGTATAGGGGTGTATGGTTATGTATGGAGGTGTATGGTGATGTATAGGGGTGTATGGTTATGTATGGAGGTGTATGGTGATGTATAGGGGTGTATGGTTATGTATGGAGTGTATGGTTATGTATGGAGTGTATGGTTATGTAGAGGGGTGTATGGTTATGTATGGAGGTGTATGGTTATGTATGGAGGTGTATGATGATGTATAGGGGTGTATGGTGATGTATTGGGGTGTATGGGAATGTATAGGGGTGTATGGTGATGTATAGGAGTGTATGGGAATGTATAGGGGTGTATGGTGATTTATAGGGGTGTATGGGGATGTATAGGGGTGTATGGTTATGCATGGAGGTGTATGCTGATGTATAGGGGTGTATGGTTATGTATGGAGGTGTATGGTTATGTATGGAGGTGTATGGTGATGTATAGGGGTGTATGGTTATGTATGGAGTGTATGGTTATGTATGGAGTGTATGGTTATGTAGAGGGGTGTATGGTTATGTATGGAGGTGTATGGTTATGTATGGAGGTGTATGATGATGTATAGGGGTGTATGGTGATGTATTGGGGTGTATGGGAATGTATAGGGGTGTATGGTGATGTATAGGAGTGTATGGGAATGTATAGGGGTGTATGGTGATTTATAGGGGTGTATGGGGATGTATAGGGGTGTATGGTTATGCATGGAGGTGTATGCTGATGTATAGGGGTGTATGGTTATGTATGGAGGTGTATGGTTATGTATGGAGGTGTATGGTGATGTATAGGGGTGTATGGTTATGTATGGAGTGTATGGTTATGTATGGAGTGTATGGTTATGTAGAGGGGTGTATGGTTATGTATGGAGGTGTATGGTTATGTATGGAGGTGTATGATGATGTATAGGGGTGTATGGTGATGTATTGGGGTGTATGGGAATGTATAGGGGTGTATGGTGATGTATAGGAGTGTATGGGAATGTATAGGGGTGTATGGTGATGTATAGGGGTGTATGGTGATGTATAGGGGTGTATGGTGATGTATAGGGGTGTATGGTTATGTATGGAGGTGTATGGTGATGTATAGGGGTGTATGGTTATGTATGGAGTGTATGGTTATGTATGGAGTGTATGGTTATGTAGAGGGGTGTATGGTTATGTATGGAGGTGTATGGTTATGTATGGAGGTGTATGGTGATGTATAGGGGTATATGGTGATGTATAGGGTGTATGGTGATGTATAGGGATGTATGGTGATGTGTAGGGGTGTATGGTGATGTATAGGGATGTATGGTGATGTGTAGGGGTGTATGGTGATGTATGGTGATGTGTAGGGGTGTATGGTGATGTATAGGTGGTGTATGGTTATGTATGGGGGTGTATGGTGTTGTATAGGGGTATATGGGGGTATATGGTGATGTATAGGGTGTATGGTGATGTATAGGGATGTATGGTGATGTGTAGGGGTGTATGGTGATGTATAGTAGTGTATGGGAATGTATAGGAATGTATGGTGATGTATAGGGGTGTATTGTGATGTATAGGGGTGTATGGTTATGTATAGGGATGTATGGTGATGTGTAGGGGTGTATGGTGATGTGTAGGGGTGTATGGTGATGTATGGTGATGTGTGGGGGTGTATGGTGATGTATAGGTGGTGTATGGTTATGTATGGGGGTGTATGGTGTTGTATAGGGGTATATAGGGGTATATGGTGATGTATAGGGTGTATGGTGATGTATACGTAGTGTATGGTTATGTATGGGGGTGTATGGTGTTGTATAGTGTATATGGGGGTATATGGTGTTGTATAGGGGTATATGGTGATGTATAGGGTGTATGGTGATGTATAGGTGGTGTATGGTTATGTATGGGGGTATATGGTGTTGTATAGGGGTATATGGTGTTGTATAGGGGTATATAGGGGTATATGGTGTTGTATAGGGGTATATAGGGGTATATGGTGTTGTATAGGGGTATATGGGGGAATATGGTGTTGTATAGGGGTATATAGGGGTATATGGTATTGTATAGGGGTATATGGTGATATATAGGGTGTATGGTGATGTATAGGAGTATATGGTGTTGATTAGGGGTATATATGGTGTTGTATAAAGTACAATAATATAATAATAAGTATATTACGGTACATAATAATAATCATATATGAAGTACCTACCCAAAAATTAGGTCATTTTCACCATGCCGCTGGCCAAAAGTAACATAGAGACAAGATCGAGACAAGGGGAGTTTCGTGTCATCTGCATTAGCGATATGCCGAAACGGTCGGAGAAGTGCGATTTTACCTAGTGCAAAGAGCTTGTTTCTCCCTCCAAAAACGGCTGGAAAATCGTGCGACTTCACGCGAAGAAGGAGAAGACGTGCCTGGTCCTAGTTCTGGTGAGGATAATGTAAGCAATATTCTATAGAGACTATAGATTCGATGAGAAGTACGGTACAGTTCATGTATTTGCCGACCATGCACAATTGCATGACTATCTTTGTACATTACTAGCTAGCATGATGGTATAATGGGGCATTACAAAAGATTTGATGTGGCAATCATGGAATGATCTGAACAGAAACCTTTTTTGTTGCATTTTTTTGCAGCTCCAGAACATGTCTTAGAATTAAGTATGTAGTGTTTTTGGTTTTCTTAGTACAATGAGCTTATTGAAGTCTTGCTTGGCAAGGTTTTAAATAAGATGCTATGTACATGATGCCTTTTTGATGTAAGAACATTTTGTAATCATCTCAACCACATGATATGATTTGCACCATGCCAAGAAAATATCACTCTAAATTCGACATTGCTTCGAATCCCTCAATTTAAGAAAAAGTTTTCTTATTTTATGGGGAAATTTAAAACAGATCATAGGATAAGAACTCTTTTTTCTGTGATTTAAACTGCCTGTTTAAAAAATAGTTTATATCCTATGATTTGTTTAAATTTTCTCATAAAATAAGAAGACTAAATTTCTTAAATTGAGAAATGTGGTGCAATCTCAAATTGAAGGCTGGTTTCCGTGTGATCGCTAAGATTGCCACGATCGCTGAACTTTTTTTCAGTGATTGCAGCGATCACAGTGATCGTAGCGATCATATTGAAACCAGCCTTTAGAGTAGATGATAGGTGCGGTTAGTACACACATCATGGTAAAAGGCATTTCCACATTAACAAAGCCGTGGTATGAATTTTAATGTGGATTTAGTTTACCGCAGCAACATGTAGTTACACACGAATTAATTCCCAAGTTGATTTAGCCATTTTTACGGCTTCATTTGCTCTATTGCGGTAATAATTGCTGTCAGTGATTGTAGTATTTCATGTTATGTTGAAAATTTACGGAGAGTTTAGCTGAAATTTTAACTGGTATGTTAGTGTTAGACTTGCGAAGGTAGTTAGCAGTTTGATTACATGCCAGAAATAGAAAAAATTTTTTTGTAAGTATTGTTCCCAAATCAGTATAGCCCAACTTATTAGTTCAATCAGTGTGAAATAAACCTGTTTATGTAACACAGGAAACTTACCTTGGGAAACGTCGGTCACACTATTAAATACAGTTTCCCGTGGTAAAAAGGCAATTTCCCATGGAAAAAGTGCCCTGTGTAACTGCACCTAATATATATATTCAATATTTCTAGGCTTCTGGTATACTGCAAAGTGATGTTTCAGGATATTATTTTATAACCCATATTTTAATTTCAATGTTTCTAGGTTTCTGGTATACTGCAAGGTGACGTTGTATCTTTGTATTTACTGGAGGCAAAACTCACCAGAAATGCAGTTGTCATTTTAGACACTGCTGCGACAAAGTTCTTTTTGAGGGACTTTAACTTGCGCACAAGATCTCTGTGGGTAAGTCTTTATTGGAATTTAGTATCCTTATATTTTTATAAACTCTTGATAGATTCTCTTCACTGTCATGCAACAAAATAATACATTGGAAACCGTCCAGTGGAAGAAGCCAAGAAAGTGAAATGTTATAAACAATTTGTCCAAGTCTCAGGTCTTTGTGGCCCACAGTTTCTGAGTTATTTGTCGAAACGTTTATGCACCTTTGTAGAGCATTGTATGGAGATGCCATATTGGTGTACTGTGTTGGTCCACCAATATGGCCGCCAGAAATCAACAAAAACATCTGGAGTTCACTTTTTCTATAAAAGCGCTTTCTTTTCACTGGGAAACTAGCATACCTGCACATAAACATACACTTGAAATGGTTATACTGCTAAGAATCAAGAGGAGAGACTTTTTTCATCGAGACAGCATTCCTATTTTGGTGTCACGCACTGTGAAAACTCAGAAGTTCAAATTGCAGTATTTTCGAAATGAAACATGCTATGGGACTGGAGACTTGTTCAAACGCATGGTGAAGCTTAAAAAGAAAACTTGCATAAGTAGCCAGCACTTCTCTCTCATTGTTTTTTTGCTACCACAGAGTCCTTAATAGAATGCAGCACCCATTGATCAATTTTTTTGGATTTATATAGCCCCTTATTTTGCCATTTACATGTAGATTCTCTTTAGTTTGTGCTCATGTCATGCCACCTTCTCAAGGTTGGGCACATGAGCACATCGAATCCTATTGAGCACACTGTTGTACAGAGTTACATGTACTTGTAGTGTAACAACATCTTGTATTAAATTGTTTGCATGTTCCAAAAATTACAGAATAAGAAGTACATGTCCCTTGAAAGAAGAGCTTGTTGCTTTCAAGATGAGCATGGTGGTGAAGCTGTCCATTGGCTCTATCAGTGTTCCTGTGACAAAGGATACAGTGATAGAGTGGCAGCATCAGGACCTCACATTAACATGTTACATGAAGGTGAGTGGAATCAATAAGGTCTCATAGTTACAAACATTGTAGTACAAGTAGGCATTAGTGGGATGTGAACCTGTAAACCTGCTTTAGTGGTGTATTCTTCTATCCAACTTAAGTTATCAAATACAGTGAAACCTGTATCAAGCAGACACCCTCTTTTAAGCGGACAGTAGCTGAAGTCCCCAAATTTGTTTTCCTTATTTACTTTAAATGAAACCTTTATTAAGCGGACACCTCTATTAAGCGGACACGGACACTTAGAGAGTACCTGAAATGGTCATTTTTATTGTTGCCAACCTGTATTAAACAGACACTTGTAATTAAATTCTACCACCCAACATGCCAGACACCGGAAATGCAAATGATTGCCACACACATATGTTAATATTTTTACATTAAAAAACATGACTTGACGAACTTATTTGATTAGTTTCACAGTACAGTGTTGTTTTCTATTTCGTTTTGTTTCTATAGAGCTTGTTTCACTTATCTCAGTTCTTTAAATCTGAGTTGCAATCTATGTTTATGGTACTATCATCTTTAATAAAGAAATTAATGCAAACGTATATCATCATAGTCTCTGGGAGTGTTCTAAACGTTTCCACTATTCATTTGAATGGCATTTGACACCTCATATGACGTTATCTATCAAAACCTGTATTAGGCGGACACCCTGTATTAAGCGGACACTACAGCATTCCCCGAGGGTGTCCGCTTAATACAGGTTTCACTGTATATTAATATAGTATGTTGATATGCAATATACCCAAGTAGCGTTTTACTTCCTATATTATGTTTTTGCAGAATAATGATTTAACAGACCCTCGCAGTGACATTTACTGAACTTAAGTAGCTGTGAGGATATATTCCTCTGTTTAAGAAGGATAATGGTATAGGAGTTTTTTGTTGTAACAATTTGGCAGCAAGGCAACTTCGTCTTCAAATACCATGTTGGGTTATTGTTAAAACAGTTGACTCTCAATCACTCTAACCCTTGCTAACTCAAACCAATTTGTCGTTTCCCTCCAAGCCATTTTTCATATAATTTTAAATGAAATAACTCAACTTCCAACAACTCGAACCTTTTTGCTTTTTCCCTTGGAAGTAAAGATTTTATGAGAAGTTGACTGTAACTTTAATTTTTTTCAAGTGCAATCAATCTCCAACATGTTACATTTTCTGTATGGATTTTATTTAATTGCTATGAATAAAGGCCAGGTCTGAAAACGGGTATGGATTTTAGAGGTCTGTTCTTACATTTTCTGGTCCGAAATATAATATGGAGAACCGGAAGGCACACTCTCTCCAAGAATTCGCCTGGAAGTACAGCCTTGTCAAACGTTATTTATGTTATTTTTCTCATCTTCTTCATCGGCTGGTAATCGAGCCCAGTGCATGGTCTATGAAAATTAGCTTACCTAACTACATACATCTCGGAAATTACACGCGCAGTAATGCACCAGCAGTAGAGAGAACTGTACCTCATCTGTCGAACGTCAATTGTAATGAAACTAGTAAAAGTAACTATAAAAAAGTGGCACTCTTTCATAAAATAAGAGAGCTTGCTCGCAGGCTACTTATACTAGAAATACACTTATACTGGAAATACATGTATCGCAGCTTGTTGGGGGGGAGGCCCATAAAATTTCAGGGGGGGAAGAATTAGAGTAAGTTGTATATCTATGAAGAACATTCCCTGATACAAGAATCTATCACGTAGAAAATGCTTTCGGTTTTACGTTTAGAATTACCTGATAACAGCAGATACAGGTTAATTACCCGTTAGCATGGAAAAACCCCTTAAAAATATTAAGGACCTTACGATCCGACAATGGCGACGTCCATGAAAAAGTCACTGAAAAATAGACTTGGCATCCTTTCAAACAATTTCGCGATTTTTCAAAGTCGCCCAGATACTTCAAAAAAGGGAATTTATGTTGGAGTTCAAAAGAGGGGGCCACTCCCGAGTTCAGACAAAGATGGTAGCATTTATCGCCTCACCGTCCCCGTCATCAAAAAAATACTTAAAAATTGGTCCTTTCACGTCGTAGTCGTGCAACGACGGCAAAGAAATGTACAAAAAAGCGTGATGCACGTGCAGAGTTGTTGTTTTGCCAATCTAAACCTATTGCGGTTTTGCCGTTCTCGTTGACGTCGCTGTCGTCGTCTCTACTCCTAACAAGATAAATAAATGATGTAGTCCCCTGAAAAGTTTCTTCTTATTTTTCCTTCAGGAAAAGAACATTTGTGAAATCTCATTCGAAGACCTAAGAAAGGCATCATCAGGGGCGGCCCAATGGGTCCATACAGCCGCTAGGCTAAAAAAGTATGGGCCCATTGAAGACCAAACTTAATTGCGCCTGGAGCGCGAAGGACCCCCTAGTTGGGGGGATTTTAAAGTTTTTTTATGCCAATGTAAGTATGAGTTTTTTTTAGAAACAAAAATAACTTTAAATATATATTGTTCGGGGGGAGTACTCCCATAAATAAGCTATATAGGTATGTCCCGCCCCGTCGGGTTGGGTTTTTGCGCCGTTTTGGTCTGAAAAAGGGTATACACTTTGCCCGTTTTGGTCTGGAATCGGGTATGGTTTTCGAGGGAACTACGGGAGTGTATGAACGTATTTATCGTTTTAATTCCAAATGAGTAAGAAAGGAAGAAAAATATGCGAATTCGAAATAGAGTTGAAGAATTTTTTGTTTGCGATCTAATCTAAGTTATGATGAAATAATTTCTGCCTAAAGGCCAGGTCTGAAAACAGGTGTGGAAAATGACATTTTTTGGTCTGAAATAGGGTCAGGATTTGGAAAACCAGGCGGCACACCCCCACCAAGAATTCCCAGGAGTACCCCCCGGATACATTGCCACATTTAACGGTATTCAGGAATTAATTTGAAAACTCCTATTAAAATATAAAACATTAAAATGTGCACTTGACAGTAAATTACCTTAGAACAGTGAAAACTCGATTTAACAAACCTCTGTACTTGTATAACGAACGATTTTCTTCAGCCCGGCCAAAATTACAGTGAAATGTATGGAGCAGAACCTACATTTAACAAAGTAACGAACACAATCTACAGCGGAAACGAAAAATTTACTTCGATACAACGAATAAATGTTAGCAAGTGATAAAAGATGAATGCCAAACAGACCAACAAGGATAAAACTCTTTTTACAGTAGTTGAACAGTTTTGTCAGTTTCTAGCGCCTTAGCTATGTATAGAAACCAGATCCGGATTATTAACTATACCTTGATATAACATTTCCCGAGCATTCGTTATATAGAGGTGTTCGATATAACGAACAATCCATTTGTAATAACTAACACATTTCCCCTGTCCCTTGTCACTTCGTTAAATCGAGGTTCCACTTGTACTTAAATTCGATCAGTAAAACGTCATTTTACCTTTCATACAGCAGAGAGGTTGATTACGGATTTGTTATTGTTGTTGTTGTTGCAGGAAGATGAAAGTTGGTCAAAGAAGACAATCACGGAAAAATAAATATCAATATCTATGAAAAAAAAATTGTGTAAAACTATTCATTTGTATCCTAAAAAACACCGTCCTATGAACGTCCTTTCTCCTTAGGCAACAACTACTCGTACGTCCAAGCTCCTTACAGAGGCGTCTTCTCCGTTTTCGAAATAACCACGTTTAGACTAGATTCTATTTTTAAAGAGTGAGGAATTAGATAAATCTTCATTGACAATCATTATCATTAACCACTCTCATAATAATAGGAAAGGCTTTTCGTTTTGCGTGGTTTGTAGAATCTTTTGACCCTCTTTTGCGGTTCATTGTAACTACTATTCTTTTATTAAAAGTTTATATTTCAGTTTATTTGTTGCATTAATGTATGTTCTTTTATCCCCACATAACGGTGACGTGAGAGCCTATTCACCACCAGTGTTTAGTTTTCTGTAAGCTTAAAATAAATTTAAGTAAAACCTTCATACACCAAGAACGGTGGCTTCAGAAAAGAATAAGGCCCGAAGTTGATAATTGGTGGTAGAAATGAATAGTCTGTTGAACGTTGTGCTTCTTCTGACAACAACTAGTCAAACACTTGAGCTCCGTCTAAAGCTATCTTCTCTACCACCAGTTTTTAGCTTTCTGTAATCTTTAACAGAAAGACTTAATTGCATGGATGAGAATAAACATTAAAAATTCTTAATACACAAAGGCGGTTTCCTTCGGAGAAGAATACGAACGGTCGAAGATGATAACTAGGGAAAAATAAAACAGTTAAGCCCCATTTACACGGCCGAAAATTTTTGGCACGGCTCGGATGAAAAAAGTACGCGTACCAAAAAAATTGGTTCGGCACGGATAGATTTAGTCGTGTAAACGACTTTGGCCCATCCGTGCCGAACCAAAATTTCACCCGTGCTCGGACCATGTCGAGAGGTTGTCCGAGCACGGATAAAACTGGTACGCGATCCTGAAAATCTAGCCCAGCTCGGATAAAAGGCCCGTTTACACGTTAAAAGAGAAGGAACGGCTCGGTTAGAAACAAGTACCGGTTCCAGACGAAATCTCCTGTTTACACGTACAAATTCTGTAATGTGCCCGACAGAAAAAGGCACGGTACGTGAGAGCCCCTTGGAACGGGTACGAGACTGTTTACACGTTCTTTTCTTCGAGACCGGTAACGATAGAGCCCGCGATAATTGAATAAAACTGCTTCGATTAGTTGTTCATATGCTCTTATACATACAGTAGACTGTGCGTATCTCCGACAATCATGGATGCAGGTTTACAAGCACTTTTCTGGTTTCTTCTAAAGAAGAGAACACGAAATTCACGTTTGACAGCGCGTGCGATTCGTCAAAGTTCTTATGAGAAAATGTACCGAATTAGGAGAAAAACAAGGCTTACGGTTCTCCTATTAACAGCCCTTGTATCGCACTTCACAGTCGAAAGGAGCTTCTGGCAAATTCCAAGAACAAGCGCTTGGTTTGATCTTACATACAGCACTTACTCTGACGACCAGTGGTATGCTAGCTTTCGAGTGTCGAAGAATACTTTCCAGTTTCTTCTTCCAACACCCATGTGACGTGCGCTAAACAACTGACGTGGGGTACCACGGGCTCATAAAAAACGTAACAGAACGGTACCGAAAAAAGGGCGAGCGTTTACACGTTGAAAAGAAAACAAAAATGTGGGTACGGAACCGTTTTTTATCGGTTCCGTTCCGAAAGGGGTCCATAGCCGCCTATGGACCTTTTAGGGAACGGAACAGATACAACTGGAACGGGTCAAGTACCGTTTACACGTCGAATTTTGTCGGAGCCGTTCGTCTTTTTATCCTGGCCGTTCCAATTTTTTCGGTCGTGTAAACGGGCCTAAAGTGTGCAGTGTAAACGATTAGCCGTGCCGAGCTAACTTTTCTCTGATGAGCCTTCGTGCCTTTGGTCAGCACCAGTGTGGGAGAGCATGTACAGATGAGCTTTTTCGTTAGTTCAATATAAACCAAAAGTTCAATAAACACGACAGTAGTTCAATGACCACACGTTAGTTCATTGATGAGCGTGGACAACATGCTGCTGGGGGGAAATAGCCGCAAATACGTTAGAATATTTTAATATAAATGTTTAGCATTAACTAAGAGGTAAATACTTTTCCGTTTGTTCAGTGTGTTCAATAACCACACAATAATTCAATAACCGCACCAGTATTCAGTGACCACCCATTTGTTCCTTGTGCGTAGACTACATGCGGCTGTGGGAATTCTAATGAACTTTTCGTCCGCCATGTTTTTACAGAGGAAGCAGGATGCGCACTAGGGAAGAATCGAGTACGCCGGCCGAGATGTTGAGCCTTTTACCCGTACCAAATCATAATTTCACATCGTTTAGCACGGTAAAAAAAAGAACGTGTAAATGAGTAATCAGTACTATTTTTTTGGTACGCGTACCCGGCTTTCATCCAAGCCGCGCCAAATTTTTTCTGCCGTGTAAATGGGGCTTAAGTTGAATGCTGTTTTTCCATTCTACTCAAACTGTTTCAACGAGTCAAACGTCTGAACTCCTCCATTTTCTGCAAAAAGCGTGTTACGAGAAGCATTTATCTTTTGTATACGTTTGGTGAATTCTTAGCGAAATCTTTGAAAATAACCTATTTAAATTTGTTACTAATAACGGAAAAGGTTTTTTTTATTATGCTTTACTATTCCCTTATTTACCCCTTTTCTACTTATGGTATTCAAGTTTGGGGTCTCACATACCTAACAAAAAACCAGTAACTACTTTGCAAAAACGAGTCGTCCGAATAATGACTTTTTCCGACCCTAGATCTCATTCTGAGCCATTGCTGAAGTCTCTCAGACTCCTAAAATTCTCTGATATAATTCATCTTGAAATTCTTTCTTTTGTTTATCAGTGGTACCATAAACTAAGCCCTTCTTGTTTTGTTAATTATTTTACCCAGTATCTTCAATTCATTCATATAATACACGTCAATCACGGATTGATAATCTGTTTGCTAAATCTGTTCATACCACTCAATACGGCATTCGTTCTCTCAGTTACACTGGTCCAAAACTTTGGAATTCTTTAATTTTATATCTATTGATGTTAAGAAAATCAAGCCGTTTTCCAGTTTTCGTCAACATATCAAAAATTCTTTGATTGATGGTTATAATACTATTATTGATTCCTAATCAGTTTTACGATTATATTATCTTAACTACTATTTAATTAATGAAGTAATACTTTTTATCTAAAACAACTATTTTGCATCTATATTCCTTCTACTCATATTCTTGTTTGGGTCACCTACTCGGTTAGTTCCACGAACTATTTAAGTGTCCCAAACTCTGCACAATGAACCTACAATTGAAATTTTCTCTCCCTTCACAATCTCTTAATTTTATATTTTAAAGCACTAATTTGTATTAATCATAATTATTCTGTGTGAGTTTAAATAAAAATTGACTTGACTTGACTTGGTTAGTAGAACCTCGTTTATGATCCTCCTTCACCATTCATTGAATTATTCTGTGTAAATCAATCTATATTTCAGTTTATTTGTTATTACAAGGTAAAAGAAGTCGAACTTGCTTTCATGCGTGTACTTTTTATCCGCATATAACGGTGACGTGGGAGTGTGGACATTCTTTCCAGGGTTGGAAACTGTGAAAAGAAATCTAGTAATAAAAAGAAAACTTAACGATTTCGACACCTAATCACCACCGATGTTTACCTTTCTGTAAGCTCGAAGTAAATTTAAATCAAAACTTCATACACCAAGAAGGGTGGCTTCGGGAAAGAATAAGGCCCTAAGATGATACTCGGTGGTAGAAAAGAATAGTGACTGTCTGTTGAACGTTGTGCTTCCTTTGACAACAACGAGTCAAAAGTTCGAGGTGCTTACAAAGCTATCTTCTCGGTTTACCTAAAAAACATATTTCGACGAGAATTGACCTTATTCACATTCAAATGTAGCAATTTTTTAGGCTAAACTGTGAAAGATCAATGTCCTAAACTTAAGAATTTGTTCATGCTTAGCGTGCGTATATCGAGTTATGGATGCACGCGGGAAGTTTGGAGAGCACGAAAGATGCGTAAGAGTTGCACGAGGCGATAGCCGAGTGCAACTCTAGCTTCTTGAGTGCTCTCCAAACTTCCCAAGTGCATCCATAACTCGATATACGCATAGCTAAAAGCATGAGCAAATTCTTTTATAACAATATAGCTGACAAAAATGCTTGCTTTTTGATTAACTACAAAATTCTCGTAACGCGCTACACAATAACAAACGCTTCTATTGGCTGATTACGAACACACCACAATCATCTAGTTTGAATGAGAATATTCTTTCCGTAGCTTTTCTGTAAAACTGAGAAAGAAAATCTGCTTCTTTATTCGTTAACGATCAATGGAAACTAAGCAGAAACAAAGGTAAAAGAGTCTTAAAGTTCACCTAAAGTTAAAATACTAACATGTTCGTAAGAAGTCGCGGAGTATGGTTTGGATTTGCTGAAAAGATGTTTACGTTTTGCTCGGCGAAATCCAGAAAACATGTTTTTAGCGAAGACGACTGTCATCCTTCTTTAAACTCATATTCATTTACAACATTAGCTGGTCATTACGGCTTCTTGAGAAGACCTGGCAGCAGTTGTTTTTGTGAGTAATAAATTTATGTCTTCTTGTGTAATTTGTGTTGTTATTGCGAGAGAAATCTTCCTGCTTCAGTCGGATTGTCCGGAGATAACAAAAGTGCATAACAAATTTAAAAACAACAATAAAAACGGAAATTTAACCTCTTAATGTTGTTGATGACCAGTTGGTGTCTGTTCTGTTCCCAGTGAATGTCTTTCGGCCAAAATTTGCTGCAGCTGGTCTTCCGACAAATTTGCGAAACGCGCAACATGCGAGTTTTTTCAATTCGGCTCTATTTTTGCTGCTTGTTGGGTCAGGACCTAAAAGGTCAATGCCGATAGAAAAATTGGGCAGTTCTTCGCTGGTTTCTTCCATATTTTAAAGAGAAGGAAAACTACACTGCAGCTTAAAAGACGACAACTTTGCAGCCAGGTAAAACAAAATGCTTACGTCATCTTATTTACGCACGGGCGTGCGTAAATAAAGATTTTGTTCATAGCGGCTCAATAGGACTTATATAGGGCAAGCACGCGCGCTATGTTATAATCCTTTTTTATTAATGGCAAAGACTTTTCGTTGCGCGCGGTACGTAGAGACACCTTATTGACCCTCTTTTACCATTCATCAAAACTCATCAAATTATTCTTAAGTTTTAACCATTCATTGTATTATTCTTTAGAACTTTACTTTTCAGCTTATTTGCTGCTATAACGGAAGAGATGTCTTGTTCATGCGTGACCTTGACATCAGCTGAAAACCGTGGTAAAAGGGTCCACACTCTTTCCAACATCAATAGCACAGCATAGAGGGGAATCAAAGTGTCTCCGTTAAGTTGAGGACAAGCAATATTGTACGCCGCTTTGACTAAAGCGGGATCCAACCTAGAGAGTACTAGCGAGAAATTATAGCATGTCGCTGTTTGAAAGTATAAAAAAATGATGCCTTTAAAAATGGTGCCGGTTTTCTGGAAAGAATTTCTTTTTTCAACGTGTCCGAGTATTTTAAAGTCAATGATTAAGAAAATTAACATTTTGGAAATTAACCTATTTACCACCAGTTTTTAGCTTTCTGTAATTTAGCTTTCTGTAATCTTTAACAGAAAGACTGTCGATTGCATGGACGAGAATAAACATTAAAAATTCTTAATACACAAAGGCGGTTTCCTTCGGAGAAGAATACGAACGGTTAAAGATCATGACTACGGGTAAAATAGAATAGTCAGTTGAATGCTGTTTTTCTATTCTAATCAAACTGTTTCAACGAGTCAAACGCCTGAGCTCCTCCATTTTCTGAAAAACCGTGTTACGAGAAGCATTCCTCTTTTGTTTACGTTTGGTGAATTCTTAACGAAATCTTTGAAAATGACCCATTTACATTTGTTACTGATAACGGAAAAGGCTTTGTAATGGACGTGGTTAGTAGAACCTCGTTTATGGTCGTCCTTCACCATTCATTGAATTATTCTGTGTAAATCAATCCATATTTTAGTTTATTTGTTATTACAAGGTAAAAGAAGTTTGAACTTGCTTTGATGCGAGTACTTTTTATCCGCATATATTGGTGGTAGAAAAGACTAGTCTCTTGACCGCTGTGCTTACTCTGACAACAACGAGTCAACCGTTAGAGCTCCTCAGTTACAAATCTTTCTTTTCGATTTTCCTAAAAACCATGTTTCCACTACCAGATATGAATTTATATACATCTACTGTATTTATAGCAACATCTTTAGTTAAACCTTGTAAAATCATTTTCTTTTAACTACTTCCTAATAATGGAAGAGGCTTTTCATTTCGCGTGGTTAGTAGAATCTCGTTATTGACCCTCTTTTACCATTTATTCTATATATTTTTCTTTAAAAGTTCATAGTTCGGATAATTTGTTGCTTTGGAGTATTTTATTTTTATCCTCATATAACGAAGAAGTATCCAAAAAATAAGACCGGTGCCGAAGATCATAACTAGTTGTAAAAAAGAACAGTCACTTGAATGTTGTTCGAGTTCCTTACTAGACAACAACAAGTCAAACGTCTCACCTCCATTTTCTTAAATTCGTGTTTCGACTAGTTTTTCTTTGTTTATAAACCTTTGGTGAATTCTTGACGAAAACTAAGCGAAAATAATCCTTTTAAGTTTCTTCCTAATAACGGAAAAGGCGTTTTTACAGGTGTGGTTAGTGGAATATCGTTTTTGACTTTCACTCACCTTTTATTGAATCACTATGTAAAACAATGATATTTCAGCTCATTTGTTATTGCAAGGTAAAATAATCTTAAACTTGTTTTGGTGCGTGTACTTTTTATCCGCATATAACGGTGACGTGGGTGTGTCGACATTCTTTCCAGGAGAAAAAAACTGTAAAAAGAAATCTACTGATAAAAAGAAAAACTAACGATTTCGACACCTAATCACAACCGATGTTTACCTTTTTGTAAGCTTGAAGTAGATTTAAATAAAAACTTCATACACCAAGAAGGGTGGCTTCGGGAAAGAATAAGGCCCGAAGATGATACTCGGTGGTAGAAAAGAATAGTGACTGTCTGTTGAACGTTGTGCTTCTTTTGACAACGAGTCAAACGTTGGAGCTGCTTACAAAGCTATCTTCTCGATTTTCCTAAAAAACATATTTCGACGAGAATTGACCTTATTTCCATTCATTGGCACTTAAACCTCTCGTAGATAACATCACCAATCAAAAATTTACATAACATGTCCACGGCATGTTGAGAACCTTTAACAGTGCCTTGTAGGGAACTCCACGAGTTCAAGAATTATGTCGTATAATTTTTAAACTCGTGGTGTTCCCTACAAGGCGCTGTAGGGCCTCGCCTTACTGAAACGAGCTACCATCTAGAATGATCGAAAACTAACTCCAATGAATTAACAACAGCTTTGAACTTCTTAGCCGCTTACAAGTAAGTCTCCTAAGTTCTCCAAACCTGCTTAAAGGACAAGAATCTTTGATGGAGTCAGAAGATCACATAAAAAGCATGTATGGTGAAATATGTTTCGAAAGTATCCTGCATTCTTCACCACTGGGAATTTTGTACGTGTAACCATTCATTTTTTTGGCCCTTTTAACAAATGTTTTAAGATGATTGTCTGAAGAGAATTTACCCTAGGTACCCTTGTGACATTATTGTGACCAAACCTTATTACACTTGTTACATTATTACATTTGCAATTGCTGACCAAACTTTATTAAACTTGTCTCTTCATTACATTTGTGCCCTATACTGCTACTGCAATGAACTCATCACTTACCTTAAAGGCCAGCTTTTACTTACCATAAGCCATTGCATACTTTCACGGACAACCCGGAAAAAGCTTTTGGTTAAGCAATCATTGCATGTTCGTGTTAGTAATGAAAAGCCGATAAACGGTGACCCATGACTTATTACCAGCTGGCGTGGACGGAAAAAGGTATATAGACAGCTCATAACGGACCAGCTCGACTGCGATGCCTCAACTTCTTCATGAAGTTATTAAACATGGAAAAGTCTTTCAAGTAAACAGTAGAACCAGGTAATCAATGAAACCTGGAAGAGTAATTCTAAAGAATACTTGTTGTGGTGAAATATGTAATAAAAAAAGATCACTTTTGTTATGGCAGCAGAGCACTTTAGGCAGAGGTGTAAACTTGAAAATTGTCCGCTATAAGGTGTCTAAGACCCTTTGAATAATTGAAGAGATCTCGCTGGGACTTGGCTTCCCAAAACCAAGTTTGTTTAGTTGCCATTAAGTAGCATCAGCAATTAAGGAATTAAACAGCAACCCACAACTTTCATGTCCACAAAATGGAACTTAAAACCTTTTAAGGAATAGTAGCTTACAACAATGACATTATCGCAGGAAAAGGTTCTTATTCGGGGCCACTGGCCAACTCATGGTTACCGCTTACTGAACTGGGCAGCCATTTTAATAGGTTGAGGGAAATCGCCAATAAAGGGTCGTGGCTGTGACCATTCGAATGTGTATGGTGAAATGTGTCGGTTGAAAACTGTTCAGTTGCCAGTGACGGTGTCCACATATAAGTTTCTTGGTTTCCATACAGGTTTACAGTAAGGAGTCTTACCCTGTAAGCGCCTTACTTTGTCATCAACATATACAGCTATTTATTGTTAAAAAGAAACGTGGAATAAATCGTGAACTCATGGGTATAACTCTAAGGTACAAGTCGAACAGAATAGCGGCAAAGCTTACGTTTCTAATGACAGACAGAAACAGAAAATCATCGTTTAATCATTTTCGCTTTGCTGCGCAACGCCAATAAGAATTTATTGTCCTCTTCGGTTAGGCCATCACTAATACAGTCGTAGTTTAACTTTCCGCAAATCGCCGGGTTTTTAATCCTGAACCGAATGGTTTGCTCATAACATAGTGATTTATATTTATTGCGTGTTTTAGATACACGATGTTGAAGAAAAACTTCGGCAAGAAAGTAACAATATTGTACATCTCCTTTCATTTCTTTATTTATGGTGAAATAAGCAAATTAACCTTGAACAGTTCCATGGTGAAAGTAAATCGTTTTTACGCTAAAAATAACCATTTACTTAAAACATTATTTTCAAGCTTCGCTTAAATGCATAATTGCGTTCAAACGTCGGCGATAAACGGCTAAGACGTTTAAGTATTTTCAAGACTGTTTATAGTGTATAGAAATATGGGAATCTTGACATGGTTATATCGTACGCATTTGTGACGCCCTATAGCCATGGTTATATCGTATGCATTTGTGACACCCTATAGCCAAAACTCACCGTGGTAGCCTACCCTATTTTTGACCAATTTCTTTTCTGGCCTGCAGCCGAATTGCGAGCAGAAAAAGTGAGTTTTGAGGCGAGCATTCTGCATAATAAGGCCTTTCCGAGCAGAATTTGAGCAGAATAAGGGTAAATCAGCGACACTAGTGATATGCAAAACAGTTGTAAGAAAAATTTAAAAGTGAATAAAAATTTTGAAAAGCAAGGAATAGAGTAAAATTACAGTAAATGTAAGAAGGAAATCCAGGGGAAATCGACTTTGGTTCGAGTTAGCGCGAGGTTCGAGTTAGCGGGAGTCAACTGTGATTTAGATTGGATCTTATCTTTATCAATCTTTTTCTCTTTACTATGCAATGTTAAACTACCCAAATCTAATGCTGTTCGTTTAAGGTGTGTAAAAGAGTTCTTTGTGAATAAGTCAAAATAACGATGCTGACTATGAAAGAAATTTGCTCTTTAACTGACTCAAGTGCCCGTTTGTTCATAACCCACTGCTAATTACTCATAAAAGGCAACATATGTTTGTTGCAAAAGTAACAGCTGCTGTAATTGTTTATTAGTCAGTGTTATGACTTCACTTGCTTCTATGTCCTCATGATCATCACTCCCGACTCCCCAAGAATTTCTACAGGTCAGTTAAAGTGCCTATAACCTAATATTTGTTTCTCATTTTCTTATCTGAACTGAACACATTACTACAACAACTTCTGCAATAAAATTTTGCGATTTGATTAAAACAGGATTTTTCTACGAATTTTTCTATTTTTCTTTCGCACGTCCGTTCCACTGATCTAGAAATCTGACAGGCTCACCCGTGACGGCATGTGATGTAAATAGCGCTTTCCACTACAGTGGAACCCCGCCTTACAGCCACCTCGGTAATACAGTCACCTCGTTTTTACGGCCACTCTTTTTGGACCGGCAAAACGGCCATACATTTCCTTATAAAAAAAACGTTAATGCTGTCACGCGTTAATACGGCCAATGGCCACATTTTAAAATCCCAAACAGTAGAATCTCAGATAATTTCACCTCGTTAATAGGGCCACTTGTTCGAAATTTAGAAAGTTAAAATGCCTGTGACTTGTCAATTTTATTGAACTAGTACTCTGAGTCTGTTCTTGTACTGTTTTTAGACTACAGTAAACATAAGTGCACTTTAAAGTTACATGCGTGAACTGAAAGCTCCATTATTGCCAACGAGATAACCGAGATAAGAAGCGAGGTTGTCGATCTAACAAATACCCACAAGGGTTTTTCAAAAAACCATAATTTCCTGCCGTTTACAACATCTTGAATTCCAAAAAGCAACGCACGCATGCGGATTCTGTTTTGTCTAGGAGTCCCCACCCGTGCGCCTCGGATACATCACCGAAATGAATTGACGGAGAAGGCCTGGTTAACGTCCTACAGGGACGAGGTAAATGTTTTCACAGGAGCTGATTTGGGGCGGAGAAATCTGTTATACAAATATCGTGGTTTCTGGACTTATTTTGAAGATGAGAAGTGAAGGTACGCTTGTTGAGATATGACGTATTTCATTGCGTTTTCATTCAGTTATACGGCAACATTTTTTCAAACTTGAATACGCGCAACTTGTCTCACTAAGCTGTCAAAGCAGACCACGACGCAGCCTAGCATTTCCTTTACCATCGAGGACTATCGACAAATCATAATCATAGTCGCGACGCAAGATTCCGAAAAATGGTTATATTTGTGTGCTTATTGGCTGCGAAGTATATTCTATTTTTACTCTTACTTACTTTCGGTAAACTAACTCGATGGCAAAAATGACTACTCGCGCTAGCGCAGTAGTTACGAAAATAATAACATCTCTTGCCGTTAAAGGAACTTTAGCTACTGGCCACAACTTCTTTAACTAATAAAGCAGTTATATATTTGGTTATTTCAGGTAGCGTCTGTTTAGTGTTTAGTGTGATACTTAGTGTATAACGTAGTAGGTGTGTTGTTGTTTTTTTCAGTAAGTGTGTTGTTAATTCCAAGTAGCGTTTGTCAAGTGTTAAGTCATGTTTTGCGTTGATGAAAAGATATTTCGCGTTGTGTAACGACCGTCGTAGAATCCAGGATTTGTTTCTTCATGTTATTATATGTCATGTTTCTTTTTTCTCAACTCATCTTTTTTAAATGTTCCGCAAAAAAAGCGTTAATAGTAAGAAAACCTAACAACATGTTAAAAACAAAAAAATGCCAGATTTTGCTAGCAGAGCTAAGTTTAGACAAAAGGTAAAAAATATGCTATGCTTGCTAAATTATAACAAAAATTTTGTCAGTACAATAGACAAAACGTGAATTATGAAAGCAATAATAATAGTTATTGTTTTGATGATAGTAATTTGGGGCCATTGACTCTTTTATTATCATAGCAACTCGATACAGCTACGTGCGTTGAGGGACTGAGCAGAAAGGGGGCGTAGTCTATTAACGAATGTGTCAATCACTCACGGCCACCAACGAGAGGCGGAGCTCCATTCTTACACATTGAGGGGAAAATGGCTATAAACCAGAGGGTTCACTTGCAGAAACTTGCTGTGGAACGTCTGTAAAGATTTACCTAAACTATACGTGGGAAGAGGTAGGTGTGATTCAGTGAAGTTGTTGAAGACCGCCGCTACTCACTGAGGGGAATAAAACTGCTCACTGCAAGAAAGAAATTCAACCTAACCTTATTATACGAACATTTTCTGAAAAGAATAATAATGATTAGTAAAATCCAACTAGTGGTCTATTCTGATTGGTGGAGCTACTACTATGCTATATGTTATAGCCCACTAGCAGCGAAAAGCGTGGGCTTTTAGGCGGCAAAAAAGGATTAAATTCTAGCTTTAACTAACTAAAATTTTTTTATTCTCGATATTTCTGACCAACTAGTTGGATTTTACTAAAACAATTATTCCTCTCGCCCTCATGGCCCTCAGTCAAAAGCCCATTCGGGCTCGAGGAATAATTGTTAAACATGAAATTTTACATTGACGGTCCTCCTAGTTTCCAAATAAATGAGACGTAAAAAAATTAACAAAATTTTTCTTAAAGAAAAGACTTCTAAAAAATGTTTTATCAATCGAACAAAAACACCGTTGACCTGTCAAAACCTATTCTTAAACGAAAAAAAAGTTTTCTTACCAAAAAAGGACCAAACTGCGGTCCATGTTACCATTTCAAGGAGCAATGAGCGAAACGAGTCACAAGCAACAAAATTTAATTTTTACCAATTTCATTTCCGTAAAATTATCAATTATCCATTACGTCGCGTTGAAGTGAGATCTAAAGTTCGATTACCAGCGAGAGACTTTCCCATTTTTTATTGCCAATTGGCGGTTGCTACTTTTTTGGCTATAAAACCTTCGGTTTGGTATTATTGCTACGAAAGATTGCGGAATTTTCTTATTCTTTGATTTGTGTTTTACGTTCTCGTTCTTGTTTTTGTGAGCTTGCGAAGCACGAAAACAATTGGTGCTCCGACTGCGCCACATTGCAAAAGTTGGTGGAAGAAAATCTTTGGACGTGGGCCTGTCATTCATGCCAGAGTGCCGACGGAAAGGGCTTTGGAGTGGGAAAAATGGCCGTATGGTCCTATTGTGGATGGTTGGCAATTGTGGCGATGTTTTTCTTTTAGGGCACCTAACGACGGTTTCCTCCTAAATACATTGAAAACACTTTTAGGCTACCCAGAGTACTTTTATAACTCTAGAAAAGCATTCTAAGCGGCGCTGTAAAATTTACCTCTTTCTGTTCGGTCATCCTAGGGGAACTTGAGTCTTTTCGGGCTTGAGTAATATTTTCCCGAAAATTTTAGATGAAATTTAACGTATTACCGGAGTGAGACATTTTCTAATTCCTCTCTCCATCACATTTTTGAATCCGAAAAATTTAGGTTTCCTTTTTTCTATGAAAAATAGCCTAACCTGGGAAGTAAAATGCAAAAATTAAACTTCAGAAAATCGTAGG
This sequence comes from Porites lutea, assembly GCF_958299795.1. Lineage (NCBI taxonomy): Eukaryota > Metazoa > Cnidaria > Anthozoa > Scleractinia > Poritidae > Porites > Porites lutea. The sequence continues at coordinate 3,975,255 of NC_133206.1, forward strand.
AAATTTTATTTGTAAGATAAGCTTCGAAAATTGTACATGATGGAGTGGTAATCTACAAAAATTTAGCCGTCCTCAAATAGAAAACTCTGGGCAGTATTTGCTTCTCCGAATAGATATTTTAAAGAAAACATTTGAAAAAATCTTTGAAAAGCTTTTCGTAAAACTCTTCGAAACCTTTTCCAAAAACACCTTCAAAACGCACTTCGAAAAACTTTTCGTCAGCCTTTTCGTAAACCCTTTTTTAAACGTCTTCGAAAAACTTTTCATAAAAAAATTCTGCACCCTCTTCGTAAAAATCTTCAGATCTCTCTTCGAAAACATCGTTGAAAACCCCTTTGAAAAAAGCGTCTAAAACCTTTTTGAAACAGGCTTCGATCCGCAACATCTCCAGAACATCATTCGAGAAGCGTTCGGCGGCCATGAAATGTACATTGTTACAATGCAAATCCCTAATTAGTTTCTGTGATAGACGAGCGCCCCGGTTCAATATGAGTTTTCCTGAAGAGTGTAATATAGAAAATAGGAGTCCTGTCTAAACCACCCTTTTTTTTGTCCACGAGTACGCCTCCATTCTTCGAAAAAAGACTTCCTAGTAAACAAATTTGCTGGCCGAGCGGAGTGAGGACAGCAAAAATTTATTTACACGGAAGTCTTTTTTATCAGTGAAGAATGGAGGCTTACTCGTAGACAAAAAGAGGGGTGTAACAGGACTCTATTTTTTATTTTACTACTGTGGCACTAAGGACATCGACATGCTGTCGATGGAAAGGATTACAGCGCAAAGTTAAAGAAGTGTCGGCATTAGCGAGGTTAACTTATATTCGGATCTGTTGATTGGGCAAGAAATAAGTGCCCGTTGTTTGAATCTAGAGAAAATTTAAGGGCTTTCCCCAGGGACAACGAAAACTGTCTGGGGTGTGGCTGTACTGCCGAGAACTACTACGATTATCTTCTTCACACGTACAAATCATCGTATACATGTGTATTGCCAGTAGTAGACGCAGACGGCTATAAATTCGCTTCTGGGGCCCGTTTTTCGAAGGGTTCGGTAACTTTTTGGGTCCGAATGCAAATTTTTAAATCAAAACCTGTTGTATAATAGCACAGTTCCTAGCTTACAAACCGGCTAATTTTGCTTTGTTAACTGAAGATTTTATTGAACGCAAACACGGCAAACGTATAACAGCTTTTCGGGACCGAAAAGTTATCGAGACTTTCGAGTAACGGGCCCCTGGATTGTCGTCATAAAGCAAAGTGGACGCTGCGTCGACCACACCAGGGCCAGCTTTTCCTTCAGATCGCGTTACTTTCACCAGTTTTCTTTCCCATTTTGCAGCCTCGAGGAACTACTTTTAATCATTTTTTTTTTCAGCCAAGTTAGCTTAATGTACTCCACATGTATAAATTATTACAAAAAAAAGATGTTGCTAGGTTATAGAAAATCATTTATGCTTTGTTCATGACATTTACTTTTTTACAGCAGAGAACCAAAACAAACTAATACACTGGCAACTCTGACAAGTCGATCAAAACACATAATTTCGCGAGAAGAAGCACCGCTGTTTTTCAAAGGTATGTTGATTTGCAATTTATAAGATATTTCCAGTATTTTTAGTTAACCATTTAACTATATCTTAAGGTATACAGATAACTAACAACCGCTGGCGAGTAAAATGGCTACCTTAATAGAACCCTAATGGTAAACTCCGTCTTCCATTTCTTCTAGGCCGCGCGCAGAATCGCGCGCGCACTATAAAGTTTTTTTTTTTGAGCGTTTGATTTTTTTCTTTCCTGGCGTATGGAAACCTCGTCTGCTTGTGGGGAGGACAGACTAATGGAAACCTTGCAACGTTTCTAACGTACTTGTAACTCCACTGATGAAGGGCCAGGCCTGAAATGCTTGGAGAGGAACTCAAACAATAGAAGGCACTTTGGTTCATTAAATGGCGCGAAGAAAAGTAAAGATCTGCACTTGGGTCTCCGAAGATGAATTGTGCGCCACTGTCTTGTTTTTCTGTCTCAATCAACTGGTCCAGTTCGATTAGCTGTACCCGTGAACTCTGAAAAATTCGACTCCAGAAGACCAAGTGGAAAGAAAAAACTGAAAAATCCTCCGAGGCCCTTCGGCCAAAAAAAAATCACAACTCTGAGACCCAAAAGTCACCCGAAAAAGAGTTCAAGACCCATCACAAACACTTCAAATCCGAGATTTCGAGATTGGGTAAAATTTTCCGAGACCCACGTTTCTCAAGGTACCATTCTATATTGTCTATACCCTTTGCTGAAATTGTCGCTTTCCCTTGCAGACTCCTTGCACTCAACTTGCCGGTTTCTTACTTTTCCTCTCAGTGCCTGGCCTGTGACAAACATGGCCCTGCAATTCTCTCTTGACTTTTCTCAGTAAATCTATATCATCTCTGTTATTTAGACGACTGCCCGGTCTTTGAAAGCCCAACTGTCCAAACTTTAGATAAATAACTCAGTTACGTTGTCTACCTTTCCCTATCTTTTAAATGAAGATATAGTAGATATGACCGTCGCAGTGGTAATTGCAATTTAAGCAATTGCAAATTGTAGCCGTGAGACGAGAGACTACGATTTTTTTCTTACTCTTTCTTTCGTGTTTTGAGTTGCGTGAAGTTAATTTGTTATTGCGTTTGGTGTAGTTTTTTGTTAGCCTTTTTGTTTTCATATGCGTATTCATTCTGTAATTCTATAAGAACCCATGCATTGGGAGCCAATTTGTTGAGTTCATCTTAACCCGTGAATGGGATGAAGCAACGAAGATTATGTGAACTGCAGAAATACAGATCTTAAATGAAGATATGATCGTCGCAGTGGTAATTGCAATTTAAGCAACGTCATGTTAGATGCCAAAATACCCAGCAACTCATAGTACCTTCAACCTTATTGGCCCTTGCAACAGACATCCGAACATACAAAGACACAAAGCCACAAAGATACATACGCTCAGACCACTGACATACATGGAGAATTAAGCAGTAATGGAGAATTAAACAATTCAGAGAGAACCAGCATTACCTTCAGGAAGCCTCCCTTTTCTAGGAAAGTAGATATTCTGTTTTTGACCAAATTTTCGAAAACATTTTGAAAAACTCCTAAAGACGGTGAAAAAGAAGGATCGTCGGCGGGTTGCCTCTTCCCTTTCCACTACCAAAGAGAGGCCGCGGAGGAAATTCTTCTGTACAGAACTGCAGCTTTTAACACGAAACATTACTATTAGACAATAACCGTTAAAATTTCTCAACCATTTTATGTTGCAGTCAACCCAATGAGGTTTCGTCATTATTGGTTCATTGTTTGTCTTAGTAATGCCTGGATCGTTTTTGAGGCGGGCCATTCAGAAAAGGACACTAACGATTCAAGTCCAATGGAGTGCAAGGAAGGAAGTTTCATGTTGAACACGTGTGAAGAGCGTTGTGAATGCAAGAAAGGTAAACTAACCAGCTGTTACCGCGTGAGAAAGGATTTTACCAAAATGACCATCGAGGACAGAAAACGTTATATTAACACTTATAAGCTGGCATCGGTCCATCCTGTGGTTAAGAAACATTATGAGAAATTGATAGCTCTCCACAACACCGCTGGAGATCAAGCAAAAGTTCCTGAAGCCTTTTTGCCCTTTCACCGGTGGTTTTTGGTTGAGATGGAAAACGTACTGCGCAGAATCGACTGTCGTGTGACTTTACCCTACTGGGATTGGAGCAAAAACACTCATCATTGGTGGAGAGGAACTGGTGACGAAGACCTTTGGAACCCTGCTGATCATGGTTTAGGAGGAGATGGAAATTATACCGATGACAACTGTGTGGAGGACGGAGCTTTCAGCAAAGATAAATGGCGTCTCTTAGACGTGTCTGGAGGAGGGTGTTTAAGAAGGAATTTTACGAAAGACAACCTTCTCTACGATATTGATCACGTGAAGAAAACTTTATCGCTGCCCCTGGAAGAGTTCGAACAATTTGAAGAAACTGTCCGTGTAGACTATCACTTGTTGCCTCACAACGCAATCGGTGGTACAATGATGAATCCTCTAATAGCAGCAAATGCCCCAGAACTGCTTCTTCACCATTCATTTATGGACAAACTGTGGTATCAATGGCAAAACAAAGGAGATGAATACAAAAATGTCTACTTCCCAAGCGTGCCTTTCAAACTTTATGGATCAAAGTATTATGGCCGGGAATGGATTGATTCTAGTAACCTTCCGGGTCAGGTGAAAGTTCTTTACGAAGAATGAAAATAAAAAAAACGATAAAACAGTTAAATAATCCGATGTATAGGCAGACATGAAACTCTTTGACATTAAATAATGTGCCGAAATCAATTAATCCTGGACAACTGATTTTCGACCATTCCAGTAATACTGAGTTGGAACTTACATGTGTTATTTATCAGGACATAGGACACATTTTATGAGGTAAATATCCTTAGCCATACGGCTAATTTGCAGCCGTTCCCACACGTAGAATTAAGGTAAAGAATTATATGGCAATAATTAAAATCAAAAATAAATTACTAACTTCTAAGATTATAAATTACCTATGATATAATGCACCAGTCATTTGAAACCCTCGGGGGATGACCGGGGCATTCACTTTTTATGCGAGTGAAAGCAAGTGAATTCTTGCCAGAGTGAATGGCATGAACTCCTCCGCCCCCATATGTCCCACACGGTACTCCCTTTTTTAAAAAAACAGAAGAATTAAAAATCATGTTTTACAGTCTTCTGGAGTTTTTATAGAATGACTCAATCAATACAAGTGTCTTTCTTGCCATTTTCACGACACAACTAAATCGTTAGTTATTAAAAAATCGGGTGAAATAAGACGCCTCTTATGAACTTCTTGTATTAATATAATGGCACAGAAAACGTGTTCGCGTCTTAAACAAGACGCGACTCAGCTAAGACACTCCTCGCATGCTCGTATAAATGGTAAAGACAAAGTTTGTGTCTTATTTAAGACGTGTCTTATGTAACCGCGTCAAAAGACACTTTGCAAACCATATTTCCTAGCTGCAAGAAGCGACGAGAAAACGAAAACGCTGACCACAGAGTGACTGCCCCACTTAAAGGCCACGGTCAGGAATAAGGCGAAGATCGTGATTTCAAGCGTCAGTGAAGCGTATCCTCCGCCTACCTGGAAACAAAAATGGAGTTCTAATTACTCGTTGAGACATTATTAATAAAACGATTAAACCACGCCGGTGCTCTTCCCTGTAAACAACTGTCTACGGAAAATAACATTTCCTGAATTCACGGCTTTCTAACGTGCTGCCTATCCACTTAAACAAAGTATGAAGAGCGGACTTTCTCCGGCTTGCTAGTGTTTCTAGCCCCACAATGATGCCAGATTTGGTTGCAATAAAGAAAAGTTGGACAAAATAGAGGTGTCATATAGCCTCCTCGCAGACGTCCTTTGGGGTTCGTTCGTCACGCATTCATTTCTCCCCCACGGACCGAGGGGGAGAAATGATGCGTGACGAACGAACCCCAAAGGACGTCTGCGGGGAGGCTAGGTGTCATACAGTGCTGGACCCTTCCGACTTGCTAATATAGAGATTTACTGTCTTCTTAACTATTTTCTCGTTTAGCGGAGTCGAACGCAGAGTATAATATGTAATCGAGGGCTTTTTTTTGACAGTATCATGTTTACACAGAAAGACTGTCCAACTTAAATTCTTAAGTCTATAAAATCGTGTTTTTTTATCACCGACGAATCAGACGAGCACTGAAGGGGCGAGCCACTAGCGAGGTTTGGGAGCATGCTTTCCCAGAAAATTTTGTAATCTTGTTGCTATGAAACGCTATTTCTAGTTTTCTGAGAGCACAAATTCTGATAATAATAGTAAAATATATGGAAAAGTACCTCAATATAACAAAACCTCGGTTCCGCTGTAGGAATGTAGCCTTTTTTCAACAGGATTTTTAAGTAGGATTTTGAGGAGTCAATATAATGCACAGATGTAAATTTCTTTCCCTGGATTGATATTTGCACAATACAAATCAACAAATATTACTATTATTATCATTACTATTATTATTACTACTACTATTATTATTATTAAATGGGTGATCGATCTTTTTATATGTGTGTGTGTGTTCTACACACAGGCAGGTCCTTAAGGACTTTCAATTCTGCCCCTAAATTGTTGAACGATCTTACCCTGATTATTAGAAATATGCCTTCAGTTAATGCTTTTAAAAAGGCTATTAAAACGCATTTGTTTCAGAAGGCATTTCCCAGCCAATTTATTGTTTTTATTCTTTTCATAAAGAACAAAAAATAGACTTTTAGATTTATTACTTTTGTTAAATTATTAACTGCAATTTGAAAATAGGACTTTAAGGAATAATTAACCATTACTTTTGGAATTTTTAGAATTAGAATATGTACTACAGTCAAATGGAAACTCCACATAACAAAGTCCTTGTTATAAAGAATGATTTTGTTTATCCCAGTAATCGTAAAATATATGGAAAAGAACCTCAGTATATAACAAAACCTTGTTGTAGTGAACAAATTTTGCCAGTCCCTTGGCAATTCGTTATATTGAGGTTCCACTGTAGGAATGTAGCCTTTTTAACACGATTTTAAAGTAGAGTTTGAGGAGTCAATGTAATGCACAGATGTAAATTAATTTCTTTCCCTGGATTGATATTTGCACAAGACAAATCAACAAATATTATTATTATTATTATTATTATTATTATTATTATTATTATTATTATTATTATTATTATTATTATTATCTCTATTATCACAGTCTTTGCTGGTGTTCTTTTTGCGCATCAGCCGGGTGCAAACCATGCACCTAGAGCGTCAGTCACTCAAGTCAATCATTCTGTTCATACACTGAGCACCTTTCTAAGGATTCGTGCAGATCCCAGCATGCAGATCTTTTGAATCTCTGTCATACTAGCTCTCTCTGATACTTTCTTGATGTTTTCTACCATACCCTTCTTCACTGTACCAAGCGCACCAACAACCACAGGGATCACTACGGTTTTCATATGCCACATTCTCTGTATTTCTAGTTCTAGGTCTTTGTACTTGCATTTTTTTTCAGTTTCCTTCAGTGCGATGTTTCTATCTGATGGAACAGTCATATCAATAAGTTTGCAGGTGGAATTCACTGAATCTTTAACGATGATATCTGGTCTGTTGGCTGTTATAGTTCTATCAGTATTGACTGGCATGTCCCACATGATGGTGATGTTGTTATCTTTATTGTGTATCACGGTCTCTGGTTCGTGTTCGTACCATTTGTCTGCAATCTCTATATCATGATCTTTACATATGCTCCAATGGAGATATGCTGCAGCATTATTGTGCCTGGAGATGTACTCTGTTTTGGCTAATACCTCACATCCAGATACAATATGGTCCACTGTCTCTTCATGTTGCGAACACAATCTGCATTTGCTCTCCACTTGCTGGCCACATATTATTTTCTGGTAGTTTCTGGTGTTTATTACCTGGTCTTGAGCTGCAACAAGTAGTCCCTCTGTTTCTCCTTTCAAATTACTTGACAACCATTTGTTGGTAGTGACTGTGTCTACATGAGGTTTCTCTAGGATCTTTGGATACTGGCCATGCAATGCTTTGTTTTTCCACTTTTCTTCTTTCATTGACTTCATCCTGGACTTAAACACGTGTTTCAGGGCTTTAGCATTTTCAGAGGCAGATTTATCTACTCTGTTCTCAATCTCTGGCATTGTTACTTCCCTTTTGAATTTAGTAGCATTCTTGGATATTGAATTTTTGGCTTTAGATCTTTCATGTTCAAGCACCTGTTTTGGATATTGCCCTTCCTTGTGCTTCAGATAGTGATCAAGCCCTATTGTTGCAGTTTTGAATGCTGTTTCTACATCAATCAGGCCCCTACCTCCATCTTTTTTGGGATGCACAGCCTTTCCACATCTGCTTTAGGATGTAACATCTTGTGCATGTTCAATAGTTTGCGTGTTTTTGTGTCAATCTTCTTCAGTTCTGAGATTTTCCAGTCAATGATGCCAAAGCTATATTGCACAACTGGGACTGCAAGACTATTGATAGCTTCTATTTTATTTCTTCCATTGAGCTCAGTTCTTAGGATTAATCTTACTCTCCTATAATATTCTTTTCTTATCTTCTCTTTCATTTTGCTATGCTGGATACCATCACTTTCATCTACACCCAGGTATTTGTATACTCCTTCCTGGTCCAACTCTTGTATTTCTGTGTCATCATCTATTACTATGTTTCCAGTTGAGGCCAGTTTACCTTTCATGAAACTGGCTTTGGCACATTTCTCAAGTCCGAATTCCATACCAATATCATCACTGAATTGTTTCACTATTTTCAGTTCTCCAACTTGTTCTTGCTCGTTCTTGCTATACAATTTTAGATCATCCATATAAAACAGATTGCTTATTGGAGCACTTGTGTTTAAGATCTTGTAACTTATTATTATTATTATTATTATTATTATTATTATTATTATTATTATTATTATCATTATTAATATTATCATTATTATTATTATTGTTGTTGTTGTTGTTGTTATTACTTTGCTGGCCAGCACTACTATATATTATGTGAAGTAAATAAAGGTTGTTTTTGTTGTTGTTCTTGTTGATAAAAATTATTGACAGAAAATAATTCAATGTTTTTAATTTAAAAAAGGGGTACCTGTCAATACAAACTTGTTAGAAAATGGATCTTACCCTTTCATTCCCAACTCAATAATTGAGCAATAAGCAAGGTGGCTCACACTTGGGGACACTTACGGTGTTATCTACATGTATCTTGTTCTTCAGCATTTAACAAAATAAAATTTGGAAATTTTCGTGAAAATATTTGACTTTGGCCTCTTTTGGGTCAGCTGGTATATCAAATTACAACTTTTTTTTCACTTTTCAAGAATTTTAGAAACCTTGCACCTAGACGTTAGATTATTTCCAGTTTATACGAAACCCTAAGAAAATGAAACCAATTAATTTCCTCTAACAAAACATAAACAACTGATTGTAGTTGCTCTTCTCTAGATTAGCTGTTTTCTACCTTCCATTTCTCGTATAGAGTGTAAAAATTACAAAATCACGTGCTTGTAAGTTGTTTTCGTAAGAGACGACATGAAAACCGTCTATTCAACGTGCTATGATTGTAGGAGCCCATATGCTACCGCGGATTTGCCCGATGGTGATTTAGGGCCTCTTCATATGAGCCCGGTTGACCGGGCTGGCCCGGTTTCCGAGATCTCGCCTCACCTCTAAATCCTTTGTAAAATTTTCGATGTGTTCATATGAGAGCGCGGGCTGGCTCGGTTCCCGAGATCTCGGTTTTTCCAACCGAGATCTCGGTAAGCGGGCTGGAAATTTTGCCATATAAACACTTCATCCCGGTTACCGGGATGAACAGTGGGATGAATTCTGGCGGTCCGGATGGCATCGTCTTGCATTGCCTGCTGTATTTTCCACATCATAAACATCCCATTTAACTGCAGTGATACAGCTTTAAGAGTTACCGATGCTAAGATAGGCCCAAAAGTTAAAATTTTTGTGTTTTGCTATGTTTGCTTTGTTTCCTAAATTTGGCGCCAGAACTCGTACCCAGGATCTTTGACCTTTTCTCATCTCGGAAACCGGGCTGAAATTTCTCATATGAACCCAAAGCAAAATTCATCCCGGTAACCGAGCCAGCCCGGTCAACCGGGCTCATATGAAGTAGCCTGCGATCATGCCCTCTCCCTCTATCTCTGTAATCTGTTTTCAGGAGGAGGGCATGATACATTTCTTTCACAGATCACATGCAAAAATGCCAGAATCTGGACTTTTTTCTGATTGGATAAGAAACAATACAGACGATTTGCGCTGTTCCGATTGGCCAAAACGCAGCCATCCGTTAGTTGTTGTTGATTTCAGTCTGCATTTTTGCTTGCGTGGTATTTTAATACACACGCGAGTTCGTTATGAAATTTCTGCCGGCTCAGTTTTCTTGCCACTTTGGAAAATGTCTAAATAGAAATTTCATCCATTGAAATATTTTCCATTCCATCTTAAACTAAAAGTTGCAATTTGATACTGGCTACAAGTTACAGAAGCGACAAACGGGTTCACTTTTCAAATAATTAATTCATGAATGGAATCTTGACCAGGTTTGACTGTAATTCCTGTCATTCCTCCTTCAGAAACCTACGAATTACTCTGAGCGATCTCCGCCTTCACAACACTTTTTAGTTCGTGAAATATGGTGCTTCAGCCTAATGTTTTTCTCAGAGCTTTCGGCACAGAACGAAGTCAACGAGCTTTTACTAGTAAATTTTTATTATTTGTAGCTGTTAAATAAAGGTACAGCAGCTCCAACTAGCAGTATTTCATCACAAAAAAAAACATTTAAAAAATTATTCTTAGTAAGCGCCATCTGACCGTACTTAAACAATTCTTTTCCCTAAACTTTATTTCCAATCGAAAGAGACATTATTATTCCCGCCAAAATTTTATTCCCTTCTGGCAAATGCTGATTGGCTAATAACATGACAGGTCAAGCAGACGTTAGATTATGTAAATTAGGGGGCGGTTGATGGCTTGTTAAATAAATGTATCAGGCGTTATTTTTTCCCCTCTCGAGTCAAGGAAGCAACGAAGCAAAAAAAATAACGCCTGATCTCAGGTTACATATGAAGAGGCCCTTAGTACGTACGTACCTTATGAGCGCCGCTTGTGAAGTCCTGGACGTGACAGACGCGTTACCTGTCATATTCTTATGATTGCAAGTTAGCGCATTGCTTTGTATTCATAAAAAGGTTGCTGAAGCAGATATATTTGCTACAAAAGATCTACAAAGTACTTTGCATACAAATCCAATGAAATCGGAAACCGTGCTTTCACATGATCAGTGTCACGTGACAAATTCACAGGATAGAGGCGGGGGAGGGTATGGGAGATTTGGTCTCAAACTGGAAATCTTAAACGTCGATCAAACGGTTTCCAAGTGGCTCTAGAAGCAAAGAGACAGTAAATAACAAAATAAAACCACAAGGTGAGTCATTTTTATTTCTATTTTTGACAAAAAATGGAGTTTAGGACGTATTTTGTTTATGCATTCTCTTATAAATTCAAAGCGAACTCCCACAGTATCTGGGCTAAAAAAACTCAGTTTTTATTGTACAATCAAAAAGGACTATAGCCCTCGCCGTACCTGGTTTTAACAAGAAAAAAACCCCTCAAGAAAAGCATTAGTTAAAATTAGATTAAGTAGTCATCAACTTTGAATTGAAACAGGTAGATACGAAAAAATCCCACACAATGAAAGTATATGTTGCATTTGTAACAGTAACAAAATTAAAGATGAAAATCATTTCTTACTAGATCGTAAGGCCTGTTCTAAGATTAGAGACGTATTTTTCTCCAAAATAGAACTTAAAATACCTAACCTCAAATCACTTTCACACGATACTTTAATAGCTCATCTTATGAATTCTTCTAATTATTTATTATAAATACGTAACTGTCAATGTTTCAATGAATGAATGAGATCTGTAATGTTTCAAAATGTTTTACAATAATTAGTCATGGTTATGCAAATAAAGCTTTTGTTGTTTTTATTTGTACTCATGCCTTTTTTTGGGCGGTCTTTGGCTCTCGTTCCTCGTTCGTTCTTTGCTCCGAAACGGAAAAGCTTGCTACACACGTTACCTGAGTGTGGAATGGGATCAGAGGATCGGCTGTCTCCCCTTTTCGCTTTAATCTTCTCTTCCCCCAGAAACACCTGATTCTCACGTAAATTCACAATCACTTAGCATGAGGGTCATCGTCAGCATAATACAGTAGTCGAAATCACGGATCCCCTCAGTGATCGCCGCAGTGCAGGTGTGGACCCCTGACTTGGGTATTATAATGGAAATTGAGGACTGCCAAAGACAGTCACCAGGATAATTGAGGGCATGGGTCTACTCTCTTATCGCCAAAGGTTACAGCGACTCAGATTAACGACTTTACTGGACCATCAAATGCGTGGTGACTTAACAGAGACTTTCAAAATAATCAACGGTGTTGCGAACTATGGTCACAATATGTTTGGGACGAATACAGCTTATCGAACTCGTAATCTTAATGTCACTTTTCATCATCCATTAAGATCAGCGCATGACTTCTTTCACAAAAGACTTATCAAATATTGGAACCAGCTGCCACTATGCCTGGGAAATTCACCAAGTATCAACGCCTTTAATTAAGTTTCGCCTAATCAATGGATTCTGGAAATTATCGGAAGAAATCTTTAATAGAATAAGCGATAAAAGTGGACATGTCAACTTTTCACTAGCCACTCGCGATGTTGCCATGCGGCAAAATATCTTGTTTTAATATTTAATTTTGTCGTTCTCTGCTTTTATTATCTTTCTAATTTTAGAACTCTTATGATAATACATTTTTAATTTTTATCACATGTTCATAATAATTTCGTAAATAGATTTTTGTAAATAGAGATATCCTGAAGAGATATAATAAAGTTATCTGATCTTATCTTATCCTATCGCCTGCCTCGTTCCCAGTAACTCGCGATCACTGGGGGATGTTTGAATTAATTATTAAGGAAAGCAGGGACCAAGGGGTGGTCGCGCTCTACGCTCGTTCCCATCATCCCTCTCTCGCGCTTCTCGCTTGTCTCGCGTGCTTGCGAGTTGGTAAAGCCTGTGGAGGGGGCAGCCCTATCGACGTGCTCGACGCTAATGGCTCAGTCAATTCCAAGTGCGCCCATCGCCCCCCGCGTTTTTGTCGAGCATTTGTCATTTTGTTTTGGAAAAGCTGCAAATGCCCCAAGGTAGGGCCAGGCGTTCATACAAAAACCGACCTCTGGCTTTCCACGTTAATTTTAGTCCGCTTCGCAGTCGTTATTAGGGTCGTTACGCAACGCTCCTCCCCACAATTTTTGTGGGAAGAGAGTTGCTAGCCTGCGTCACAGACACTCTAAACATTCTGTATAGAGAGTCTATACAAATGGTTAAGATGAAACCTCGTTCCCAGGGTCCCCTCTTACTCGGACCCCGTCGGCCCCTTGGCCTCAAAGTTTCAACAGTTCCAGCTAATGTGATAATCCCGTACCCAGATCTCACTCTGTCTTAGGCTGAAGGCAGGAGATCTGGGTACGAGATTACCAAAGTGACTAATCTGATCTAACGGAAATTCCAAAAATTATTGTAGTTCTAAGCTTATGAAATGTGAGAGGCTCAATTTTGATGTTTTAAATACTTTTTACTGGGCTGCCTGTGGCACAGCCCAGTTATATAATAGGCTCAATTTTTCCTTCTGGCACAAATCGCACCCTAATATGTTCAGCGCGTGCGCAAGACATAAGAGTATGCGTAGAATAGGTCAGCGGACTTCAGCAGAGTACATTCTAAGGAGCTCGAAGCGACTCAAAGTTATGAGCAATCTATCTTCGGTGGAAGCGTAAGAATGCCAAAACGTAGCCTGCGTAGCAGCCGGCGCTTGGAAGTAGCGGGCACAAGCAAGAGAGAATGAGCGAGCGAGCGAAAAGAAGACACGCGAGGGGAGAAGGAGCTCCCTCACCCCTCGCGTGTCCATCTCGCGCGCGCCCGTTCTCTCTTTTGCCCACTACTTCCAAGCGCCTGCTACTCATATGCTTACCTTGCACTGGTTTTGTACAGTTCAAGCAGTTTAATGAGACCCGTGGGTTGGGTGGTGTCGGAGACGGGAATGGGTTTAGCAGGGTTACTTTTTACGCTGTCAGCTGTCTGTTGTGGTAAATTTCTCGTTTTCATACAATAAAACAATAAATTATTTCTATCTAGTCTAGGTTTTATGGCAGCCCAGTATACACCTTCTAGTGTCTGGTTTTAATAGTAGTTTTCTGTTTCTTAAAACTTGCAAAGCAAATTAAGTTTCAGTTTTATATGCATGATATGCATTTAGAGACCTTGTAACTATCCAAGTGGATATATTTCTATTTGACGGGGCGACCTACAAATGGCATATTCCTTTCTTCTTTCTTGTATCAAAAGAAAAGACTTCGCACTCAGGGATACAATTGTAACAAAAAACTTTCTCAGTGGGGACCGTAGACAGGCATGCATTGTTTCTGCAGCTCCCGCGCAGGCTAACGACCTCATCCGAAGACGTATTTAGATAATCATTCGTCGTAGATATAGGGCCAATAATTTCAGGCAATAATTTTCTGTTCGTTTCAAATCGACTTCCAACTCTGTTCGCAAGACGACATGAAATGACCCGTCCCCTCGACTCAAAATTGGCCCCACTGAAGGGTGCCATGAAGGGACACGTAAAGGGTCCTGGGAGTTCCGTCCGCCAGGTTGTATTTTTTCGACATAAATGGAAGGTAATTCTTGATTGGGCGTTGCTCTCACGGGCAGCCCAATAAGATCCAATAATAAATCATTTTCTACAACTTTACAAGTCGATCTGTGCTTTCTATGGGCATACAGATAACAAACGACCCAATCTTAATCTTAGTCACGTTATACTGTCATGTTTATTTTGGGGAACAGAGGGGTTGGATGACGGGGGTGCACTGTGGAAATGTTCCAGTTAAAAATAATTCCTCCCTTCTCTTGTTTTAAAAGAGTAACTTGCTTTTTCATATATTTTTGTTCATATGTGGTGAGACTGATGGTACCCATTTTTTTTGTTCATATCTGAAACGACCTGCCCCCTCCCCTCAAAAGTCAGGAGGAGGGGAAACACAACGCCCTCTGGGTTATGCGTCCGCCATTTTGTCTTTTTTGGACGCAGTGACTTGCCACCGCAACATGTTTGGCTGTGCTACAGGCGGCCCAACAACAACAACCCTCCCCTCCCCCAAAAAAAGCGTAGACTTGAATTTACCCAGGATTACTCGTTACATTTTATTTTGCCTTACTTTTATGCAGCTTTTCATTCACAACTACAAAGAGTTCAAGAATACCCTTTATTCATGACTACTATCTTGCTTAAAGACAATCCCTTGAGGCTGTTGGCCACTCAGCGTCTTGGCCAAGGCAGCCACCCGTATTACGCTAGCTGCATAGTCTCCATTTCTTTAGTTTTCTTTGGAGATGGAATCAAACTTCCTCAAATGTTGCTTCCTGTATACATACGTGCAATTACGCTTGGAATCAAACTTCCTCAAATTTTGCTTGCGGTAAGAATACTTGGCATTACGCTTGGAATTAAACTTCCTCAAATTTTGTTTGCTGTAGACATGCACGGCATTACGCTTGCTCGTCTGACTCTTATCCTCAAGGTCACCAGCACTGAAAAATATGATGTGAGAAGATTGAATCCTTTTTAAGGAACCTTATAGTCCGTTTGCAATCAGGAGATAATAATAAGCACTACAGTCAATTTCTTCGGCTTATGCGTGCAATCCTGTCCGAAACCTGTGCTGAAAATTGTTCTTTACGTGTGAAGAAATTAAAAGGAACATCAATTCTGGTTTTTGCGACGGATCAAAGGATGTGCAGTAAAGTGTAAACACTAACACTAAGAATATATGCGACGATGAGCATTCAAAACACTTCGATCAGTCAATGATTAAAGAATTAGATAACCTCTATTAAGCTTATATATGTAAAATCAGCGAGAGATTTTCTGCAGTACGTAGAACGAAAAAATTTCTTCGTATCTACTAAAAAGCATGTCAAACTTTAGCAAAACGCAATCTTTTAACTAACTGCTCACGCCAGGCAGAGTAAAATTACTGATTGATACATGAATTTTTGTGGTGAAAACCGATCGATTCATTAAACGTTTTGTTTTGTGCAATTTTTCGAATAATTCAACCAGTAACAGTCGATCGCTGATAATCTACAAGTTACAGGGACTCAGTAATTCGCTTTGGAAAAGTTTGACACGCCTAAAGGAAAAATGCCGTCAATCTGTATCTCACATACCTTTTCACTGGCACAATCTCGGAGACGATCAGAATCATCGCAAGAAAAACGAAAATATAACGTGACATAATTGAGCCTCGCCTGAAAAACATGAACACGTAGTTACATAACGTTAGTGAAAAGAAACTGGCTCTATATATCATATTGGCAAAACACCCTTCACCACTCTCAAAAACTAGAATTTTTTAGATCTTTTAAAAGCGATCATACCACTTCTAATTACCTAGACTTAACGGGAGGAACAGCTGAGAGAAAGAAATTAGTAAAACTACGCATAAGCAACCACAAACTAATGATACAACTTGGTAGATACAATCAAATTACCAGAGATAATAGGAATTGCCCTTTTTGTGGATCCAATCAAATAGAAGACGAAATTCACTTTCTTTTTAATTGTTCAAAACACTCTTTCATTAGGAATAATTTTCACAATAAAGTTAAGATTCCGATTCCAAATATTACCCAGTTGCCTGTGAACGTTTTAACCAAAGAACTGATGATCGAACACATCTAATTACTATATTAATTTACAATTCATGTAATATATTTAAGTTTGCTTTGACTTTCGCGACGAATTATAAACAAAGTAGTTTAATTGGCCAGTGGTTAAATTTGAGTTCTTATATTATTCTTAGATAGTTATAAATAGCTTTAATTTGCAATACTGTATGTACTTGTATGTTCCTGCAAATAAAGCTTGTTTTACTTTATTTTTATTTTATTTTTATGATTTTGCCACACAGAATAAATTGCAATAAGTCAGAATAGAAAAGATAATAAATAGTTAATTAATATTAAATTTAAAATGAGCATACAACTTGAGAGGAGTGGCTGTGGCGGGGAAATCTCCGAGAAGCAAAGCTTATGAGGAATAGAGATTTCCCCCCTAAGTTTTTTGGTGTTGGCTCTGAGAAGTTCGGCTCTAACTGATTACATTTATTAAGATAGCTATTGTTATCGGAAATTTGTGCTACAGTCAACAATTTAATAGTAATAATAATAATGATAAGTTTTTTATATAGCGCCATTTCTACTAACCAATGACGCTTAACAAGGTTACTACTTGTGAGAAAAATCTAAAAAAAATACGAAAATAAATAGAACTACATCATAAAAACATAAAGAACAATCTAAAAGGAACGGCTGAATAAAAAGGTCTTAACTCTATTCTTAAAAAAAACTCAAGCGTGCTGTAGTTTTTATTTGGTCTGGTATAAATTGTTCCAGAGTGAGGGGGCAATGACTGAAAAAGCGCGCTTTCCATAGGACTCAAGATTATACTTAGGGACTACTAGCAATCCCTTGTTGGTGGAGGGGAGTGTTCTGCTAGGTGTATATTTAATTAATTATATAAAGAGTCTGTTAAATTTTTAGGTCCAATTTCGTGATATGCTTTAAAAGTCAAAATTAAAATCTTGAACTCAATCCTTGACTTGACGGTCAACCGATGTAGTTCTTTCAAGATAGGGGAAATATTGTCGCATTTCTTTGAGTATGTGAGGAGACGGGCCGCAGCATTTTGAACACGTTGGAATTTTTGCAACAAATGCTGAGGAAGACAAGATAAAAGTGAGTAACAGTAATCAATTCGAGAAGTTCCAAAGGCATATATAAGGATTTCACAGTGCTTGTGCGATAGGAACCTTCTAATGGTGGTCAGATTACGTAGATGGTTGAAAGCTGTTTTACAAGGAAATTTCCCATGCTTGTCCATTGACATGAACCAAACGCCGCTGTTTTTTGCCGAGTCAGCGGCTACAATTAATTCAGTGCCTGCATCATGAATTAAGCTTAACTGCGGAAGAGGACGATGACGAGCGTTCAGTAGAAAGAGCTCAGTTTTTTAATTATTTATAAATTAGTTTAAGTATATTGGCTATCCTCCAACTATTGATATCAAGAATGCACGTTTTCACCTTAGATTTGGGGTATTCAGGTTCACCAGGACATGAGTGAAAGGACATATATATGTCTGGCTCTCATCGGCATTAAAATGATACGACATATGATGACGTTTGAGGACATCATTCAGTGGTGCGGTGTATATAGTTAATATAGGAGAGGACCAAGTACGGATCCTTGGGAACCCCGTAATGAGGAACATACGAACAGGTCGAGGACTCACTGTCAACACGTACAACCTGACTTCTATTCTCGAGATATGACGGATGCAGTGCAGTTTCAGTGCTATGGCCTGGTTTGTGCGCTGACTGTAGGAGCTCATGAGGGTCGTTATTTATAAGATTGCAATTCAGTCGATCAGCAGCAACCTTCTCAATAGCCTTGAAGATGAATCTTAAGTTAGAGATAGGTCTATAGCTCGATAGCAGCTCATTATCAAGCATAGGTTTCATGATTCTTGGTTCGACAGCTAACTGTTTAAGGATTTCAGGAACGCAAGCCTCATTAAATGACAAATTCACTATCCTAGTAATGGTAGGGAGAAGGGTGTGAATACAGCCTTTCATGATATTAACCTGGTATTGGATCTAATATAAAAGATTTAGCATAGGGTATTACTTAGAAGAGTTGATAGCTAGCTCATTTGTAGCTGGGCAGACAATTTTCTCATCGTTAGGGTTTAAGCCTGGGGAGCTAAGGCTGTTTCTGACAGTTTCTAGGTGGTGCACAAAGAAGTCCGCAAATTTATTTGCGAGGTCAACAGCATTGTCCTTCTAATGTAATTTTTTAGGTGCCAGGGGTTTAACATTTTGTCAAGAGTAAACAGGATCGCTTGATTTGACTTGTTTTCTTCTATGACCAAGGAGTAGAAGATCACCTTGGACTCATAAGTAAGGTTATTGACCAGATAGCATTAGTTTACGTAAAATTGTCTGCTTATAGTGGATCTGATCTTGCGCCATTGGTGTTCAGGTCTTCTCCTTTTCTTTTTTTCAGCCTTAATCTTCTGTGTGTACCATGCACAGCTGTTTCATGGGTGACAATACGCTTTTTAACCCTTTAAGCCCTAAAAGTGATCAACATCAATTTTCTCCTTGCAATGTTTATGCTTCACAAAACAGTTTGGTCACAAGAATTAAGGGATTGATCACACAAGATGAATTTAGTTGACACTCTAGAAACTTCTCCCTACTAATTCTATAAGAAGAGTATAGAGACCACAAATGAGAATTTAAATTTTGGCATTAGGGTTTAAAGGGTTAAGAGATGCATGCTGATCAAGTATTGACAAGAGGGTCCCATATTACAGGGATGTTAGATCAGTAAAGTTCTCAACGTACTTAGCATCTGTGAGAGATGAATTGCTAGTGTCCTCAACAAATCGCTCCGTGTCGATGGACTTCAATTTCCTGCAATTAATTTCCCTTCGGGGATAACATGGTTTTGTCATGGACATCATACAGAGCACAGCATAGTGATCGGAGATTGCTGGATCAGTCACGGATACATGTGAAATAAGATCAAGGTCGTCTGATCTATTGTAGTGATCACGAGGTCAAGGGTGTGACCACTGTGATGAGTCTCCTCTTTATTTGTTGTTCAGGGTTGAATGTGTCTAGCAGGTCAAGGAATTTGACTGCAACAAGGTCACTAGAAGAGTCTACATGAAAATGCAGGTAATTTCGCTAAAAGGAAGGCAGGGTGATATTTCGCTCACAGTTCATATGAAAAAGTGTTTAAAACTTCAAGACTCACAACTGGTTTATGCCTAAATTCGACAAAAAGGAAACCCATGATTCCTTTGTTGGCTTTCTTTGAGTTAATGCTGTCAACACTTTAGCTCAAAGCCTTTTACGGAATACTTCAATTTTGCTGTTTTCTGTACTGAGTAGTTTTATCCATGAGTAGCGGTGGTCAAAAACATGACAAATTAATTCAAGTGCTTCATCAATAACTTCACTAAAGCTCACCTACCTCTTCCCAGATACAGTTACACAGCAAGTTTCTGCAAGTGAAACCTCTGGTTTGTAGCCACTTTTCCCGCACATATATATACCCGTGTATGTGTATGAGCAAGGGAGCTCCGCCTCTCGTGGCTGACGATGAGTGATTGACAAATTTGTTAATAGACTACGCCCCTTTCTGCTCAGTCACAGGTCGCTGTATCCAGTTGCTATGATAACACGTCAATAATTCAGATATCATCAAAACAATTACTATTATTATTGTTTTAATTATTCACGCTTTTGTCGATTGTGCTAACAGGATTTTGACATAATTTAGCAAACAGAGCATGTTTTTAAGCGTTTATCTAAATTTAGCATTCCAAGCAAAATTTGGCATTTTTTGTTTTTAACCCGTTGCCAGGTTTTTTGGGGGCAAAACTTAACAAAACATAACATAATAACATAAAGAAAAAACCAAATGACTCAACACTTAACAAACACTTCCTGGAATTAATAACACGCATTTATTACGCTATACATTGAGTAACACCAGAATAGGCTTGGATAAATTCTGCTGCCTGCAGCCGAATTGAGAGCAGAAAAAGTGAGTTTTGAGGCGAGCATTCTGCATAATAAGGCATTTCCGAGCTGAATTTGAGCAGAATAAGGGTAAATTAGCGACACTAGTGATATGCAAAACAGTTGTAAGAAAAATTTAAAAGTGAATAAAAATTTTGAAAAGCAAGGAATAGAGTAAAATTACAGTAAATGTAAGAAGGAAATCCAGGGGAAATCGACTTTGGTTCGAGTTAGCGCGAGGTTCGAGTTAGCGGGAGTCAACTGTGATTTAGATTGGATCTTATCTTTATCAATCTTTTTCTCTTTACTATGCAATGTTAAACTACCCAAATCTAATGCTGTTCGTTTAAGGTGTGTAAAAGAGTTCTTTGTGAATAAGTCAAAATAACGATGCTGACTATGAAAGAAATTTGCTCTTTAACTGACTCAAGTGCCCGTTTGTTCATAACCCACTGCTAATTACTCATAAAAGGCAACATATGTTTGTTGCAAAAGTAACAGCCGCTGTAATTGTTTATTAGTCAGTGTTATGACTTCACTTGCTTCTATGTCCTCATGATCATCACTCCCGACTCCCCAAGAATTTCTACAGGTCAGTTAAAGTGCCTATAACCTAATATTTGTTTTTCATTTTCTTATCTGAACTGAACACATTACTACAACAACTTCTGCAATAAAATTTTGCGATTTGATTAAAACAGGATTTTTCTACGAATTTTTCTATTTTTCTTTCGCACGTCCGTTCCACTGATCTAGAAATCTGACAGGCTCACCCGTGACGGCATGTGATGTAAATAGCGCTTTCCACTACAGTGGAACCCCGCCTTACAGCCACCTCGGTAATACAGTCACCTCGTTTTTACGGCCACTCTTTTTGGACCGGCAAAACGGCCATACATTTCCTTATAAAAAAAACGTTAATGCTGTCACGCGTTAATACGGCCAATGGCCACATTTTAAAATCCCAAACAGTAGAATCTCAGATAATTTCACCTCGTTAATAGGGCCACTTGTTCGAAATTTAGAAAGTTAAAATGCCTGTGACTTCTCAATTTTATTGAACTAGTACTCTGAGTCTGTTCTTGTACTGTTTTTAGACTACAGTAAACATAAGTGCACTTTAAAGTTACACGCGTGAACTGAAAGCTCCATTATTGCCAACGAGATAACCGAGATAAGAAGCGAGGTTGTCGATCTAACAAATACCCACAAGGGTTTTTCAAAAAACCATAATTTCCTGCCGTTTACAACATCTTGAATTCCAAAAAGCAACGCACGCATGCGGATTCTGTTTTGTCTAGGAGTCCCCACCCGTGCGCCTCGGATACATCACCGAAATGAATTGACGGAGAAGGCCTGGTTAACGTCCTACAGGGACGAGGTAAATGTTTTCACAGGAGCTGATTTGGGGCGGAGAAATCTGTTATACAAATATCGTGGTTTCTGGACTTATTTTGAAGATGAGAAGTGAAGGTACGCTTGTTGAGATATGACGTATTTCATTGCGTTTTCATTCAGTTATACGGCAACATTTTTTCAAACTTGAATACGCGCAACTTGTCTCACTAAGCTGTCAAAGCAGACCACGACGCAGCCTAGCATTTCCTTTACCATCGAGGACTATCGACAAATCATAATCATAGTCGCGACGCAAGATTCCGAAAAATGGTTATATTTGTGTGCTTATTGGCTGCGAAGTATATTCTATTTTTACTCTTACTCACTTTCGGAAAACTAACTCGATGGCAAAAATGACTACTCGCGCTAGCGCAGTAGTTACGAAAATAATAACATCTCTTGCCGTTAAAGGAACTTTAGCTACTGGCCACAACTTCTTTAACTAATAAAGCAGTTATATATTTGGTTATTTCAGGTAGCGTCTGTTTAGTGTTTAGTGTGATACTTAGTGTATAACGTAGTAGGTGTGTTGTTGTTTTTTTCAGTAAATGTGTTGTTAATTCCAAGTAGCGTTTGTCAAGTGTTAAGTCATGTTTTGCGTTGATGAAAAGATATTTCGCGTTGTGTAACGACCGTCGTAGAATCCAGGATTTGTTTCTTCATGTTATTATATGTCATGTTTCTTTTTTCTCAACTCATCTTTTTTAAATGTTCCGCAAAAAAAGCGTTAATAGTAAGAAAACCTAACAACATGTTAAAAACAAAAAAATGCCAGATTTTGCTAGCAGAGCTAAGTTTAGACAAAAGGTAAAAAATATGCTATGCTTGCTAAATTATAACAAAAATTTTGTCAGTACAATAGACAAAACGTGAATTATGAAAGCAATAATAATAGTTATTGTTTTGATGATAGTAATTTGGGGCCATTGACTCTTTTATTATCATAGCAACTCGATAAAGCGTGGGCTTTTAGGCGGCAAAAAAGGATTAAATTCTAGCTTTAACTAACTAAAAGTTTTTTATTCTCGATATTTCTGACCAACTAGTTGGATTTTACTAAAACAATTATTCCTCTCGCCCTCATGGCCCTCAGTCAAAAGCCCATTCGGGCTCGAGGAATAATTGTTAAACATGAAATTTTACATTGACGGTCCTCCTAGTTTGCAAATAAATGAGACGTAAAAAAATTAACAAAATTTTTTCTTAAAGAAAAGGCTTCTAAAAAATGTTTTATCAATCGAACAAAAACACCGTTGACCTGTCAAAACCTATTCTTAAACGAAAAAAAAGTTTTCTTACCAAAAAAGGACCAAACTGCGGTCCATGTTACCATTTCAAGGAGCAATGAGCGAAACGAGTCACAAGCAACAAAATTTAATTTTTACCAATTTCATTTCCGTAAAATTATCAATTATCCATTACGTCGCGTTGAAGTGAGATCTAAAGTTCGATTACCAGCGAGAGACTTTCCCATTTTTTATTGCCAATTGGCGGTTTCTACTTTTTTGGCTATAAAACCTTCGGTTTGGTATTATTGCTACGAAAGATTGCGGAATTTTCTTATTCTTTGATTTGTGTATTACGTTCTCGTTCTTGTTTTTGTGAGCTTGCGAAGCACGAAAACAATTGGTGCTCCGACTGCGCCACATTGCAAAAGTTGGTGGAAGAAAATCTTTGGACGTGGGCCTGTCATTCATGCCAGAGTGCCGACGGAAAGGGCTTTGGAGTGGGAAAAATGGCCGTATGGTCCTATTGTGGATGGTTGGCAATTGTGGCGATGTTTTTCTTTTAGGGCACCTAACGACGGTTTCCTCCTAAATACATTGAAAACACTTTTAGGCTACCCAGAGTACTTTTATAACTCTAGAAAAGCATTCTAAGCGGCGCTGTAAAATTTACCTCTTTCTGTTCGGTCATCCTAGGGGAACTTGAGTCTTTTCGGGCTTGAGTAATATTTTCCCGAAAATTTTAGATGAAATTTAACGTATTACCGGAGTGAGACATTTTCTAATTCCTCTCTCCATCACATTTTTGAATCCGAAAAATTTAGGTTTCCTTTTTTCTATGAAAAATAGCCTAACCTGGGAAGTAAAATGCAAAAATTAAACTTCAGAAAATCGTAGGAAATTTTATTTGTAAGATAAGCTTCGAAAATTGTACATGATGGAGTGGTAATCTACAAAAATTTAGCCGTCCTCAAATAGAAAATTCTGGGCAGTATTTGCTTCTCCGAATAGATATTTTAAAGAAAACATTTGAAAAAATCTTTGAAAAGCTTTTAGTAAAACTCTTCGAAACCTTTTCCAAAAACACCTTCAAAACGCACTTCGAAAAACTTTTCGTAAGCCTTTTCGTAAACCCTTTTTTAAACGTCTTCGAAAAACTTTTCATAAAAAAATTCTGCACCCTCTTCGTAAAAATCTTCAGATCTCTCTTCGAAAACATCGTTGAAAACCCCTTTGAAAAAAGCGTCTAAAACCTTTTTGAAACAGGCCTCGATCCGCAACATCTCCAGAACATCATTCGAGAAGCGTGCGGCGGCCATGAAATGTACATTGTTACAATGCAAATCCCTAATTAGTTTTCGTTTCTGTGACAGACAAGCGCCCCGGTTCAATATGAGTTTTCCTGAAGAGTGTAGTATAGAAAATAGGAGTCCTGTCTAAACCACCCTTTTTTTGTCCACGAGTACGCCTCCATTCTTCGAAAAAAGACTTCCTAGTAAACAAATTTGGTGGCCAAGCGGAGTGAGGACAGCAAAAATTTATTTACACGGAAGTCTTTTTTATCAGTGAAGAATGGAGGCTTACTCGTAGACAAAAAGAGGGGTGTAACAGGACTCTATTTTTTATTTTACTACTGTGGCACTAAGGACATCGACATGCTGTCGATGGAAAGGATTACAGCGCAAAGTTAAAGAAGTGTCGGCATTAGCGAGGTTAACTTATATTCGGATCTGTTGGTTGGGCAAGAAATAAGTGCCCGTTGTTTGAATCTAGAGAAAATTTAAGGGCTTTCCCCAGGGACAACGAAAACTGTCTGGGGTGTGGCTGTACTGCCGAGAACTACTACGATTATCTTCTTCACACGTACAAATCATCGTATACATGTGTATTGTCAGTAGTAGACGCAGACAGCTATCAATTCGCTTCTGGTGCCCGTTTTTCGAAAGGTTCGGTAACTTTTTGGGTCCGAATGCAAATTTTTAAATCAAAACCTATTGTATAATAGCACAGTTCCTAGCTTACAAACCGGCCAATTTTGTTTTGTTAACTGAAAATTTTATTGAATGCAAACACGGCAAACATAAAACAACTTTTCGGGACCGAAAAGTTATCGAGACTTTCGAGTAACGGGCCCCTGGATTGTCGTCATAAAGCAAAGTGGGCGCTGCGTCGACCACACCAGGGCCAGCTTTTCCTTCAGATCGCGTTACTTTCACCAGTTTTCTTTCCCATTTAGCAGCCTCGAGGAACTACTTTTTTGTTTTGTAGCCAAGTTACCTTAATGTACTCCATGTTGCCAGGTTACAGAAAATCATATGCTTTGTTCATGACATTTATTACTTTTTTACAGCAGAGAACCAAAACAAATTAATATACTTCCAACTCTGACAAGTGGATCAAAACACATCATTTCGCGAGGAGAAGCACCGCTGTTTTTTAAAGGTATGTTGATTTGCAATGTATAAGATATTTCCAGTGTTTTTAGTTTACCATTTAACTTATCTAAAGGTATACAGATAACTAACAACCGTTGGCGAGTAAAATGGCTACCTTAATGGAACCCTAATGGTAAACTCCGACTTCCATTTCTTCTAGTCCGAGCGCAGAATCGCGCGCGCACTATAAAGTTTTTTTTTTGAGCGTTTGACTTTTTTCTTTCATGGCGTATGGAAACCTTGTCTGCTTGTGGGGAGGACAGACTAATGGAAACCTTGCAACGTTTCTAACGTACTTGTAACTTCACTGATGAAGGGCCAGGCCTGAAATGCTTGGAGAGGAACTCAAACAATAGAAGGCACTTTGGTTCATTAAATGGCGCGAAGAAAAGTAAAGATCTGCACTTGGGTCTCCGAGGATGAATTGTGCGCCACTGTCTCGTTTTTCTGTCTCAATCAACTGGTCCAGTTCGATTAGCTGTACCCGTGAACTCTGAAAAATTCGACTCCAGAGGACCAAGTGGAAAGAAAAAACTGAAAAATCCTCCGAGGCCCTTCGGCCAAAAAAAATCAAAACTCCGAGACCCAAAAGTCAACCGAAAAAGAGTTCAAGACCCATCACAAACACTTCAAATCCGAGATTTCGAGATTGGGTAAAATTTTCCGAGACCCACGTTTCTCAAGGTACCATTCTAT
Source organism: Porites lutea (assembly GCF_958299795.1). Lineage (NCBI taxonomy): Eukaryota > Metazoa > Cnidaria > Anthozoa > Scleractinia > Poritidae > Porites > Porites lutea. Next base: position 4,001,352 of record NC_133206.1, read on the forward strand.
ATTGTCTATACCCTTTGCTAAAATTGTCGCTTTCCTTGCAGACTCCTTGCACTCAACTTGCCGGTTTCTAACTTTTCCTCTCAGTGCCTGGCCTGTGATAAACATGGCCCTGCAATTCTCTCTTGACTTTTCTCAGTAAATCTATATCATCTCTGTTATTTAGACGACTGCCCGGTCTTTGAAAGCCCAACTTTCCAAACTTTAGATAATTAACTCAGTTACGTTGTCTACCTTTCCCTATCTTTTAAATGAAGATATAGTAGATATGACTGTCGCAGTGGTAGTTGCAATTTAACCAATTGCAAATTGTAGCCGTGAGACGAGAGATTACGATTTTTTTTTCTTACTCTTTCTTTCGTGTTTTGCGTTGCGTGAAGTTAATTTGTTATTGTGTTTGGTGTAGTTTTTTTGTTAGCCTTTTTGTTTTCATATGCGTCAGAGTCATTCTGTAATTCTATGAAGACCCATACATTAGGAGGAGGCCAATTTGTTGAGTTCATCTTAACCCGTGAATGGAATGAAGCGATGAAGATTATGTGAACTGCAGAAATACAGATCTTAAATGAAGATATGATCGTCGCAGTGGTAATTGCAATTTAAGCAATGTCATGTTAGATGCCAAAATACCCATCAACTCATAGTACCTTCAACCTTATTGGCCCTTGCAACAGACATCCGACAAGAGAGCTCATTCTCTCTTGCATCCGAACATACAAAGCCACATAGCCACAAAGATACATACGCTCAGACCACTGACATACATGGAGAATTAAACAGTAATGGAGAATTAAACAATTCAGAGAGAACCAGCCTTAATTTCAGGAAGCCTCCCTTTTCTAGGAAAGTAGATATTCTCTTTTTGACCAAATTTTCGAAAACATCTTGAAAAACTCCTAAAGACGGTGAAAAAGAAGGATCGTCGGCGGGTTGCCTCTTCCCTTTCCACTACCAAAGAGAGGCCGCGGAGGAAATTCTTCTGTACAGAACTGCAGCTTTTAAAACGAAACATTACTCTTAGACAATAACCGTTAAAATTTCTCAACCATTTTATGTTGCAGTCAACCTAATGAGGCTTCGTCATTATTGGTTCATTGTTTGTCTTAGCAATGCCTGGATCGTTTTTGAGGCGGGCCATTCAGAAAAGGACACTAAAAATTCAAGTCCAATGGAGTGCAAGGAAGGAAGTTTCATGTTGAACACGTGTGAAGAGCGATGTGAATGTAACAAAGGTAAACTAACCAGCTGTTACCGCGTGAGAAAGGATTTTACCAAAATGACCATCGAGGACAGAAAACGTTACGTTAACACTTATAAGCTGGCATCGGTCCATCCTGTGGTTAAGAAAGATTATGTGAAATTGATAGCTCTCCACAACACCGGCGGAGATCAAGCAAAAGTTCCTGAAGCCTTTTTGCCCTTTCACCGGTGGTTTCTGGTTGAGATGGAAAACGTACTGCGCAGAATCGACTGTCGTGTGAGTTTACCCTACTGGGATTGGAGCAAAAACACTCATCATTGGTGGAGAGGAACTGGTGACGAAGACCTTTGGAACCCTGCTGATCATGGTTTAGGAGGAGATGGAAATTATACCGATGACAACTGTGTGGAGGACGGAGCTTTCAGCAAAGATAAATGGCGTCTCTTAGACGTGTCTGGAGGAGGGTGTTTAAGAAGGAATTTTACGAAAGACAGCCTTCTCTACGATATTGATCACGTTAAGAAAACTTTATCGCTGCCCCTGGAAGAGTTCGAACAATTTGAAGAAACTGTCCGTGTAGACTATCACTTGTTGCCTCACAACGCAATCGGTGGTACAATGATGAATCCTCTAATAGCAGCAAATGCCCCAGAACTGCTTCTTCACCATTCATTTATGGACAAACTGTGGTATCAATGGCAAAACAAAGGAGATGAATACAAAAATGTCTACTTCCCAAGCGTGCCCTTCAAACTTTATGGATCAAAGTATTATGGCCGGGAATGGATTGATTCTAGTAACCTTCCGGGTCAGGTGAAAGTTCTTTACGAAGAATGAAAATAAATTAAAAACGATGAAGCAAACAGTTAAATAATCCGATGTATAGGCAGACATGAAACTCTCTGACTTTAAATAATGTGCCGAAATCAGTTAATCCTGGGCAATTGATTTTCGACCATTCCAGTAATACTGAGTTAGAACTTACATGTGTTATTTACCAGGACATAGGACACATTTCATGAGGTAAATATGCTTAGCCATACGGCTAATTTGCAGCCGTTCCCACAAGTAGAATTAAGGTAAAAAATGATATGGCAATAATTAAAATTAAAGATAAATTACTAACTTCTAAGATTATAAATTACCTATGATATAATGCACCAGTCATTTGAAAGCCTCTGGAATGACCGGGGCATTCACCTTGTATGCGACTGAAAGCAAGTGAATTCTTGCCAAAGTGAATGGCATGAACTCCTCCGCCCCCCGTGTCCCACACACGGTACTCCCTTTTTAAAAAAAGACAGACGGACTAAAAATCATGTTTTACAGTCTTCTGGAGTCTTCTGGAATGACTCAATCAATACAAGTGTCTGTCTTGCTATTTTCACGACAAAACTGAATCGTAAGTTATTAAAAAAATCGGGGGAAAATAGAGGAGAAGATAAGACGTGTCTTATGAACTTGTTGTATTAATATAAATGGCACAGAAAACGTGTTCGCGTCTTAAACAAGACGTGACTCAACTAAGACACTCCTCACATGCTTGTATAAATGGTAGAGACAAACGTTTCTGTTTAAGACGGGTCTTATGTAACCGCGTCAAAAGGCAGTTTGCAAACCGTATTTCCTAGCTGCAAGAAGCGACGCGAAACTGAAAACGCTGACCACAAAGTAACTGCCCCACTTAAAGGCCCCGGTCAGGAATAAGGCGAAGATCGTGATTTCAAGCGTATCCTCCGCCTACCTGGAAACAAAAATGGAGTTCTAATTACTCGTTGAGACATTATTAATAAAACTATTAAACCACGCCGGCGCTCTTCCTAGCCTGCGAGCAAGCTCTCCTGTTTGGGCGAGGGAACGGATCTCGCGAGAACGCGCGAGCGAGCGGCGAAATAGGAGAGCTTGCTCGCAGGCTACGCTCTTCCCTGTGAACGACTGTCTGCGGAAAATAACATGTCAGGCCTGGATTCACGCCTTTCTAAAGTGCTGTGTAAGCCTATCCACTTAAACAAAGTATGACTAGGATGTAGAATTGTCCTCGTAAATGAATCTAAGAGCGGACTTTTTCCAGTTTGCTAGTGTTTCTTGCCCCACAATGATGGCAGATTTGTCTGCAATAAAGAAAAGTTAGGCAAAATAAAGGTGCCATATAGTATGCAGTTCTCTGCATTGTGGGACTCGTTACCTTATAGCAGTCCTAGCACGCCCGACTGCTCAGGTGCCCCGTTGAGCGGGGAACTTTTGCGGGGGGCCAGGTTCAATTCCTGGGCGATTTTGGCGTACTGGTGTACCCTCCTTCAGGCGTTGCTCGACAAATCCCTTGCACTCCAGCTCTGTTAAGTATCGTGATGTCGTCTGGCCGTTGCACTGACCATTGCACTACCGGGTCAGTGGCTGGGGGCGCCTGAAAAAAAAAATAGTGCTAGACCCTTCCGAATTATTAATTTAGATATTTACCGTCTTTTTAGCTATTTCTCGTTTAGAGGAGTCGAACGTAGAGTATAATATGTAATCGAGGTTTTTTTTTTACAGTATCATGTTAACACAGAAAGACTGTCCAACTTTTTAAGTATATAAAATCGAGGTTTTTTATCACCGACGAATCAGATGAGCGCTGAAGAGGCGAGCCATTTGGGGGTTTGGGGCATGCTTCCCCAGTCAATTTTGAAATCTTGATGCTCTGAAACGCCATTTCTAATTTTCTGAGAGGACAAATTCTGACTAAAATGTTCTCTAAATCGATTGTCATTTTTATGCTTATTTTTATTTGCGTGACTTCTTGTAGAAGTACCCGAGTTTATTTTATATTTCTTGCCGTTTTTGAAAGTTTTCTGGATATCAATTTCAGTTAAGTATTGGCTCTGTCATGTTTGGTGTCATTCATGGTATGGTAAAGAACTCATTTGAAAATTTAACAACAGATGTCAAAATCGTGATCGATTTTTCCTATCCCGATCGCATATTGATCGGGATTCGGGATTTTTAAGCAAAATCGGACGAATCCCGACGAGTTCTTCATATTTACGGTTAGCAAACGTACCAGAATGTTTGTACTGCAGATGAAAAGTAAAGTGTTCTTCATCTGTTCTTTCGGTCAATCTAACAAATGGGTCAATTCATAAAAATAGAAAGTGACTAAGTTGGGATCGCGAAAATTACATATTTATCAAAAAGGGACTAAGATGGGGTCTATAACTGGCCACTATATTGGGGTTGGGGCTCTGAGAGACCAGCGTCACATACCCATCAACACACACTTTATTTTTCTCCTCCCCTCGTCTCGCGCTTCGCACTCGTTTCGCGCTTCTCGCAAAATGCCGCGTTCGCCTCGCTTGGCTCATAAAGCGCCTGTTCATGCAGGCTACATTTATGGGAGCAAACGGAAGCAAATTTCTGAGAATTTTTCTTATTTTCGAACTTCAGTGAACTATTTCATGGGTCCCATTTGTTTGGACGTCCCTCCCGTCTGAACCCAGTCGGTTTCCCTTGTTCCCCGGGTTTTCTTCCAAATACTCGCCTCTCGGGGAGGCTCTCGGGGAACGAGTAGGAAGAACTTGAACCCTGGAACGAGTCAGGACAAACGACAGAGGACGACAGAACGACAGAGTAGTCTCAGAAAAATTTACAGACTCAAGCTCCTTTCAGTTCTTGTCCAAACACAAATGGAACTACCGCTTAACAATCATGAGCAGAAAAATCGATCATCTAGCTTTTCGTTCGCAGACGTAAACGACTGCAGTAAGTTATGGAATGAAGATGAAGATGTCAAAATGGACCTTTACACAGCTTGTGCTATTGGCCAATATAGTTGCGTTCAGCAGCATCTAGCGGATGGAGTGGAGATCGCTGATCTCGATAAACACAATTTTAGTGGCTGGACTCCTCTTATGTACGCTGCTTATGTTGGACATGTTAATATAGTCAATCTCTTGCTCGATAACTCTGTTAACGTCAATTCTCGCACAAAGAAAAATGGTGCGACCCCTTTGATGTTGGCATCGAGCTGCGGCAATGAACCTGTTGTGTATTTTTTGCTACAAAATGGCGCCAAGATCGATGCTCAGGACAACAGAGGTTGGACGAGTCTTCTTTACGCCACGTTTCATGGGCATTTGGAAGTCGTGAAGACGTTGCTAGATGCTGGTGCTAATACAGAGTTGAGGTACAACTAAAGGTTGCTTTTCACCAGCGACGGAGTGGGAGTCGTAATCAGAAGCGTAGAAATTTACGATCTTAAGTAAAAACAGCGCTCTGATTCTTCTGATTCCGCCTACGACTCCATTGTTTACGATCAAGTGAGAACTGGGTCGTCGGATTCGCAAGCAGAAGAGCTAAACCAGTCACAAAACGTGGCAACATGCATTATGCTTTTTTTATCCTTCTGCTTCTACTTCCGACTCCGACGATGGTTTTCATTCGTCATTTTGCTCGTGCATTCAGTTTTTTCCTTTATAAAGCGATGGCCCCTAAAAGTAATGAAAGCCATTACTGTTTTGTATACTTTAATAACCAGTTACAAAATTAATTTCAACTACCCCAACAAAGTGTAATTATCAAAGGCTATATACTACCTAGTAATTGGCTAATGGAGATGTGCATTTTTGGAATTAACCCCTTCTCATTGGGTATAATAACCCTAGTTTTTATTTGTTGGCAAATCCAAGATGGATTAAAATATTGTCACCATTTCCTTTCCATCCTAGATTTTGCCAACTAATGAAAACTGAAATTCATGTACAGTCCAGATTGTCAGGATACTGTACATCAGAAAACCAGGAGTATTTCTAGTCACCACACATGTTAAGATTTCTGCAATGGTTGGGGATCATTTCCAACATATGAAAACTCAAATTTTTACCACTGCCAACAGATATCCTTTGACATTGTGCTCTTTCTTATTTGCCCTGTGACACAATTTTCAATCTGTAGTTCAAAACAAATGCCCACACATTCACATTTTTAAATTTGCTTTGAGGCAAGCAATATGAATCAACTGGCAATGAGTGATTGTTAATTTGTGTTCACCCCAGAATAAGCCCTTCCATGAAGAAACACATTTTCAACAATCAAGTCAAAATTGAAAGAAACAGCACCAAGTCTAAAGGTAGCCTGAGAAAACAGCCAACATTTCACGACACCACTATAGGTTTGCGCAGAAATTCGATACAATTGACATGTTATGGAAAGAGACCATTTCAACACAAGTCGTTTCAATACGACCTCAAGCACTAAAATAACACAAAAATTTTGATCACTTCAAGTGCAGTTTGCACATGAAAAAGGAAAACATTTGGGGTGACTATTCTTCATTCTTTAAGCCAAGAGTGTGAAACTATTTACATCTTAACTTAATCAACTTGTGTCAAAATGCGTTGTATTGAAACGACCAGCAATCCGTGTTACTACCCAGATCTGGGTAGTGCTTTTGATTTTCTGAGGCAGTTTTCCTTACTGCATGACCAATCAGAAGCAAGTGTGGATCTAGGATAAGTACTGACCAATTTCCTAGCCTCCAGGGGGACCAGAGAGCATGGACCATCAGGAAATTTTTTGCATTTAAACTCCCTGAAGTCCCCTCTCCTGGGTTTGTGAGTCATTCAGACAGGATATTGGCCAGATTTCAACTTGGAAAATATTTTTTATTTAAAGTATATTTGTTTATGAAAAATCTGACCAATTTGTGTAAAATGGTGGAAACCGGTGTGGATTCGCGCCTGAGTTTAACCACTACCCAGATCTTTGTAGTGACACATGACTTATTAGAATGGAATTTCTGCACTTGTTTCTCAGATGTCATTTCATGGGGAAACCAGTGGCAGCAACAAAAATCTGATCTTATAGAATGAATCTAGACAGCATTTATAAGACTAACTCCTCGTCATCTCAAACTGCATTGATTTTATTTTAATGCCTTTTATGTCCTTTTCTTTTGTTCATTAATGTAGAGAATATAAAATGGGCCTAACTCCACTTTTGGCTGCTGCTAAAGAAGGCCATGAAAGTATATTTGAAGTGCTTCTTAGATCTAATGTGAAACTGGTGAGAGCTAGGACAAAAAGTGGCGAGGATGCACGGTCTTTAGCTCTTCGTCATGGAAACATGGCAGTTGTTAATAGAATCGATTTACAGCAACACCAGCAGCAAAATCATTTGCTTCGAAGTGAACCTGGTCTTTCACCAGATGACACTGATCTTTATGGTAACGGTCTTGATGAGGAAGGTGGTTATTGGCACCAAGCAAAGAATAACATTCCAATGAGTGGGATCCTCGATGGCCCAAAGGCTTTTGAAGAGATAATAAACAACCAGCGTAAGGGACCGATGAACATTCCTCCCTTGCCAGGAAGACAGCAGCATCATGCAAATGTTACAGGAAGTCCATGCAATCTCTCTGTCTCAAAGTCACCTGAAGGCCCTGTGAGTAGTCTAGAGGAGCATTTCTTTAGTAAGTTTGGTGCAACAATTCGAAGTGCCAGTTTGCACGAGCAATTACCAAAAATGAACAGTCAAGGTGATAAAAATGCACAGAATCATGGCAATACCGTACCAACTATTAGTAGATTTCTTGAAGACCTAAAATTAACACAGTACCTCCCAACATTTGAAAAACAGGATGTGGATTTTAATACATTGCTCAATTTTACGGAAAATGATCTAAAGGAAGTTGGGATTACTTTGTTTGGTCCCAGAAGGAAAATATCAACAGCACTTTCTCGTTGGAAAGAAAACAGCCACACTTCTACTTATAACAAGGAGACCAAGAAAACAAAATCACAGCTTCATCAAGCAGAAGTGCAGCTTCATGAGACAAAACCTCAAGTTCAGCAGCTTCAAGCTCAGCTGACTCAAGAGAATGAGCTGCGTCTTTTTGTGGAAGGATGTCTTTTAGAGGAGAAGGCAAAACGACAGGAGATCTTCAACAGAGTTCACAAGCAACAAGAAGATTGGAAACATGTGAAAGGTGAATTAGAAACATTGCAGGCTTTAAGTCAAGACTTGACAAAGTACTTGAACTTACAAGAAGGCCAGGTTAAAGAAGTGCATGATAAACTACAGACCTGCATCATAAATTTGGGAATTTTTGTGCACCAAGGGACCACTGAAACTAACAGTATATTAATCGAGAATGAGAGCACGCAATATGAGAATTCCTTTGAATCTTCGGGGAGTTCAAGTTCCTAACTTAGCTCTTAGGTGGTCCATGTCCCTTCAAAGTTACTCTGAGGACAAGAAGGATCATTGTAAAACTATCTTATTGTAATCAGATTATGAAAGGCTAAGCCCTTAAAGCCTGAAAGATCAAAGTTGCCCTTGATTTATCTGAGAACACAAAGTCATTCCCCCTGTGAAAACAAACATGGGATGTTGATTGCTATGAGTTTTTTCTTTAAAGGAACATAAATATTTTATAGAATGAGGCTTTCTTATGATGTGAAGAATTGTGCAGATCTCGAAGACTGTCATTTACCGAAGCAAAGGCGATTCAAAATATTTCCTAACAAGCTTACCTGCTCATGGATTTTCTTTTAAATTTTGGCCTATTTCTTGGCACGGTTTCAGGATACAAACAGATGATCTTTCGTGCAGATACTCGTCAAAAAGTAGATATTATCCATTGAGCAATATGTTTTAAGAATTCAGCTATTTTGTCTTCATATAGCCATGAACACCATTTTTCTAGTTCACTCATGAATAAACAGCTGTAGCTAGGCAGCCATGTCTGAAAATGAGGTTAATTGATAGTCTATTGCACATGCAGCCTTAATTGTTCCAATCAAATGTACCAATGAGCAACCTCATTTCCAATCAAATATACCATCAAATCAATGGTATACTACTTGCAACTTCCAAATTTGGTCAGTGCTAGTTGGCATTAGCCAGGTTGGAATTAGCCAGGGAGTTAGAGCCAGTCAGTATTATTGCAAAATAATATTTTTTATCTTTGCCACATTAGACATATACCCGGTAATAATTATACAGTTATTGCAGAATCTTAGTATCTAAGCCTAGTATGTTTCTTGTTTACGGACAAACCATGGACTCGCACTAAAAACCTGTGGCTCCTCACTTAAGCAGTCAATCAATTGAGACCTCATTCACGTTATCATAACACATCACTTAAGGAGCCTTTTCACATGACCTCACGTCTGCCATATTGGTGTCCTAAAACAAAGAAATGGCGGCCATGTTGGTGTCCCAAACCATTCCTGTTTCCTGTTGTTCCAATTGCATAGCTGCTGGTCCGTCATGTGAGTGAAAACGCTCTATAGCTTAAGTTTACTGCAAAAGTGTTCTAAACTGGGTTATTCCAGAAAAAAATTCCCCCAATGGAAGGCATGTTTTTTTTCAACACCCAGAGTTACAAAACGACTTTAGCCTCCTGTGACATTTCCCAGCTTGCCTTGCATTGTTAGGGTGTGGATTTTTTCTGGAATAACACAATAGGACTTAGCTAACTGCAACCTGACGCGTGCAGAATGTTTGTGCAAGATGTGATATGTAGAACATGTCTTTTTTTCTTCTTTTCTATTATCACTAGTTACTTTATATATAATTGTGACATCATGGTTAAGGAATTCTAGAAGTAAATTCCTAGGGCAGGGTTGTCACTAAGATTTCAAGTCTCCAGGTAAATACAACAAGTAGGCGGGGAATCAAACAGCTAGGAATTTCTTTCGGTTCTATTTTTCTTTTATTTTCCTTTGAAAGTAGCCGGGGAAGACGTTCATAGTAGCCAGGGGAAATCCCCGGCCCCCGCCTCTTAATAACAGCCCTGTAAGGAGGGGGGGGGGGGCATTACTCAACAAAGTTTTAAACAGGGAGGCTCTGTCCCGAGGTACCACTATCAAGCACATACTTTAAAACACTGCATCCCTTTTATAATAATAATAATAATAATAATAATAATAATAATGGTTTATTAACAGTGTATCCACCTAGTGGCTCTTCACCTGTTAAAAACTACAATATAAAAATGAAAAACTACAATATACTACAAAAAAAATTGAAATCTACAATATAAAAAGCAATAATATCAGACTATATAAGGATACGAATTCTTATAAAACTGCTGTAAGTTCACCATCTTTTGAATTTGAATAAATCAATACCAAGGGAGTTATTTCTCTTTCGCAGCCATGAAAATATTTATTATGTGTCTGTTAGCCCTGGATTTGCACAATCTTGAAAAGTCCTTGAAATTTTTAGGGTAATTCCTTGAAAAGTCCTTACATTTCTGTGCAAGTTCTTGAAAAGTCCTTGAATTTTCTTCAACTTTGAATGTAGTAACCTGAAAAGTGTTTGTTAAATGTTTTTTGGTTGTCCAAGACAATCATAGCTCAGAAAACTTAACTTAAAGGTGATTTACATAAGGCATTCTTCGTTTTATGCAAATATAATCAACTATTGACTGAAGACAAGTGTACTGAAAAATGTAGAGAAGTGGACTGGGAATGAGCATTTTTGAACAATTTGTGAAATTATGTTCCTGGTGGATGGTCCTTGAAAAGTCCTTTAAAAATGGTTGCAATTTTTTGTACGAACCCTGTAGCCGTTTTGGGGACTTAAATAGACCAAAACGGTAGATTTCCCTACCCTTTTCATCTACTTCAACCAGTGAAATCCTTACCCTCTCGTATAGTAACTTGAAGCCTAAAAAAGTACCCTTTTCAGGTGGAGCCTCCCCATATAAGCCATCATAGGAAGTAACCCCGGGGGGATAAACTGCAACTTAACTGTTTGAAAGAAGTCTGGAATTCACTTTCCCCTGTGATTTGTAGGAAGAGTACTGTTAGTGTGGAAGCAAGGGAAGCCTGTGGTTTTGAGCAGTTGTCAATCATCACAAGTTCAACTTAATCCAATTTAAAATCACACAGTTTTTTTACCCGATTACCGATTAGCAGTTTTCTCATTGCATAGTATTACCAAGTATTTCATCTTTGTAATAAATGATAATTTTTTATCTTTTTTATAGCTTTTTTGACAGAATTAAAGATTTATATTTTCTTATTTTTTTTCGGTAATGTGGGTCATTTTAAAACTTATTTTATAAGCCTTATCATTTTAGTCTATATACGCAGTTCTAATACCCTAAGGTCTGAATGCACTAGGCAACATTTGTTGTAGTTTTAACTAGCCCTTATTACAGCAAATAAACATTGCTTCAATATTTTTAACATGTCATGGTGATGGGCAACAAGTTGAAGCAACATGCTGTGGTGACAAATCATTTCCTGTGTACTCGATAATTTTTGCGAAAAACAGAACAGCAGAAAATTTTTTTTGCCGCAACAGGTCAAACAAATTCAATCTGATATAATTTTTTGCGACTTGTTGCAGTGAGAAAATTCTGTTGTCAAGGTTTTTCACAGAAATTCACCATTACACAGGTAGTGATTTGTCCCTTTGACATGTCGCAAACGCCATTTCAACTAGCCCCAATTGATTTCACAGTTTTTCTGTAAATTTTATTTGAATTCCTCAAAAAAAACCTCACTAGCCTGATAACAATCCACTAGCCAGGGGTTACTGGACTCTACTTTCTTTGCAAGCAGGGAGTAATACTTTCATAACTTAACAGTAAATGTGTAGATCTTTATTTTTAACTCAAGGGTTTGAAACCTGTTGTCAGTTATTATTAAAAGATGATAATCAGTTGATAGACAAAATCACAATGCACTGTAGATTTTTTAACTATTCGTGAATGACTATAAGAATATACTCATGGAAAATTTAAGGCACTTTGTATTCAACTTAAAACCAAGGATCAATTTATTAATAAAAATCATCCTCATAAAATGTAAAGACCTATTCCATGAGAGCTATTCCTGTTTTTTTTTTCCAGAATTAATACATTCCATCTAATTTTTTCATTTCTCCCCCAATAATTTCACAGATAAGATTCCTGCAAATTGATTTTAAAAACCCAGTAAAAGTACATTATATTTTAATTCCAACTCTGCACCCAAGGGCGTGAAGTCTGTGTAATGGAATATCAAAGCAGCAACTGCACAAATCAAATCTTCCTTCTCGTTTATGCACAGACAGCCACCTGCTTGTGTTTCTACGATCTCACTGATCTTCTTGGTTTCTTTGTTTCCATGTATTGTGAAGAACAAGAACATCCAAAACACTATAAATACACTATTTTATAATATTATTATTTTTATGTCTTTGAAAACTGCTCGACGATCTGCTGTATTGTAACTGCAATACCAACAAGTCCACCAATGACACCAAATGCAATAAATAAGCAGTCCTTAACTTTAGTCCGTGTTGTGATTACGTCTCTGCAGATTATCATGTGAAATGCACAAGGTAGAATGAAACCAAGAGTTGAACTTCCCATGGAACCAACAATAGCACTGACATATGCAAAGTCATCTTTCAGAGCAATAGCAATGCCAGCAGTAGACAACACAAGAAAAGTGCGAAGTAGGTTCTTTTTCCATTGCCGAAGCTGCAAAGAGTCAAAAGATAACTTTTTAAATAGGTTTAAAAGATGATGATAACAAAATAACAGTCAATTTTATTTGAATTTACCAAACAGCACTGCATGAAGGAAGCTCATGTCAATACAGTACATTTTTCACTCCAAGATTAACATGTATGTAAATCAAAATCAAAACCATTCCTTAAAATAATGAAGTCAAGAATCTGATTAAGATACAGTAAGATTAAACAGTCCCTTCAAGATTCAGGTCTGAGCAGTTTCTTATATATATACACGACTGAGATATTCAGAAGAAGTATTTCTTCAAAATAAATGTAACTAATAAGTTAATTAATTTTTTGTTTTCTTGTGTTATTATCTTCTCCACTTCTCCCCTCCCCTTGATTGGTTTAAGCTGACTGAAGTTGCTTAAGTACTGTAAAATTCTGAAAATAAGCCGCAGGGCCTATACTCAGAGGGGCTTATCTATGGAGGGAAATTATGCGTTTCAAAATCAATTGGGCTAGCCTTATAGTTGGCAGGAAAGTTACCGTTTTATTTTGTTTTACCTTGTATTTGAGGGCAATTTCCCCTGTGGGGGGGGGGGGGGGTCTTATATTTGGAGGGGTAATTTAACGGAGGGTTTTTTGCATTTGGAGGGGCTTCTACATGGAGAGGCATATTTTCAGAATTTTACAGTATTCCCTTTTCCCTTTTTAGTCTATTTTTATTCCATGTAGTCTGTTTGATGTGCAATAAAGTTGTTGTATTTGTTGTCTTGATCTCTTCACCAAGGGAAAACAATATGGCAACTAAAGACTACCAGAGTAATGTCTAAGAGTTTTGCTATGAAAATAAATTACCCATCAACTGAGATCTGATACACTAACTAACCCCACCATTTTATTCCCTTGTGACAGCTTTCTCTGCAGCTATTTTAATGTCACATTGTGGAAGAGCTTTGGAACATACCATATTTCAAAACCAGATTTAACTGAAAGTTTTTAATCTGATGAAACTAAAAATGAGGAAGGAGACTGCTATTGAAGAATTATTCTCTACCAGGATCCTAAGAGGCAGTGGTTTTGATCACTACCTGGAACTAAGTACTTGGGTTTTATCCCACAGTCATGACAAGTTACAAAATAATTTATCTTCCTCAAGCCTAGACTCGATTACCAGGCGTTGTTCGGGAAAATGAGCCCGCACTCATCCCCCCCCCCCCCCCGAAAGAGCGCCTGGACGCGTGCGATTTCCTTTGTTGGTTTAAGCCAATCATGTTACCACCTGGAGATTTTCGTCTGGCAAAGATTGTCGCAGAAATTATCACATCAAAACCGAAAGTCCTTTCTTGTTCCATCGGAGGGCGGAGCGATTTCGATGGTGCGGAGACATTTTTTGCGAAATTCTAAAATCCGAAGGAACACAACGTTTTCTTCGATTGTTTGTTGTGAAATTTTCTTTTAATGATTGTTGTTGGAGAGATTTTGCATCTTCAAGTGTCTTTTCAAGGCGCTTTAGGTCTTGATAACTGTGTTCGTTACAGATGTAACCGTCCACGTTTATATTTGACAGAGGAACATTCAATACGCTGGAAATTCTGTCTGGTAAATCAGAAACTTTTCCATTTAATTTAATCCACTTCCGAGAATCAGTCAGTTCGGACCCACAGAAGACGAAATCCAACATTCGAAGATCAAAGAAAATTAACTACATGTCGGAGTGTATAGAAATGTACTGAGAATATTTTTCACAATGTATGGAAATGAGCCGAAAAACTATTTTGAAAGTTATTTGGGCAGGCAAGGGAGCGCTTGATGCAATTTTGAGCCAAATAAATAAGAAAATTGGAGACGCCTAAATTATCAATTTTCCAATTACGTCACAGACAAGATCAACAGGTCACGTGTCCAGCCGTCTCTCTTTGGGGAGGATCAAAGACCGGACCCGGGAGAAGGCGGAAATCGAGCCTACCTCAAGCCACAAGTCACAATAATTTAAACAGTATTATAATTTAGCTTACCCTACTCTTCTGTTTGGGTATTTCTGGTGCCAGCAACATGGAACACTCACTTGCTGAACCTATCATCCCTCCTTGTGACATTGCAACATTATTAACAGTTGAGTTTGAATCTGCATTCACACTGCCCTCTGTGCTTACATTCTGTTCAGGTTTAAACAACCAGCCTTCAACAATCTCAATTACTGGAAAGATCTGGAGCGGGTATGTCAAAAGAATTGCAAAACATAACAAACATCGCACTATGAGTATTAATACTCCTTGTGGAAAGCTTTCTGTCACAATCTGTTCCACTGCTTCACCATAAACAGCGTATCCAAGCAAACCAAAAAATGCTAAAATCATAGACAAGCCTCCAATTGCAAAATGAAGATACAAGGGAAATCTGTGCCTGTTTTCTGCCATGCTTGTTTCTATGGAAATTATCTGTGCAATAAGAAAAATGAACTATTAGAAATAATAATGATGTTTAGGGGTTAATAAAGTTATAATGTCATTTTGTTCCAGGTCATTTCAATTGAACAGGCATTTCAGTGTCAATACCTGATGAACCATAAATAATTTATTACAAATTTAAAGAGACTGATATTGCACTTACAGTTCCTATTCCTTCATAAGCACTAGTTACTTGGCCAAAAAACACCGGAAAGGTAGCCCAGTGCACCAGTCGCAACTCACTAAATTTAAATTTCAAACCTGTGGAAAAAAATTTAAAGAAACATGAGGAATAAAATACAATGTAAAGAGCAAAGCAGAAATAGGTTGTGGCAAAACTAAAGGGAAAAGGACTTGTCGATGATCACTGTTATCATGTAGGATATGTTGTGACTCAGTTTTACTCTAGGTTTAAATAATTATACTTTCTTTTCTTTCAAATAGACGACATGCATACACTATTTTACAAACCCAAAAAATTTTAAACTAAGCATTAGGATAAAATTCAACTACAACAGACATATACCTGCCAACTTTTTCTGAGATATAAGCGTGAGATTTTTTTCCTGGGAGTGCTGGGATTTTTGAAGACGACACGATCATTTCCGAAGATTCCCGAAGAAGTTTGAAGTCGTCCAAAGAAGTCCAAAGTCTTCCGAAGAGGTCTGAAGTCTGCCGAAGGTGAAGTTATCGAGAAAACGCTTTTCCACAAAATCAGAGACCACGAGAAAGGTATTGTCATTTATTCATTTTACACATGGTTTTCGTTCCTTACATGGGTCTGAGTTAACATATTTTTGGAAACTGTGTCAAGCAAGACGGCCACAACTCACATTTTTCAATCAGGCATGAGAAATTGGCCCGCAAGCGTGAGCCGGCATGAGATCGAAGTTTTCAACCCGCAGGCGTGAGAGTTGGCAGGTATACAGACACACCATTATAAGTGAGATTGCTGGAGATATTGTCTCTTGCTTTTGAATTTCTACACCATGTAAATTAAGTCACACATTGAGTTAATAGGGAAAAAAAGTTTTGGTTATCAGAACAGACCTACTTGTATCCCAG
>NC_133206.1:4025000-4255000 GCF_958299795.1 Porites lutea
TTTACCAGTTGTTATTTAAATATCTGTGTCCTAACTACAGAATTAGAAACTTTATGAATTCACAACACATGAAGATACAAATCCCTATAGACCTGTCAAAAACATGCTACAGGGTGACGTGTTGTCTTTTTGCACTTTTTATATTATTGGCAGCATAAAGTAAAACTTTGTGATCCTCATACGTTTGCACTGTGATGAAAAAATAACAATGCTTGCAGACCATCCCAGATGCAGGGGTGGTAATTCCTAGGAAATTGTGGTTCTAGGAAACTTACATTAGATCATAATATGTGAAATGATAATAATAATAATAATTTATTTCTTAAGATAAAATTACATATCCTAAGTTACAATATAAACTCAAAAAACTATTTACATATCATATCTAAAAATTATTCTGTTACTAAAAACGTTCTTAAACCTGTCAGTGTAGATTCTGGGGACAGAGACTGACGTATTTCTAAGATTGTACCTCGCGTTCTTTTCCCTAGGTAAAAACTGGAAGAACGGACATTCGGGGTCATTCAATCTTTTTTTGTAGAGTGTCTTGTCCGCCTTCTCTAGCAAGTCCCTGATATTTACATTCTTGGACATAAACTTTCTTTTCATACACCGGTCTAAAAAATTCTGTATTACAGAAAGGTCGGAATCTAAGGCACCATAAACCGGCAGCCGGAGCGTAAGAAAAATTTGGTAAAACTATTGCGTTAAAAAGGTGATCTACTTCCTCCTGGGACATTCCTTCCTTACGTAAAGATCCTAATACGAATAATGACTTGTTCGCCTTAATTACCTTCGCGCGCACGTGACTGCTGTATGTGGGAACAGGGAGACCCATGCATTTTAATTAGCGTTAAGTAACAACGTCTCCTTTTAGTAGGTTTGCTGTTACATCCATTGTGGATTTTAAACAGCCGTAGTGTTTGAAGAAGGTTTCCATGAATCTCAGTTTTAAACATATTTCCCCATCCCAAGTTGTTTATAAGTGTCACCCCATTACTAACCATCTTGCGGTCAATATGCAAATAAAACTGGGTAAAAAATATTTCCAGAATCTTGTCAGAACATCCACCCTCTTTTGGGTGTAAGCTGTATTTACTTCTTAATAAGTTTCTTTACGCTTCTTATATTCAAGCTTATTAATATGCTGAAAAAATAAGCTTAGGCTAAAAAAAAAAAGAAACGGTATAAGCTTAACTAGTGTACGGTAACTTTATCAAGATCCCCTTCAGTACAAGCATAACAAATGACCATCAAGCTAAAAATCAGGGAACCAGGAACGTGGATAAAAATAAATTCGGTTTTAAGTCACCACCGTTAAATAATAAACTAAAAGCATGAGAAAGATTCGGCTGTCATAAGCTCTCTGACGCACATAACTAAACTTTTTCAGTCATTTGGAAAATTAAACGCAACAACAGTGCAAATAAATAAGCAGATCTAAGCACGGAAGATAGCCCTGAAAACAAAATGGTTGAACTACAACGATTACAATTATCAGAGCATTCGATTCGCCGTAAGACAGGTAAGCTTAAATCTATCGAAGATCTACAACATCTGGAATGACAACATAAACATTCGGTTTCGAAAATTTTTACAGACCCACCTAATAAGCGGAACACCAGATGTACTCGCTGCGAGCGATTTGTATCCTATTCCAGTCATATTTTACAAGTGCCCTGATACAATTCTTTTCAAGATCCGTGTTTAATGAAATTTAAGTGACCTCTGTTTGATAAAGGAACGTCTACAAGTCAAATCCTGTCGCAATGAGTTTTCCCAGTAAAATTACTCCCATCGGATTTATAGCAAGCGCCAAGACTCATCATGAAGTCGAGGCCCAGTAAAATCACGAGAGCAACGTGTGCTTGTACACACCGGATGTCACCTCTGACACCAGGCACCAAACTAAAGATAACCAAAGATAGATATTTCCGGGACATTCCTGATTCATGAAATTAATATTCAAGCGACACGATTTGCTTCATTCGTGCATGAAATAGGATAGAAAACATCATTTTTTTTTCATTTACCTTGTATTCAATGAAAAGGGTTGGCACGTTGCCCAATTACCAAGATTATTTTTCGCGTGATTTCGTGACCTACTACTTGGTCTTTTAACTATCATAAGAGAACTTTTGAGTAGTGATTAATTATGTCCGTGCAAGTTGTCTCGCAATAATTCTAACAGTTATTGTTGGTTTTCTTTGTGCCCAAGTCTCTTCTGAGAATTACGAGACAATGGAATCACGAAAAAATGGGCAATTTTGTTTGTAAACTGGGAGTCCTGTTAGAATTTTATCAAAATGTGGGCTATTTTGCCAAGAAACCATATGCTGTCAAAGCTAACATCTAAGACAACGCCAGGTTAACGCCCACCAAATTTGATGTATGTTGGGGGAGGGGGGGAGGGAAGTGCAGTTATGCTCGAGGAAGGCTAAGTTAAGGGGGCATAAAGCATTATTTTTCGTTGATTTCCTCCCTTTCTCCTAAATATCTAGCCAAGATTTCATTCAATCAAAAAGTTACTCAATCAAGTTACAGTCCTTAGTTCAATAATTATTTGTGAATTTTTGAACGATTTTTCGAATATTTTTTATGTGAAAAAATTAAGCGGGGGGGGGGGGAGATGTTTGAAATTTGAATAAAAAGGGAAAATATTGGATTTGGGGGTTGTTAAAAGTTGAAATATGAAGTAAATAATTAGTAGACAATTACCAGATAGTCCAACACCACAACAAGGTGCCTCTGATCTCATTAGCGCACTAACTGGTTTATGTGTATACCTATTCTACCCTCATATATTTCCTTCCCAAATCAACATCATTTCCCACAAATTTTAATTTGTCGTCTCATGGCCAAACAAAATTTTCTTAAAACATGCAGTGAATGCTTTAAAAGGAGTCATGTCATAAGTGGGTGTATGATTGTCCGGGTGAGTGTGGTCCTATAAGTAAGTTTAGCATTGTATTTGAATAGGCTAAGGCTGAGGCGTTCTTGTTCAGGGCTAGAGCAGTGGCGTAACCAGGGGAGGGTCCCCTTCCCCTACCCCTTATTTTTAGACCAAACTGAGGCCCGAAGGCCCGAAAAAAAATTTTTGGCGATCAATATTAGGGCCATTTATACGAGGAAAAATACGACGCGTCTTACACAGGACGCGTCTTAAATAAGACGCGAACTTTCCCTATAAACGGCACATTTCGTCTAAAATAAGACGCGGCTTAGCTAAGACGCGTCTTATTTTAGAACAGCCCTTAACACCTGTCCTTAGATAAGTTGCTTCTTAGCTAAGACGAGAAAAACTTCGTATAAATGACCTTAATAAAAAGAAAGGGATTTTTTTTTTCAATTATTTTTTCTAGAACAACAGACTTGTTTTCCACACCCAAAAGTCGGTTCCAGATGCAACGAGATTTATAGTCTTAAATGATTATATTTAGAGAAAAGGCGAGAAAATAGCACCTCTCTCGGGTGGCAAATTCACCTTCTCTCAACCGAAGGGCTGGTGTCAACAATTCAGGATTATAACGTACTGCAAAAATATCTAAACTTTATTTTGCATGGATCTTCTTTTGCCTCTCTTAATGGAAACGTTAGTGTAATTATAGGCGTATACCAAAAGCGGCTGTGTGTGTGTGTGGTAGGGGGGAGGGGGGATATGAGAAAATAGAGCTTCACACGTGCTCACAAAAGTCCCCCCCCCCCCAAAAAAAAAAAAGAAGAAAAGAAAGAAAAAAAAGCACTGTGGACAGGTTATTGAACATGTAATCACAAGTTAAAAAGTATTAAAAACTAATTTACTGTGCATTAAGTCACTACAAGCTCGCTTATGTTAAGATTACTCAATATCTAATATTTCAAGTAGATACAGAGCAAATATAAGAAAAATAGGGACATTTTTACACACAAATATTTAAGGAACCCTTCTTACACAAAAACATTTAAAGACATACACGTATAACAGTAAGTAAAATGAGTTCCCATAAATTACAAATAGCTTAACTTAAATATTCCGATAACAAATATTCCGAATCAGTAGCCTTTAAAAGGCATATACGTACAATAAATCTTAGAGGAGAATAATTTATTAACAGTCGCCTGTGCCAATTTCACTTTCTCTAAGTTCAAAGCATCAGTCTTGTGATCAAACGCTGTCACCCAATTTTGTTTAACTATGCCTCCACAAACTGAGCAGGTGGATCCAAGAAGAACTGAATCAATAACTTCAGTGGGAAAACTGGGCAACGTCACACATATGGCTCTTTACAACAGTCACTCATCCAAGAAAACTCACTGAACCTGTCTGATTGACAGCAAGTTAAATTATTTTACTGTGACTGTAATCTGACCAGCTCTGAGGCGAAACATGTCACTCCATGTAAGGTAATACAAAACAATATTTGGAGTCTGTATTCCATTTTGTGGATTCCAGATGTACTGGATTCAGGATTCTAATTGTTGGCAGGATTGCAGATTCCATATGTAGCCTGTGCACAGACGCCCCCCTCCCCTCATTCCACGAGAAGAAATTTCGAGGATACAAGATTTTACGAGGAAAAATTTTCTAAATTGCAAAATCTGGATTACCTTACATGGGGCGAGTCAACGCTCAAATATTTTGGCAAGCTTTGCCACAATTTCATAGGAATTTACACATGTGTCCTCCTCAAACCTTGCAAAGGAAATAACATATTGGTAAAGACAAATTTGCTTGATTTGATGCACAAGAATTTCAGTTTTCAAAATATTTCATTTTATAGTTAATTCCAAACTGAATTTCGTTTTACACAGTCTGTTATGACTGAGCAATCAAGACATTCCATGAAAAAGTCCTTGGCCTTCAAATGATTGACAGTCCATGTTACTACATCAACACCATAACCTCTCCACATCTCTAACATGTCCCTGTGGAACAAAGCAAAGTTTTTTAGTGGTTATCATATCAGGTCAAGTATTGTCCAAGATCTCACACAGGACCATCTTCCACACAGCTGTCATAAGTCAGGAGAGCTTCTAAATCACAATAACTTTCACTAACCACTTCTCTTAATTACCAGAAATAGGGGTTTTTTGAAGGGGAACCCCAAGGGTAGGAACCCAAGGGTAGCAGCCACTTGAGGGGGATCAAAGGGAAAGCAGGAATTAGGTGGCAAACAAATAAAGGGCATTTCCATTTTCGCCCACCCTAATTCCCTCTTTTCCTTCTTCTTTTAGGCCTTTAGTTTGCCAGTTTTACTTTGACCTTCACTAAAAGCCCACAAAAATTAGTAATGAGGATGACAACAGCAGCAGGGGCGGATCTAGGGGGAGGGTGCAGGGGGTGCGCACCCCCCCCCCCCTTGAGATGACCTGCGGTTTTTTAATACAACTGGTATTCTGCCAAAAAAAAAACTATGTGGTTTATTGGTGTTGAAATAGAGCAAGAGACGAGTGCACCCCCTCCTAAAAAAAATCCTGGATCCGCCCATGAGCAGAGAAATAATCACTCAAAAAATGAAATTGCATTCTTTCAAACTTGATCACAATATTCCAACTTGCTCAATACTTCACTGGGGAGACTAATTTTCCTACTGTTCAATAATATCATTTTTAAGGACCACACCTAAGTGTAATATAAGAGAGAATAACTGGTCAATTTGTGTATTTCCTGTATCTTTGAAAAGTTGCGCACTACAGATGAATATCATGATCATAGTTAGGCAGTGGCCAGGAAAGGAATGTACCAAATAGTTTACTGCATGTGCAAAGTTTTGGCTATATCAATTTGCATTTTTGACATTCCCATTACTGTCTCGGGGGGGGGGGGGGAAGGGGGGGTATTGTCCAGATTTCAAGTGCTGGGGATGATTGAATGGGGGCAAAAAGTCAAAACCCAAAATCATCCCTAGACCAAAAATTAACTCCCCAAAAATCCCATGCTGAATTTCTGATCTTTAAAATCTGAAGTACCCCTGGGTCACTGTCATCATTGCTAAAAACAAAACAGCTGAGACACTGTGCAACTGTCTGCTAGTCTGCTCGTGGCATTGATCATCTTTAATCTTCTACTATTTGATGATTGACCTCAATTGTCAAAATAATTGAAAAATCTTCTAAATTTGGTCAGGACACAGAAACTGGCAATGAAAATTCAGACAGGAACTTTACAGCAATCAGAAACCAAAAGACAGTCTGAATGAAAGATAATAATATTAAAATACTAATTGTCTTGGAGATACAGAAACAAACAGTGAAGAAATTCTGAAAAGAAAGATGACTTACGCGCAAACATGTTCCTTTGCACATGACAGAATGGGTACTCCAAGGAAATCATAATACCATGGCAAAAGCACCTCCCATATTCTATCAAGGAAACTCAAAAATGATACTCTGATGGAACTATCAATCTCAAACAATTCCTTGCCTCCTGTTATAATATAACTCATGCTGTCTCTCCACCATACTAAAGCAGTAATGATTTTAGGATCTGTCTTGCGAACCTTAAAGATGTCAAAGCAAAAATAAAACAGTTTTAAAAAAGCAATAATTCTTCTGTAGTTAATTTGACTCTTTACTATTGATAGTTATGAAGGGAAAAAGTTTGATGCAGTTATGAAATAGCAGTACCCTGTGAACAGAGCCTCCTTTTATTGTCTCCTTCATGATCAAAGAGGAGAACAGCTGGCTGATCTGCCTGAATCACATCAAGCCTTTAAAGTCACCAGAGCCTGAACTATTCTGGACTAGTCAATCTTGTTTTCTCTTGTTAACTGGATTTTTTAGTGCAAACATCCAATTTTTTGATAATCACGTGCTCATAACTGAGCCCACTGTACCACTGAGTTCAAAAATTGCATCCTTCGAGCAACATGCAGTGCATGCTCAGCAAGCAAAGATCTTACTCAATTCGTACAGAGTCTGGAGTTCACCAAAATCCAGGAAAAGAATTAAGGCTCTTCAAGCAGGGTGATGAAAAATAGAAACATAAAAATTGCTCCTGATTTTTGTTTTTAAAGAATTGGGTTAATAACTAGTAGTAGAACTTGAGGTGATGCCCACCTCCATCTAGGCCAATGTCAGTGTATCACTCTTGCCCTAATAGTTCTGTCATATGTAAACATAGCAGGCTAATCCTGACCCTAAAATGATCAAAATGTAAAAAATCAAAATAGAGCTATTTCAAAAATAACTGACTGCTCTACCGTTGCCTTTTTGTCCACAATTAACTTAAATCACATTTCACATTGAAAAACTTTTATTTTGTGAAGTACAACTTAATGATATTTATATATGTTGTAGTTCAATTTTATCCTTGGTTTAAATTTTATTTTCCTTTGTTTCAAACTCATTATCATACATAATACCATATCCCAAAACAAAAGAAAATAAAATTTAAACCAAGAATAAAATTGAACCACAACATATACATTAATTTAATAGAAATTAAAAAATAGTAATTATTACTATTTTATAAGTAACATGCAATCATCTACCTTGTAAATTACACCAGGAAAGTAGCTGCAGACAAGAGCTCTGTCATATAGTTGATAACTCGAAAACAGATTTTTCAAATATTGTGCTGTCTAAAAAAAGATTTAAAACAGGAGATACTCAGTTAGTACACGAAATTAACTCTGTACTCAGGTTCTAATGCTCACAAAAGTATGACCGACTACAAAATAAGTTTCTAGTGAATAATCTACCAGCTTAATTAAGTCATGTGTTGTTTTGGAACCATTCTGGATTGTGAATAACCAACCGAAGCTACGTAGCCTCTTGACATAATCTATCTAAGTCTGCATGGCAGGTGTCGAAGATTTCCCCAGGCAACGATCTTGACTGGATATTATTTGACAGCCAGATATTTTACACTTAACTTTTCTTTGCATGTCAGTTAGGAGGTGGGTTGGAGCCTGAAACAATAATTATTGATTGCAGCATTTACCCTGATTCACCCCTTTATCCCTTTAAGCCCCAGTATCTACATACAAATTCTCCAAACAGATCTCTATACATTTCCTTAAAGAATGAGTTAAGAGAATTTGTTAAAAGATCAAGGAATTTTTAGTTAGGTGATCATTTTATTAATTCTCATAACTTATCTGTTGACAATGTATGGATACTGTTAGGAGAAAATTGATCTTGGTCACTATTGGGACTTAAAGGGTTATTTGGCTGGTGCACGACATACCAAGTGAATAGCGAGTCTCGCATGACATCACAAAGAACACCACAATGATCCCTAGCCCTTAAACAATGACACAATAAACTTTCCACGAAAGAATGACACAATAGTGCATACACTGTATATTGACTTGGTATATTGAGCATCACCCCTTTATTACAGTCGACTCCCGATAACTCGAACCCTCGCTAACTCGAACCTCGCGCAAACTCGAACCAAAATCGATTTCCCCTGGATTTCCTTCATAATGTACATTTACTATAATTTCACCCTCAGTAACTCAAACCCTCGATAACTCAAACCTCCCAATAACTTGAAGTAATTTTTGTTTCCCTTCAAAATATTTCTATATATTAAATTTACCCTCAGTAACTCAAACCATGCTTTCTGCCTGACAAAAAGGGACTGCAGTCCCAAACACTTAAATTATTTTAACAACCATGTATTCTTTGTCTTTACTTTTTTGTCAGTTTGAAGTGTGCATGTTACTTGCATTCATTCCCCCATCCCACTTTCTTATTTCCGGTTATTTGCTGCTAACTCCTGATAACTAGAACTCCCACTAACTTGAACCTATTTTGATTTCCCTAGCAGGTTTGAGTTATTGGGAGTTGACTGTACATGCCCTTCATGTTCTTGACTTGTACATCGAAAATTCACCCCTCCTCTCTCAAGAAAGCCTTCCACTCAGGATAGTAGAATCTCTGTGAGATGTTTCTGGAATACTATTATTATAAAGTAACTTTGCTCTCTCTCTCTCTCTTTTTTTTTTTTCATGTACAGTGTGCTCCAATGATTTAATAAAATAAAAGTAGTAGCAATGTACTCACCCAAGCCAGCATATCGTGGGTGACAAAAAATAATTATTATTCCTTAATTTTGGCGGCAAATTTCAGATGTGAAACTACAGAAATGCCATGACAATGGTCTGTACATGTCAGGACCAATATGGCATCAACGTTTTAAAATGTTATGAATGAAGATGACAATAAATTTTATTGCAAGGCATTAAAAGACGCTAAACAAAACCAATACACAAAAGAGCACATGAAAAAATGAAGAAGGATTCTATTAGGTATTTTCAGAAACTCATAAGGGGTTGAAACGTGTAACTCTCATATGTTTGCTTTGTCTGATGCTCGTGATTATTCATTTTAGAAAGTACCATATTTGGAACGAGAAGAAGAGATAACTAACCAATCAAACTTCGCAAACAACGTGACGTAATTTTCCTTCAGGTTCCCGCGCCCGCTTAAAAAAATGGCCGACTAACGGGGGAAAAACTCCCGAAAGCCGACAAAGCTTTCAAAGGTTAAAACCAGGAATATTATCGAAACACTGAGCAGGATATTATTGCCTTACCACCCGGGCTAAACGTCACATTATGAAACCCATTGACGGCCTCGCAACTTCTTGAAGTTGTCACTTCAAAAAACGATGCCTCGTTGACCCTTTGCACAGTAAACTTACACTGCAAATAGGCTTTTAAAATTCTTATGTTAAAAGTCTAGAATAAGCAGTGAAAAATATTTTCGAATAAAATTCATTAGCTGCGTATCGAAAGTGTCCAAAACCTGAACCTGACATCTTCGCAAAAAGTGATGCTTGTAATGAATGTGAGAAGCATTTTAAAAGCTTAAATTAAACTTAGATGTTGTAGTCACGATCGTGTTTTGAGCTAATTTTATGAATGAACAAACTCAAAACAATAGACAGAGAAGCCGTTTCTTGAAAATTTTTATTCAAAGTCCAAAAGGTTAATCCTTTAAAGCAATTCGGAAAACACTATCTGGATCGTGGATCCGTTCACGCAAGTGACATTGGCTAAGCACATGGCAAAATTCAACACAAAATCCATCTCAAATCAGGGCACATTTTGTAATTTTTCTTTAGCGCCGAAGAGAAAAATTTATAAAACGTCTATGAAACATTTAAAAATACATAAATTCCCTTTCAAAAACGTAATTGTCTTGGCCATAGAGTGCAAAATGTACCTGAAAATTCAGCAAAATCTTCGCTGACTTGGTTGCATTTTTAAAACAGACCATGGGCTCCGCCGTGAAGAAAACAAAGTTGAATTCGTCGAAGGACGATTTCTTGATGAAAAGCTTCCCTTTCTCCACAAGAAGAAAGCTGAGCATTCTTTTGAACTTTCTCTTTCCATTTTTTGTCTTTTAACGGTGTATTTTTAACCTTGAAATGCAGAACTCTTGTCTTAAAACATCTGCATGGTGATCGCGCAGCAGCCATTTTGTTGAAAATGGATATCCGTCACTAAGATTTCCAAATATGGTCAAAATGAATATTCACAAGCATTGGACGCGAGTTACACGTTTCAACCCCTTATGGGTTTCTGGTATTTTGTCATAAAATTCTGAAAAATTATTATAAACATATCCAAAATTTAAGCTTCATCTTTAACTTTTCAGTGCGTGGAGTTCATGACTGATACGATAAACATGTCAAAAATCCATGACTGTGCGCATAATTTGTCACCCATGGTACTAATTAATAAGTCATCAAATGGTAAACTACCCAGATTAGGTAATAATTTCACTTGTCACAATTTGATCCACATACAAAATTAAAATAATGGGGTAGAATGTGTGTATTAATTGTTTTGTGTATTGGCAAAGCAGAGAAAGAAGTGTAAGGTGCACAGTCATGCCTCTAGGAGCCTCCATAAAATCTTCTTTACATAAATTTTGTTCTCACCTCTTCGGAATTGCTGCCCTTCTTGATTTCAATAATCATCTTTAACCCAAGGCTGGCACAAAGCTCTACAACTTCTTCAACAGATGGAATCTTTTCCCTTGGAAACTTGTCACTATCATAATTATGAAAATATTAACAATATTGTTATATCTTTGACACTGTTGCTCCCTATGTGGTTATAGTGGAGAGACTATGGACAAAATATTAATTAGATACAGTTTGAAAATTTCAAAATTTACAAGGATTTACCTGGAAAACTACTCAACTATGACTGGGAGGCAAGAGTTCTTTTTCCCAAACAAATCTTTCTAATTTTGGTGGCAGTTACAGTCACTAGTTTTGAAATATATGGCTGAACAGGTTAGCTGTATTCTGTTTTAGTTCCTGCTGCAGTCATTTTTCCAAAACAAATCATTTGTGTTTACAAAAAGTTGATTGCGCTACCAAACTGCAAATATCCAAAAAGGCCTCTTAAACAAAGTTGACCAATTGGATTACAGGAAACTAAGAACACATTCCAAGAAAGTTGGTTGTGGGCCAATCAGCAGCTCGTAAAAAACAATAAGTTACTCAAAGCACAAAATTTAATATTCTTGGGAGAAAACATTTTTCTGGAAAGCAAAATGTTTCACCAGATGATGTTTTTCTATATGAAACTTTGCATGCAATACCCAGGACACATTTTTCTTTGACACAAGCTGTTATTTTGTCATCTACCGGCAATTTCAAAACACAAGTCAACATTTTACATTTTTCGTCTCCATCACCCACTCAAACGGATCTCTTGGGAAACACATGCTTTCTTCAGCGGGTTCAAAAGGTCATGTCTGTAGGTTTTTTATTGGTTGATTTCGATCCATGTCGTTTATTTCATTTTGTGGTAATTATGATTGACAACTAACTTTCTCGCAATGTACTGTTATTTTCCTGTAATTGAATTGGTCAACTTTGTTAAGGTGGTCCCGGGTATAGTAGTCACACTATAACTTACAGTGTAGGCCCTGTTTACAAGCAGGGAGAACCCTCGCACTCGCACTCGCACATTTCTTCTTTTTTTGCATGATGTGTTTACAAGGTAGGTAGGGTTACCCTAGCGCTAGAGTAACCCTACCTGAGTGCTACGGTTACCCAAAAAAGAGGGTTACCTTATCTGCCTTGTAAACGCTCTGCTAGGGTTAACTTGCCCATCTGCAACAACTTTCCTCTGTTATGCCTGACCAGTGGTCTTGACAATTTGAATGGAATTATTGGCAGGTACAAAACACAGCTCACAGGTCAAAGGTCAATAGTGTAGGTCACTGCTCTATTTCCCCTTAACCCTTTAAGTCCCAATAGTGACCAACAGCAATTTTCTCCTAACGATATCCATACATTGTCATGAGATGAGGTTATGAGAATTAATAAAATGATCACCTAAGGGAAAATACTTTGATCTTTTATCAAATTCTCTTAACTAATTCTTAAAGGAAATGTATAGAGATCAGTTTGGAGAATTTGTATGCGGATATTGGGGCTTAAAGGGTTAAGCTAAAATTCTATTTTGGATTGTGATTAGGGCTGGGCGACACTTTAAGTGTTCATGTTTATTTACCATAGCACAGTGACCTGTAGTTTGCCCTGCACTTGTGACCTGTGACCTGGATTTTGTACCTGCCGTGAAATTATCCAATTTCTGAGCTAAATTATAAAAATCTGAACAAAAAGTCAATATAGGGTATTTTCTGTATATGATGATAATATTTTCCCGTTTTTTCGTGAATTTAAGGTTTTTTCCATAGAGAACTTCAAGTTTTAATTTATTTCGAATCTTGGACGTTACAAAGAATGTCACGCATGACGAAACACGTCAGTAAAGCTTGGTAGATTAGCGGAATTTGCTTGTAAACCAGAGCTAACTTTAACCCGCTTGCTAGGGTAACCCTAGCACAAGGGTAACCTCTTGCTCCTTGTAAACAGACCCTTAATTAAGCTACATACATGTAAGCTTACAATTTTTAAATTTTTACAGTACCTTAACGGATGTTTACAAGATGCGTCAAGTCTTCGAATTTCCTCAAAGGAGAAGTCACTGACCAAACCTATTCCATCTGTAGTTCTGTCAACAGTTGAATCGTGAATTACAACTGCTTTACCATCCCTCGTGAAATCTACGTCAAATTCAACACCAATTGCCCCATTTTCTTTCGACATACGAAACGCAGCCAAAGTGTTTTCAGGTGCTTCAGCTGACCCGCCTCTGTGAGCAACAATTGCCGATTCCGATTTATCATTACGGAGAAAAGATTTGGCTATGTTGGGGTCAGGCCGAGGTAGGCGCAATACGCGGTAGAGAATTGAGATGAGGACTAAAACAAAAGCGAAGAACTGAAGACAACAAAGCGACTCCATCTTTGTTTTCGTACCTTGGGAGATCGATACCTGGGAGCTACCCTGGGAACGAATTTACGAAACCCGCACGCGTGAAAACGCGTGTTGCACGCGTGATCCTGGAGAAACCACTGCTCGCGGGGAAGCGGTCTTGTGGTTTGCTGAACATGAATCATTTTCGAGTTAGCCTGCGTCCTAATTCCCTTCCCCTTCCCTTTCGAACGCCTGCCACGCAGACTATTTTCGCGTTGACTTCTCTCTCCCCCGCAGAGGCTCCCTCTGGGTATCCCTATAAAAATAGCAATACTCAAAAAAAAAAAGCGTGCTCTCTTTTCCTTTCTCCTCAGCCTCCCAACAACACAAAAAAGGGAACTTAAGCAAAGGCGTTTCTGAGCGACGCACGTCGACCGGAAGTGAGACCTTTTCCTTTAACATATGCCTTAATTAACGCGAACAAATTTGTATTGCTAAGTTCCTTCACCCTTAATTTTAAAACGACGATACGCCCGAAAATTTGGGCAAAAACATTGCCCAGGAATGTAAAAAGTCTACTTCCGGTCAACGTGCGTCACTCAAAAACACAAGAGGCCTCTGCGGAGGAGGAAGCGTTGACTTTTATGAATTTGCTCGGCGAATCTTTTTCTGAGGTTTGCACTCTTTTCGAAAGTAAAACCTGTTACTACTTTCAGACCAATATCTGATCTGCGCCAATGTACAATTTGAATTAATTTGAACCATAAAAATCTAGATTTACCTGTTTCAAAAGAAATTAGTCAACAGGTTTTCAGCGGACGTACTGTCAGAGCAGTATGACATTAGGCTACATTTTCGCGCCATTTGACGACAGCGATTAATTTTGCTTGCGAATTGTTTAAGCGAATTGTTGCGTGACGAATTTCGCGCATGCACGATAAAAAAAAATTTGGTTTACTTTTCGCACGGCAGCTCACACAGCGAAAATGTAGCCTCTGCTCGCAGGGTATATGACATCGGAATACGTAGGAAATTTGGTGGCGGTTGTTGGCGGTGATGGCTATTTTCTGTGGACTTTATATTGATTTCTTAATATTTCTCCTCTTTTTTAGCATTTTGATTTTTTTTCTCTACCGAATATTTCGGTTTCCTCGGCCGACACCACACTTAGTTGAGAGCTTTCTTAAACGAGGGACATTGACAAGACATTCTCCAATAATTATCGGTCATCGAGGAGGAGGATTAGAAGCTCCAGAGAACACGCTCGCCGCGTTTAAATTAGCGAAAGAAAATGGAGCAACAGGAGTTGAATTCGATTTAGACTTTACTAAAGATGGCATTCCTGTAATAATTCATGACTCAACCGTGGATCGGACAACAGATGGAACAGGAAAAGTTTGTGACTTCACTTACGACGGGATCAGACGGCTGGACGCATCTGCAAAACATCCCCTTAGGTAAACTTTATTAAAAATTTCCGTACTTAAAAAAGTGTTATTCTTTGAATCTGATATTGACCTATATCTAGGCTCGGTATATTGACCCCAACATTGTTTACATGTTAGTGGGTGGCATTCTGCCGGGAGGGGGGTTACTTGGATTAATTTTTGCTGGGTATGTGCCACTGGCCTCTCAGAACCCCTACCCCATTATAGTCTATTCTGTGGCTATATTGTAGATCCCATCTTAATCATTTTTTGAGAAAAAAGTAGTTTTTGCAATTCCAACTTAGTCACATTCTGTTTATGCATCTACTTTATAAAGCCTTTTATCAAGGTCATCCAGAAATAAACTGACACATTTGTTAAACTTAATGTGGTGTAAATCTTTCTATTTTTAAATCGCTACATACACTACATACCCTGCAAGCAGAGGCTCTTAGCTGGCGGGCGAAAAGTAGCTTCTACCAACAACCGTTCAAATCCATCCAGAAATCTGGATGAATAAATTAAAAAACAGGTTTTTTCCTGTTTGACCGGTTTAGAGCACTGCATGAGTCTTGCGTAGCAGATCAGAGCTGTTGCAATTTTTTTATTTCTGTGAAACTTGTGCCATATTTTGACGACAGACCTGACGATTAATTTTGCTTGCGAATCATGTGATGAATTTCGTGCATGCATGATAGAAAATTAAATGTTTGCCAATAGAGGCTACTTTTCGCCGGCCAGCTCACACAGCAAAACTGTAGCCTCTGCTTGCAGGGTATACCACATGGCACTGTACCTGAATTTTCTAACCCCCAAAATCCTTAAAATGTGCAACCCCATTCTCGTAACTCTTATAAAAATGCAACCCCATAATAGTCAATCCAGTCGTGGAAATGCGACCCCATCCAGCAGCTCATAGCAGTTAGCCTACTATTGGGAAGTACCCCGCGGGGGCATTTGTAAGTGTTAAATAGTGTTGTTATCCTGTTTACAGGGACAGGTTTCCCAATGAACGTATCCCACATCTTCAAGAAGTAATTGATCTCTGTCTAAGCCTTGATTTACAGATGTACATTGATGTCAAAGCTGCAACACAAGCTGTTAAAGTATAAGTTATTTAATTACTTATCATACAGACAGGAAAGCATCAATTCATGGTTACTAGTTATAATATATCAGGCTAATACCTTTAACTAATGCATTTTTCAGCAGCTATTGGCATGTCATGGGGGGGGGGGGGGGGTTGACCCCAGGGAACCCCCAGCCATTTTCACAACCATAAAGTTTTCTTCTTGTTTTATTTAAAATCAGGAATCAAAACAACCCCGGTCAACAGACAAGTCCGTCCAAGATGACCAATAATATTTGTCTGGACAAACTTTCTGTTTGCCCATCGTTTTGATCAGACACAGTGATAAGTGTCAAGAAAAAAAAACACATTTTCACAACATTTGTACATAATTTTCAAGACGACAAGCATCTTTTTTCACTATATTATGTATTTGCTTGTTGGGGTTTTAAGGCATTATCAGGTTATTTTAACACTTTGACTGGTTCAAAGAGAGACGTGGCTGAGCTAAAATAAGTGCACCAGGCTGCGAAGTCCTGAACAAGGTTTAGTCCTTTACAGTCCTTTACAGGTTATGAGCTTTTCATGGCTTGTCCTAGCACTTAAAAAGCATTCAAAGCAAGTTGCCTGAGAAAATTTTATCCCAAAAAAATTTTCACTGATCCTGTCCATGATAATAAGTGTGAAGATTTAATGAATGGCTGTGAAAGGTCAGGACTGCAAACTACAGCTTCATTTTGCATTACTGCAACCAAAAGTCATTCAAGGTGACAACCTTAAAATCCGCAAATTGTGGTCCTGCCACAAACTTTTGACTTGATCCCAAAATCTCGGAAAAAATTAAATACTTTTTGATCATGAGTCCTAATTAGTTTTGTGTTTGTGTGTCTTAAAACTTGTTGCACCAAGATCTCAAACTTTCAAGCATGATTTTCAAGGAGGTTTAATTTACCTAGACCACTTGGCCATGCTACTGCTGGGGAGGAGGAATAAAGCCTGGTAGCTGAGAGTGCAGGCATCAGTTGGCTCTGCATGGTTTGCATGAAGCATGTGTGTTTTTGTGTGCAATTAAGTAAGCAACCCCAGTCTCAAATTAGGGACCATACGACCCAACAATGGTGACGTCCATGAAAACGTAACTGAATAACAGACTCAGCATTCTTTCAATTAACCATTTCACGATTATCCCAAGTCGCCCAGTAACTTAAAAGAGGGGAATTTAAGTTAGAGCTAAGGAGAGGGGACCGCACCCAGGTTCAGACAGAGATGGTAGAATTTATTGCCTCAAGGCCATTTCCATCCTTAAGTAAACTTAATATTTGGTCATTTCATGTTGTAGTTGTGCAGGGACGGCAATGTAATGTGCAAAAAAGCGTGATGCATGTACAGAGTTGTTGTTTTTCTCATTAAACCCACTGACTTTTTGACATTGCCGTTGCCGTCGTCGTTGTAGTTTTGTAAGGCCCCTAATATCTTAATGAGTTTTAACTTAAAAGTTGTCAGGCAGAGCACAAACAAAAACACCCCCAAAAACACCAGTTATGCAGGCAAACGTCAGAGCTTATGTGCCATAATAAACCAAGTTCTGAACAGACAGGATGATTGCAGATGTGACATAATATTAGATCTAGAGACTTAGGAGTGTCGTAGCCAAAAAAACTAGCCACTAGTCGTGGATTACACCTGGTAACATTATATTCCAACCATTCAGCTAGTTACACTTTATTACTTAACAGGCTGCGAGCATCCTAAAAGAGGTATTTGCCAGTCATCAGTTGTATAATAAGGCCATGGTGTGCTCATTCTACCCCAATGTTACTTTCCAGGTGAGAAAATTATTTATCAGTATTTTACAGTCAAATATAAATAGAGTGTGAGCACAGAGGTTCCCTGCAGTTTTGGTGCTTAGTTACAATGCACACAAATGTCAAATGTGCTTTATTGTATTCAGCATGCAAAGACAGTCGTAACTATAATAGCAGGGGGCTAGTGGATTTTGCTATTGAATTCCGTTCTTAACTTGCCAGACGGGCAAGTGAAGTTTTTTGGGTAATTTTAATTATACAAAAATAATGTAGTCATCCTGCTCGTCAAAACTATTTTTTCATGCAAGCTAGTTGTCATGACTCATGAAGACTGTGCTCTAAGAAAAATTGAAAGTAGCCCAGTGCTCTGAACCTGTGAAATGCAGGGTGCCCAGTATGTGATTTCTATGTAAAAGCCAAGATTTTCTAGTCACCTGAGAACAAAAGTTAGGCACCAGGGGCCACCAGGCATGGCTAGAGCACAGCCTTGTTCATGGGCTACATGGATGCTACCTTATTTTCACTTATTTTCACATGACTTTAATTTCGTGAAGTTGGAATAGAAACATTTCGTGGGACTTAAATTTTGCGATTTTGACGAATCAGCATTTTTCAAGGTACGGTAATTAAATTTCACAAATCAAGTACACTGGTGCATTTTTTTAAACTTCCATTCTTGCATTTTATTTAACCATAACAGAATAGAAATGCAACAAACAACTGGCTGAAATGTTCAACAATGTTAGCAACATAACATCTTTTTAAAATAGACTGATATAAGCAACTGAGCACTATTTAACTCAATGGCGCCGCCAATTAGCTAAATTTAGATAACGATCGCCTCAATGTTTTCAAATGGATGGTTGTCTTCCCTTGGACAAGTTCAGATATTCCCGCTTTGTTCCATCCTTTTGCAATGTGCTGCTTTCCTGCACTGCCTGTCAAGTGGTTGTAAAGGCTCACCAGCCAGGTGGCATGTAAGGGCTTCAGAACAGATAGCCTTAAAACAACCTCATCAGTGCTGTTTCCCAGCTCCATTTGTTTCTGACCTTCCACCGAATATCAAGTTGTAAACATATCTGTGCTTTGTGAACGATTTATATGTTGATGGCAAATTTGAAGACTGTACTGAGGAAGTGTTACAGGAACTAATTCAACAAAATGAATCAGATGATGAGGAATAAGGACATGCATTGAACTGAAATTTGAGCCCTCCTACTTGTATGTATACTCCTAGCAGATGGAAAACTTAATGAAAGGTTTTTAAATGGGTCACTAAATTAATTTTGTGTCTTTAATTTTTGTCGCACCTTATTTTCACAGGTCTTTAATTTTGCAAAATTTTTTTAATCGCAAAAATCATGAAAATTAAGTATCACAAAAATAAGTGATATTAAGGTAGTTTTAGCTTGCCCTTTGGGCAGGCTTTCAACACTGAGACTTCTCTGTACCTTTGTTTGAAGTGTTAGGAATAATGAAAATGGTAGTGGTGACATATGACTAAATTAAACCTTTTAGGTGAAATTTTATTATTTTTATTTTGTTTGTGTAATATATCAGGTTAGACGAGCTGATCCCAATATTTTGACTGCCCTCACATGGGAAAAAACGTTTATATCTAACTTTGACTATGATGGGCCACCCAGATACAAGCAATGGTGGAAGCAGATGTTGGCTTCAGTGTTGGACAGAATCTGGGAACTTCATCTCCATTCATGGGTTTATGATTTTTTAGGAGTTGGCGTATTTCTTTCACACACGGCTCATCTTTCAAGGTTTCAATTTAAAAAATCTAAATAATGTTAAGTTACTTTTTAATCAGCCAAAGAATTTAGCTGATTAACCCATTCGTCCTTGGAGATTTTGCATTTTGAATCTAGTCGAGTGGTTTTCTGGTCACTGTCGTGCTGTAAAGAGCTAAAACTTAACACAAAGCTGTTTACAGGTCGTACACTTCATGGCCTTCTGATCCAGATGCAAAATATTAGCTTGCAAAGTTCAGGCATGTGCAGAAAGCAAACTTGCGAGATAGTTTTTGGGTTTAAAAATGACACAGCAGTCTTGATTGTCACTATTCACTTTCTCTCTTCTCCTCTTTCTCACTTTTCTTGCCTCGTTTTTTTTTTTCTCTTGAAGTCACAAGCGGTAGAAAGGACATGGATCTGCACGGGCAGTTACAGGGGGCTCAGGGGTGAATGGGTTAAAAAATTTTGACCAATCATAAGTCAGAGTTCCAAACAATGGCCAAGAAAATATTACCATTTTACATGCTCCTCACATAGAATTTCTCTGTTACTTAGAATCAGACAGGTCTTGGTTAAAAGTTAGGAAACAAAGGATTAAAATACATGCTGCTTTGCAGAGATTTTGTAGAACTTGCTGTTCAAACCAATCAGAAATATAGTAGAGACAATAATAAAGTAAGCACCTTTTTACATTCCCACATGTTCATTGCATTTGATTGTTTCCTTCTTATCTGGACCAGTATTTAAACATCTAATTTTGCCACCAAAGATCATTGCTTATTGAGTCAGAGAGCAAAGGAAAATATCACTACAGATATAATAATGCTGTTGAGACTTTGAACAGTTAATTCTACTCTTTATTACCTGAGGAAATTGCGGGGAAAAGTCCAGAGAATGATAAAATCACTGAAACTCTCATTTCTTTCAGGGAATATGTGAAGAAATGGCAAGACAAAGGAGTTGATGTTGTTCTGTGGACTATTAACCATCCAGCTGAGAAGGACTATTTCACTACAGTGCTCAAATGTCCAATCATGACAGACTGTGTCAAGGAAGTGCAGAGCAAACCTCACGCTAATTAACAATCGGCATGTAGTAAATTAGATTTTGAATAGTAGGTTCAATTAATTTACTATTTAAAATAACATTTTTAAACTTTTTTCTTTATGTGTTACATGGTGTAACATAATTTTTTTACAGTGGAGGAAAGGGTTTTGGATGTTAAACTCTTTCTTTCCTATAATCGTGGCCAAAGAAACAATTCACTAGAAAATTGAAATTTATTTTTGTAAAGTCCTAAGAAATAAACAACAGTATGTAAAAGTTCTGCCAAAGAGGTTACATTTGAATGGTACAAATGTAACACCTGCTCAGTCGGGATTTCAACCACAGATTAAGAAGGTACATAAAAGAGTTAGTGACAAATAACATCACCAGTCTTGGACTGAACGGGTCTTAGGGTTTAAAAATCTTGATTTACATGATATGTACATGTACAGACATTATTTATATTCTAAACTATTAAAACAGAAACTTTAAGTTATAATACAAAGGAGCGAAGGTTATTTTAACTTATCATTGGCATGAGTGCTATTCACAGTAGGTATTTTTACATTTCTTTGTTTTTTAAGCAGAGAAATTAACACATCGTACTCTCGTGTATAAAGCTGTACAGTAAAATCCTCATTGAAATTTTCATTTTGCTTTTGTTTTATTGTTTTGTTTTGTTTGTTTTTTGTTGTTGCTTTTAACCAAGTCTAAATTCTCTTCCCAACCAGCAATGTTATCTTACACCTGAGGGATTTCACTGTATTTATCAGTAGGGAGAGAATGATTCAAATAATATTTTCAGTATTCTAGTAAGAGTACACACATGAATAGATGAAAGAAAAATAATGCTTCATTTAAAATACAATAATATGAAATGTTTAATAAAATACTGTTTTGGTGCTTTTTCATAAAACATTGCTGTATTGATCAAACAACTGACTGTTTGATGTTCTCAAAACTTCATGGCCTAATGTTAAGCCATTTTCACACCTGAAACACCTGAAGACAGAGATGTTGAGGCAGTGTGGTCGAGCAATTAGACAGAGTGCTGGAATCTAGAGGCCCTGATCATAAGGTCAATCCCTGCCCTAACTGTTGGCTGGATTTTGTTCACAGTAGAACTTTTCGGAGTCAACTCCTTGGCCACGCTTGTAAATAGCCAACTGGTCTGCCTTTTGCCAGCTAGGATTCTTAACCTTGATAATGTTTATTTCAATTATTTGTTTTTCCTTATTTGTGGCCCACATTTGTAAAATACTGGGTTATCAGTTATTGTGTTTGACCCCTATAAACCCCTATAAAGTCTCTTTTTTTGGAAGATCAGCAATGTGGAACCTGAATCACACTATTTTGTGGGATGAAAAATAACATGAGTGATTCCCCCCACCCCTATAACACCTGTCATATAGGCCACATTTAGGCGAGTGTAGCTAAATGTCGTGGGTTGTGGGTAGTGGGTAGTGGGTAGAGGTCGTGGGTCGTGGGTGTGGGTGTGGGTAAATGTCGTGGGTAAAAAATGTATGGCAAAAAATGATAAAAAATAATAATAATAATAATAATAATAAATAGAAAAAATTGTAAAATATTTATAAAACGAAAATCTCCAACTGCTTGATTGCCCTTTTCGTTACGGCTTCTTCTTCGTCCTCTTCCTGATATTTCCTTACACACGTGGGACTTGGCTCCCCTTTCACACCATCACTGTATAAAAGACCATACATGTTGCCGATGGAAATATATACATACCTGAGCTATCGCCGCAAAATAAACGAAACAGACATAAGTTATACGTACAATTTGCAGAAGGTATGGGATCAACAGCTCTGACTCGCTGAATGGAAGTGGCTGCTCACTATTAATCTTTATTCGATCTACAATTCCAATGATCAGCGGAGATTTCTTAACACTATGGAATGCGATCACCGTGGGAAAGGGCAGGGAAACAGGACAATTTTGAGGTATCTCATCTTTTTGCATAGAAGTCTTTCTTAAAGAAGTTTTAGGCTAGCTAATAACTTACGGAGGAACCACCCTCATGCTCAACCTTTCAAGTTAAGGCGCGGGCAGTATGTAAATTTTATTGCCTCACGTAAATATAATTTTCTCGATTTTTTTGTTTTTGCGTACAAAATCTTTGCTGTAACAATTCTAAATATCACTCCTCTAACTGAAAGGACATTTCAGTAACGAATGCTGACTTTTTTGAGAAAAAGCAGTTCAGTCTCCAGTTTTCTGTAACCTGCTATAGGTTTACATAGTGTACAGAGTTTCTTATTTTAGTGCTAATTATACTAAATGATTCGCTTATTTGCTTTGCTGACCGCGGGGAAGGGGAGTAAGACTGGCATGTACACGGAGATTTTCGTTTCATGAATTTTACAAATTTTTGCCTTTTGATTTTTTAATTTTGATTTTTTCTTTGGAAAACTTTTTTCTTACCCACAACATTTACCCACACCCACACCCACGACTCACGACCTCTACCCACTACCCACGACCCACGACATTTAGCTACACTCCATTTAGGCTGTTGCAGCACTTCCATATTAAAATCTTATACATTGCGTACTTTTAGATTCATCTTCACCAAAAAACATTTCCTACAAGGTCTGCGAAAAGCCCAACATAAGGAAGGAAAATTATTTTTACTTTCCTTTGCTGTAATTGGAAAGAAAAACAAAATATCAAGGAGAAAAAATACCTACATGTTTAAGTCTTGTGAGTCACGCTTGCTCCATCAGCTAGTTTGGAAATCTTGCTCTCAGCTTCTCCAAACCCAAAATGCTTAATTTTCCCACCAGCAAGGAACGTTTAGACCCAAGTCAAATTTAGAGGGATTTGTATGGAGTCATCAGAGCATATTAAACTGGGCTATGATATCTCAGAGACAATTTGCCCCGAAATGTTCATTTTTGGCAAGTAGACCTCTTAGAGGTTGTTCTTTCAGAATATCTTGACAAATCTCATAATTTTACAAATTTGATTTTTATGACTTCATCACTTTAGGACTCTGTTTGCCCTGGGTGTCTGATCCCTACCTTCCCATTGCTTTTCAGGTTTTCGGCGATGCCAGTGCCAATGCCAATGTCGGGATCAATTCCTTTTCGCACCTTCGATTCCTGTCGCAGCACGTACCATAGTTCACATTACAAATCCTTTGACAGCCTGTTTTTTTTCTATTACAGTTTTTTTTGCCATGACTATGTGCCATTTGATTTTCGCGGCGTCGGTGGCGAATCTCGCCCTGTCCTTGATATATACTGCACGAAATGTCAAACTCTTTTTTCATGCACACACAAGAAATTAAACAACATATAAATATTTTATTTTATTTAAAAATTTGTTTAAAACCGCAAAGAAGTAATTTTATCCCATAAAGATTCTGCGCACAAATAATTAATAATAATTCCCTCTCCAGCAGAATTTAGCAGATGAACCGCTTTTGTTTCCAAGAAATGAGCAGCGATATTTGAGGATTCCTTCCCAGTCCCCAGTATGTTTGTAATGATAGTAGAAATGGTGCTGACAGCAGTTTCCTATGGGCTTCACATTTATTTCACAATTCTTCTTCTATTCGTGGGAGTTTTGACGTTAATTCTGTACCGAATGCTTCGTTTTCCTCGCCCAACACCTTACACAGTGAAATGCTTTCTTAAAAGAGGAGTTTTGACAAGACATTCTCCAATAATTGTCGGGCATCGAGGAGGTGGATTAGAAGCTCCAGAAAACACAATTGCCGCGTTTAAATTAGCCAAAGAAAATGGAGCAACAGGAGTTGAATTCGATTTAGACTTCACTAAAGATGGCGTTCCAGTAATAATTCATGACTCAACCGTGGATCGGACGACAGATGGGACGGGAAAAGTTTCTGACTTCTCTTACGACCAGGTCAGACGACTGGACGCATCTGCTAAGCATCCTCTTAGGTAAACGCATCGTCTTTAGCTATTAAGCTTAATCCAATTTAATTTGATTTAAAATGGATTTGGGGTCCATTTTGTGTTTCATTGTTGTATCCAGAAATGGAAAGGGTTTCGCATTCTTCAGCCATTATGCATTCTAATTATTGTTGCTGTGTTGCGTGAGGCCGGCACTGTATTGTTGCCGCATCGGAAGTGGGTGGGGTATGGGTAACCTGCCCAGCCGTTTCTCCCCGCTCCTTGCCGCTGGGGGTGTTTCGCGAGAAGGAACGTCTGCGACTTAGCAACAGAAATTCCATACTGACAGGGCTCAAAATAATTTCTGGAAAGGTCTCCGGACATGATGAACGGCCAAATACACTCTAGCTCGGTCACGTGTAGTTTCTGGCTGGTCAAATTTATAAGACAAATAACTCAAAGCAAGGGCCCATGAACCAAAACTGCTGTTTATATATTCAGGGTGCAAAGAAAGTCATTTTTACAGCTTGCCATTTGGGCAAGCTGAAGCTAGCATATACTAGCCCAAACATCATTTCAACTAGCCCCAAAAACTTTATGATGAGCAGAATTGATTTCACAGTTCTTCCATAAGTTGAATTCCTCAAAAAACGTCAGTTGCCCGTCGGGCAAGTTAAGAACAAAATTCCTCGCGCAATAGCAAAATCCAGTAGCCCCAGGTCTTTGGACACTACTTTCTTTGCGTGCTGTATATTTCTAAAGTCAAAAGAGGGCTTCATGAGGTCAAGGAGCCTAGAAATTCACCCGCTGGGTGAAACTAGAAACTTGAGCCGAAAAAACCGGATGCTCTCGCAGGCTACGCAATACACAGCGACTCATTACAAACAATTTTAATTTATTTCATTTTCAATACGATCCCAAGGTTGACTGGTCAACTCCCCAATCAGTGTAGACATTGTCCATTGACCAGCCATCATTTCAAGCCCTGCATACTGATGACGTAAATCAATGTTTACGCAATAAATCCTGTAGTCATGGGGTTCAAAATGCAAATTTGTTCAATTTTACATTTCTCCTGGTCGATTTTGGTAAAGTGTTGTGTTCATCTGCAAACGAGCTCCAGCAAAACTCAAATGCTTCTTCTAGAGCAGAATATATTCCAGACATATTGACTGTTCTGTTATAGATTCATAGCGTTTACATTTGACCTTTGTACCCTTTTGTATTTTGTCTGTCATTTGTACACAGTAGCTAAAACAATGTAACTACTCCGTCAACCAATCAGCGCTTCTGACCGGATTCCAGACAGATTTTATGTCGTCAGTATGGGATTTCTGTTGCTGAGTCGCAGATGTTCCTCCTCGGCGAGGAGTCAGGAGAAACAGCTGCTTTCGCATGCTAGGTGATGAACTGTTTCATTTGACCGACCAGCTTCTACTTTCTACTGATAAAAGTTGATTGTTGAACTTTTCAAAGCAAAATACCTGCCACGCACCGAGAATGTCTGCAC
Source organism: Porites lutea (assembly GCF_958299795.1). NCBI lineage: Eukaryota > Metazoa > Cnidaria > Anthozoa > Scleractinia > Poritidae > Porites > Porites lutea. Next base: position 4,050,704 of record NC_133206.1, read on the forward strand.
TTTAGTAAGAGTTGGTACTTACGAGTGAAACTGTAAGTGTAGTTGTGACTGTTGTTTACAGGTGGCCTTGAACACTGGGATCCATGGTGGGTGTGTGTTAGGCAGATAATAGCGAAGACAAAGCGACAACAGCATGCACAGATCTTATTGGACATCACAATATCTCCGCTAAATTTGCTAGTCTTCTGTAGCAAAACAATAGTCTCATATCCAGATCTCTAGATCTCTTGCTGACAAAGCCAAAGGCAAGATCTTGCCAAATCCGATTTTTGCATGAGATTGCCATTCAGGAATGTGGTAGGAAATGAAAGAGGGCGTGCTTGAAAGAACTCCTGAAAATATGCCCTTGGACAGTTTTTTCAACGTGTGACTGGGACCAGTTTGCAAAAAGTCGGTCAACACGGCTAAAAAGAACGCCTTTGAGTTAGTCAAGATGCAAAGTTTGAACCTTATTTGTTGAAAACTATCAAAGACCTATGTAACTCCACAAAATCCCAAAATTTTACAGCATTTGTATACATGCCTCGGTCCACCATACAGAGGTCTGTATTAAAATTTTGCTACTTTCTGGAGCAATATTTTCTGTCACTTTTAATCATTAAACTTGTTAAGTTTCCTTATGTTAAAGTACTCTCTCCAGAGACATGACTTAAAGCTAACCTTTCTTTGGACAGTGAACATGCATGGCCGGCAACAGTCACAAATTTATTTTGAGCCCTGCATTAACTGAATATAACTTGTTGACAATGGTGAGGAAAAGTGAGCCCTTTTCTTGTGGGGGGGGGAGGACAGTACTCTATACAATTTTTACCCTTTTATATACCATTTTTTTAGGGGAAAGGTACCCCTTTCATATACCTTCTGTTGACAAAATTAATGACACCCCTTTCACATACCTAGTTTCGAACTTTGCATCCCTTTTAACTTCTGTAAATGCACTGTATAATATATGGATAAATCACAAAACCAGAACATTTTCTTAACTTTTTTACAGCCATAAAATGCATCTGGTAGCCCTTTCGGTCCTTTTTACCAACCGTAATGACGAATTTTCCTACCCTTTCATATACTTCAACAAGTGAAATCCTTACCCTTTCACGTAGTAATATCCTGAAGCCTGTAAAAGGTACCCTTTTTGGGGGAGCCTTCCCATTTGGGCTATTATAGGGAGTTCCCCCTTGGGCGCACTTATGTATATGTGCTCAAAAGTGTTCATAAAATTAATGTTTTCTTAACGGGAGGGTCTCTAAACTTCAAAAGGGACTTTTGAATTTTTTATTTTATATTTACAATTCAATGCCCTTTTCAATATTCCATACAGGGAAAGGTTTCCCAATGAACGTATCCCACATCTTCAAGAAGTAATTGATCTCTGTATTGGCCTTGGTTTGCAAATGTACATTGATGTCAAAGCTGCAAAACAAGCTAGTAAAGTAAGTAATAATATTTATTATTTGACTGAGGTGTTAAAAAAAGATTTGTACAGGTTCTCACCTTCTCTCTTCCCAACATTTGTCACTTGGCTCCCCTTTTCACCGCATGCCTGATATTTTTGCTTATATGTGTTATAGGTCAAAATTTCATTTAGGTTAAAAATTTTTAAGCTAGGTTGATTCTCAATCTCCTCTTTGTCTCCTATCCCTAATTCATGGGCTAGAAGACAAAGGAGATTGAGAATTAACCCAGGTCAAAAAATATATACCTGAATTTAATTTGACATGTAGCATATGCACCAAGAGCCTGGCACAGGCTAATTTTTGATCAGAAACATCAAGACTGCTTGCAGAGCAAAATGTGCGAGGTAAAGATTGATTCTCCTGGAAAGGAAGTGCTGCTCAAATGAAAACAGTCTTTTTTTACCCCAGTTTTTCAAACCTTCCAGTAACTCAATCCAGTTATCTTTTCCCACCCAGTTTGGAAAGATTCCATATTATCATGCTAAAATATAATAGCTTTTTCTTCGTTTTTGCCAGATAAAGATTGATGACAGATTTGCTGAAATAAAGGGGTGGCAAATGGTAAAATCCGAGACTCGCCGCGATGCCGAGACCCTAGTTAGAAATCCGAGCCCGAGACTCTTCGGTAAAAAGTTTTTTCGAGACTCAAAAAAAGTAAAAACAAACCATGCAAAAACGAGACTTCGAGACTTATCAAAAACGCTTCCGAGATTTCGAGATCCTGTTAAAATTTTCCAAGACCCGTGTCTTTCAAGGTACCATTCACCACCCGTAAATAAGGCTTTTGCAATTATTTTGATCATGTTTAATCAAAATAGAATAATTACCACTATAGTTACTGATAAGCGGTTGTCTTTTTAACTGAGCCAGGCTGCAAGTGTGCTAAAAAATGTATTTGCCAGTCATCAGTTGTATGATAAAGCCATGGTGTGTTCATTCTACCCCAATGTAATTTTCCAGGTAAGAAATTTATTTATGTAATGTAAACTCAACATTTTTTTAAAAAAAATCTGAGATTTCAACAACCCATTATTGTTTTCTTTAAATGGGTTAGAGGTGATTAAATAAAAGCATGAAAAGAAAAAATGTGGAGCAAAATGCAAATTATGAAAAATATTTCCAAGAGAAGTAAAAAAATGAAAATAAATATCGCCATTCCTTTATTTCTTTACTTATTGACATATTTATTTATTTGCATTATTTGTAATATTATTTTAGTTATGTCTTTTTCCTCATATTTTTAAATCTCCTTTATATAATATTTAAAATATCTTAAAATGTGTTATTACATGTATGGTGTGTCCCCACACTGCCTTCCTCAAATAGCTTTTGCTAAAATGTATGTAGTGTATATAATACGCATTATGAATTTCTTTGCTGTTAATAAAGTTGTTGCTGTTGTTGTTGTATGCAAGGAGATTGTCTTGTCCCTCAAGTAGTTTCCTTGACAGGATATTGATGTTTTTCTATCTTGTACTTTATGTTAAGAGTGTTTCTTGTTCTCCTAGGAAAAAATTCATTACCTAATTTTCTTCTTTACCAACAGATTCGAAGAGCTGATCCAAACATTCTCACTGCCCTCACATGGCGTAAGAATTTTATATCCAACACAGACTATGATGGCCCGTCGAGATACAAAGATTGGTGGAAGCAAGTTTTCGCTCCATGGTTAGACAGAATATGGGAATTACACCTCCATTCATGGGTTTATGATTTTCTAGGAGTGGGTGTATTTCTCTCACACACAGCTCATCTTTCCAGGTATTGACAGTCTAGTCTGTTTTGCCCTACATAGCAAGTGTTTCCAGTTGAGTTATTATGAGTTATAATCATGCTTGTCTGCAAACATCACAAGTCTGGAAAACACTCCATGATAATTCATGGTTCGGTGTCCTTTTCTTCATACCTCTTTTTGTTGCTGTTGTCCCAACTTTCTCAACAAACTCGCAGGAAAATGCTTGCTATGTAGGCTAACTCTGTGTCCAAGCCTTGGATGAATTTCTCAAAGGTGATCAGCCCTTCTTGTTCTGATTGACTGGCTGTCAGATTCAGAAGGTCTCCAGAAGCTTTGAGGTGTGCATACCTGGTTGTTATGTTCTGCTAGCATGCCTGCAATAGTAGGGTATTGTTAAGCTGGCTATCAATCATGCAGTGATTAAAAGGACTTCCACTGTAGAGTTTGTTGCATCAGGCTGACACTGGGAAATCTCGATTTTTGCACTAAACTCAAGGCTGTAGCTAGTGAGAGACATTAGGAAAAGCTGCTTGCCTCATCTAGATTTTAAACCAAAATAAAACATAAAATACATGTAACTGGGAAACTATCCACCATTGAACAAGATTGATTCTTACTGGCTCATTCCTTTGGTGAGTTGATTCCAGATCTTGCCTCATCCATGCCAAAGGCCTGCGGGGGAACTTGTGGCTGGGCACCCTGGATTTCCAGTAACTAGTGTCATAGTTCATTCAAACCTCATATTTCATTGGATGGCTATATATCACAACTCTTTTGTTTAAGTGATAGGTTCCATTGTTATTTGTTTGTTTATTATTTTTCCAATTAATCCTACGAGGCCTTCTTAGACCCGCATCATCCCCCGACAATAATCACCCGCACAATAATTGTCTGAAGCTGTCTTGGTATGAAGGGCATTCCACCCTGCAAACTGTGATGGAACATATGTATGTCCAGGTTGAAATAAGAGGGCATCCTAATGATGCTGACAGTTTTGATGACTGACAGCCATCTTTATCAAAACTAAAAACTTCACAGGTTACAGTAGCCCTAAATAGGTTTCTGAAGGTGTTAATTGCAACAAACGCGTAAAGTCACTCTGTGGAGCCCGTCCCTCCCCCCTGGTGGTGACTTTGCAGATTTGTCACAAATTATTAATTTAGGGCTGCTGACACCTGTGACATTTTTAGTTTTGATAAAGATGGCTGTCAGTCATTGAAACTGTCAGCATCATCAGGATTTTTCTGTCGGGCTATACTTTAAGAACATTTGAATAGATTATTGAACTTACTAGCCTAATGAATTTCTTCAAGAGTGAAATAAGAGGGACTGATGTTGTTTGTCACAGTGAAGTATTTCAACAGGATTAGCTCAGTCAGTAGAGTTTTTGACTGCGAAAGTGGCAGGTAGCAGGTTTTGATTCCCAGGGCTGATCCAGTACTCAGGGTCTTAAAGAAATGACGGTTCTGCATTTGCCTTTTAAACAGCTAGAACTTTGCATGACTCAAATGACCACACAAAATGACACCTGATGGTGTCTTAAATTAGTAATTCCAAGCTTAATACATTGACACTCAAATGCATTTTTGGCATATTAAATAACAGGCAATCTTGGAAAATAGAGCATCTTGCAACCCATGGCGACTTACTGACTGACCAGCTTCGTCACTATGGACACCTTACTTATTGTATAAGACTTAGAGCTGGGCACTATATTCATTTGTTGAAAGAATTTGATCTCCTTATAAATTTCTTATATTAAACCCTTTGAAAAGTTAAAATATTATGATTTCCGCCTTTGCTCATAGTCTCTTTGTTCTTTTCTTTTAGGGAATATGTAAAGGAATGGCGAGACAAAGGAATTAGTGTTGTTTTATGGACAGTTAACAGCCCAGTTGAAAAAAGATACTTCACTGAAGTGCTCAAGTGTCCAATTATGACAGACTCTGTGAAATGGGATTCAGAGCAGGCTGCAGCATAAGGGCCCTGATATATTTTAATGTTACCATTTCTATCTCTTCTTTCTTTAGTTGTTGTTATTGTTGTTGTTGTTGTTTTTTTTTTTTTTCACAAATTTTTAAAAATCTAGGTTAAGTCATTGCCTAGTGTTGCTGGTTGAAGGAATCTAATTCTAGTTCATGAGCTTTTGTTCCTTCTGGGTTATAGGAAAAAATTCAAACCAAATTCTGTAGATCACGTTTCTCCGTATACTATGACTGAATAGTCAAACCGAAAATAGAACTTTCGGCTCACTCCCAGTTCATTACACAGGTTGTCCCATTTGCCAGAGGGTGGTTTTGAATTCACTGTTATAAGAAGTTTGAAAGAATGACACGAGAGGCCAGGGAAGTATGTTTGCGAGTGCTAAAAGAAAGCAACAAAAGTAGGTTCGACAGCTACAGAGTCAGGAACAGTGTATTGATCAGTTTACGTTTAGGGATTGTCGCGTGCACATTTTGTCCGACAACCTTTCTCGAAATAGCTGTATATGTTAGGGCGTTTTTGTGTGCTAAAACATAATTCTTATATTATATGGGAGTTATAGAATTGTGTTAAGGTGAAACTAAATGTCGTGAAGACATTAATGATATCAAAAAGGTTACTCTTTTAAGGGTGCCATTATTTTGCCCTATATGGGCTTACCAATTTCTTTTAGACCTATGTTTTGCTTGAATGACGGAAGTATGTGGCTGCATGAGATTTCATTTTCCTCCTTTTGCGATGTCGGGAATTTCATTTGCGAGCAGAGGAACGTTTGTGGCGTTAGGTGGACGTTTTGACAGTTTTTTGACAGTTAAAAATTTAAGATATTGATAATTAAAACTAAAATGTTTGATCAGGATTATTTAAATAATGTGCAAAATTTTTAGAATGATGAAACACGTGCTGTGAGTGTTTTAAACAGTTTCCAAAACTCTCTTCGAAGTGTTTTATTTCTATGGTATTGCTAAATCGTGGATGATCGCATTCCCCGTAACAGATGCAGTAAGTTGTTGTAATAAACAAGGAAAAACTTGCACTGGGCACATGTCAAATGAATAAAATTAATATTAACTTTATAGTATGGTCGCACATCAATTATGTTGTTCTCCGTCCAACAGTCCGGCTCGAATGGGAATTTAGATTTATTAATTTAGGGAGACATGAGTGTGTCTGTTTCCATCGGGCGCGCCCGTACCAATTTTATAAGTCTGTCCCATTCCCGTCTGTTGGCCATGACAAATACAAGATCCTGCCTCGTAAGACTGGTATCACTCTCTAGTTGGTCGATGAGTGTTGTTGCTGGGCGCCCCCTTGAGCGTCTGCCTTGTTTTGATTCCCAAGGAAGTAGCTGGCCAACAGTCTTTTTCTTGTTTTTCCATCAGTGGCCACTAAACTACAGCCGACGTATCTGGAGACTTGTTGAAGTTGGAGGCAGGGCTCCGTAGAGTTCCTTGTTAGATATATGATCTCTACAGCTTACGTTTAGAGCAGCACGTAGGAGCCTTGTGTAGCAGCCATGAAATTGTTTTTCCAGTGCAGTGGTCAATGTCCAACTCGCCGACCCGTACAATAGAACAGATTCAACTGAAGCTCTAAAGAAACTTGTCCTCAGATCTCTGCTGAGGTTGGAGTACCCAGAGAAAAAGTGCGCGACCAATAACTAACTTAACCTACCCCCATAATGTGGTTAGTGTGGCGTCACTTCTGGAAATTGAACTTGGGCTAGATTGGAGGGACGCAAGTGCGTCATCACTACCCGTGCGCCCAAAAATAGCTGAGCAGCCGCGAGGACTCATGCCGCAAGGACAAGATGCCCTGCCCCCGCCAGAGCAAACTGGATAGTGGCCGCCACATCGTGAGTTAACAATACACGCTTACATCTGACGCATGAAGAGAGTTTTCGAAATTATTAGAACGTGGTTTTCCTGCATCATCTAATAAGAGCAAACCAACCATTATCCTCTATTTCTTTATTGGGCTGCAATGATCAAGGGTGATGAAAAAGCAAGTGAAATACTTTCGTTCTATTTAATAGCGCGCTTAAAAATTACCAGATCCCTACGATATTGAAAATAAAAGAAAGTAAATAACAAAGTCCTAACCATACTGTACCCACTATAAGATTTTTGCAAATAATGGCCATATTCTTAGGAAAAATGTAAGTGTTAAAAAATAAAGTTTGATGAAAAAGAACGTACGAAACCGCCACATAAATCACGGTGGCTAACATGAAGTTCAGCATGGGATATCTCGGTAAGTAAATAAGTATTTTTTGTGCATTCCCAATCATGTAGATATGAATCTGTGATAAGTAGGTCTCGAGAGTGATTTTCCCCAGCCAGCTGAACAAACCAAGATAGTGGGATCGAAAGGAAGGATGAAGATTTCTGAACCACAGATAAATAAGAATAGCGATCCACGATGTATAAGGATGTATTATTTTGTAGTACTCTCGCTCTTGCATTAAAACAAAGTGGAACCACATCACCAAGACGCCAAACAGTGCGACTGTGATCCAGATTTTCAGCAGAATGGCTACCTGCGCCGTTCGTCTGTTTTCATGTTTCTTGTCCAAGAAATGAAGAAACCGATCAATGTACGGGTAGTTGTACGCACATAACATTCCCACCCAAGTGGCCCAATGATCAAGCCTAAGAAATACAAGAGAAGTGATTTTAGCATCCTCTTTTCGATTCTGTGCACACTAATGAGCTTCCTTGTGCATGTTATTGCGGGCGACAAAAGGAGCCCGCGACCCTAATCTCTAAGTTCTTTATTACGCATGCGTCACATGTATGTAACCAGCATTCGTTTGGACTTCCACTAAGAATGTATGGAATGCACTTTGATCACGCGCGTTTGGACCTTGTATCACTCGTAATCTGGTCATGCGTGTTTTGACCATATGTTACGTGAAACTCACGCAAAGCACAAAAAGCTGGAGCAGAAGCGTTTTGACCTTCGATCGTTGTCGTCATCACTTTGTAACCCTTGGTTATTACTTGTTTATATATCTATGTGACATCATCGACGCGACGTCCGTCTTCCTTTTCACCAAAAACATATCAACCTTCAAACAAGGGTTCATGTGGTCCCTGCTATACAACTCAAATCATAAAAAGGCAAATAAGCGAAGTAACTGGCTTAGGTCAAAGTGCAGAATTTACAGTACGTTTCTCTAAACCAGTTAAAGCTCAGTGGAAGGTGAAATCAAGGGGAGACAAAATCTGAAAGGGAAAATCAAAAGTAAATAGCAACACTAGCTTCTTACGTTGATCTGTAGACCCAGTATTGTAAGTTGCCTCTAACGTTCAATATGAACTGGAATGGCCAGAATACCACATAGGGAGCTCCAGGAATGTCGAATATTAAGGCGTTGACCACCAGATAGACGGCAAATTTAGCAGCCATGAAATAGCGATTCTGAAAATAACAGTAGGTTAAAAATAACATGATTTAGTTGAAGCTTTATCTCTCGCTTTCATATTCTCATACATTTATAATATACAGAGATAACATCTTCCTCGCCCTTAAGACGTACAATCAGTTTGGGTTAGTTATTTAATTCAGGATTAGTTTTTGACAATACCTTCAACTATGATAAAAGGTGTTGTAGGACCTGTTCAACGTAAATGATTACAAGGCAAATTTTGACGCACTATTCCGAACTCTAAGGGGCAGAATTTAAAATTATTATAACAGCTTTAGAAATTCAAAGTTAGAATGCTATTCTTGACTAGTAAACTACGAGTAGAGTCCCGCGGGAAACTGCCACCCGCGAGGTGAGGAGATATACTAAGGGACGCTTGCTCTAGAATTTTGCTTGATCTATACTGTAACCTTGAGTAGAAGCATATAACCCCATGCTTCTGTCTTGAGAAAAGAATTACGATCCACTCGTGCTCTAGATGTCTTGAAATGTGTACGTGCGTGTATGTACCGTATTTATTCGATTTAGCGCCCAGCCTCGAATAAGCGCCCACCCTCTACTAAAGGGCCCCCACCAAACTGTCGCCAATGAGATTGAAATAGCTAAGTTCCACTAAGAGACTTTCTGAAGACCAAGTAGTTTTCTTAGTATTTTACAGAAACTTTCAATGAATAGTTATAATTCTGCTTTGAAACATCTTCACGTTTTGTTGCAAAATAAAATTACTTTTGCCGAAAATTTAAGAAGTGCCCATTCAGCCTCGTCCCCAGGGCTTTCCCTTTCCATTTTTTAACGGAAAAGCCCTGGGGACGAGGTTGGCGCCCTTTTCTCAAGGTCCAAACGTTTCAAGGCGCCCAGGGCGCTTGATCGAATAGATACGACATGTGTACTTTCATGATTTTGAGGAGAAATTATGTGACTAGAACAATAAATCTAAAAACGAGAGAGATATTGTAAGAAATTATTATTCCACCTACTTGTAGCGTCGTTTTGGACTTGAAAGGGTCAACATTTTTAGTGGATGTTACCGCTACACTGTAATCATGCCAGAAAATTATTTACCTCGTTGCGTGACTTGAACACTGCCAACATGACGTAAACTGTGATAAACCAATAGGTGTGCATAGCACACACGTAATACCGGACAAACTCGTTTCTAGTGACTGCCATCACCATGACAACAAGGAAGTTAAGACGGAACATCATTCGTAGTAGACGGAAAAGTGAGTAGTCTTTCTTTATCCAGAAGTAGGAAAAGTTGCCTAGCAAGGAAATAAAAAAATCTCTTTGGTAACGTCTGTAAGGCGGACACCTAGAGTTGGTCCTTGCCCCAGGAGGGGTACTCACAAATGTTTACACGAGGAGGCTCCGCCCCGAGGGCCAACCCCTTACCCTTTTATATATCATTTTTCAAGAAAAGGTACCCCATTTGTATACCTTCTACTGACAAATGGTACCCCTTTCACATACCTAGTTTAGAACTTTGCATCCCTTTTAACTGCTGTAAATGCACTGTCTTTTTAATAGCAATCAATCACAAAAAAAAGTTTTCCCCACTTTATAGACCCATAAAATTCATCTGTTAGCCCTTTTGCAATTGAGCTCTTTCACAGACCCAAATGACAGATTTCCCTACCCCTGTATATACTTCAACCAGTGAAATCTGTACCCTTTCATATACCTGAAGCCTGAAAAAGATACTCCTTTCGAGCGGAGCCTCCCCGTATAGGTCATCATAGAGAGTACCCCCCTGGGGGTCCTTGCCTTTCTTTACCCCCTTTATTTGACCCTCTATAAGACGGACATCTCTTTAAGACGTACAGTTAGTGCCGATCTACAAGGTGTATAGAGAGTTGACTATATAACGGATACCGGGTGTTGTATCGTTTCCATATCCAAAAGACTAATCTTTACGGTCCTTTATTAGGCCAAAGAAAATACACAAGTTTGTAATTGTTTATCAAATTATTTTTTAAGGTTAAGGAAATATCTCAGTTTTCTTACCAAATCCTGTCATCCAAACATAAGCAGCGATATAGCATCTGATGGAATTAAACACCTCGTGGGCATCGAAATAGTGATACCAAACAAACTGAACCTGAAAACAAATGAAACAATCCAAAATTAAAAAATTAAAAATAGAGTTAATGAAAAGCGAATTTTAATGAATGCATCTGGCCTCATTTGTGGGTCTTATATATAAACCTTTTTTAGTTTTGGCAAGATATCAAAATAATGTTCTTCAGTCGGCTTGCATGTTACAAATTGTAGCTGGTTACGATTCCTATCTGCAAATCCTAGCTAAAAACAGAGAACAAGAAAGTTTCTCACTGCAGGAAAAACAAAAGACGTAACTGCAACGGAGCAGTAAAGGGAAGCAAAACAGGGGCTAAACCAAAACTAAGAGCGCGGAGTCGGTGCGCGGTTCCTTGAAAGAACGGTTAATTTTAACCCCAGGGTTGCTGTTAAGTCAAATTTCAGGAAGCAAAGTTTTCTTGCCTGGGAACGTGCAACTTGCGCTTATAAAGTATTTTCGAGCCTCTAATTCTGGTTCCAATTATAATAACACAAAATTATATTCTGAAAAATGTAAAGGAAGGCCTTAAAGGAAGGGCTGACGTTCGGCCCTGTCTGATCCTCGATGTTGACGCCAAAAGTCAACGGTAGCGATTGAAGTTACGCTCGCTAACGTGTGCCAGACAGATATATAGGGCCAGGGACCGCGGAACAGGGTGAAAAGTGGGAGGGCTGACAATTGAAAATAATTTTTTCATATTGAAAATCGAAAAAAGGAATAAAATCATAGTATGTGATTTTCCAAAAGTGGGGGCGGGGGCGCAAAAAAGTGGTGGGGCCGCGGCCCTACCAGCTCCTCCCCCTCCGCGGTCCCTGAGGGTGTGTTCCTTTCGGTGAATCCAAAAACGGATTTTAGATCTAAGAACGGATTTCGCGTTCCTTTCGGCAAATCCAAATCCGGATTTTTGATCTGGTGAATCCTTTTTGAAAAAGGATTCATTGGACTGGAAATCCGAAGAATCCAAATCCAGATTAACGGATTAGTGATCTACGCAGTTCCATCCACAGTGGATCCGAAATTAGTCAGATGATCCAGCGGTATTTCTAGTTGAAGTATTCCCATAGAGGCCGTAGAGTTTCCTCGTTGCTGTCATTTGCCACAAAACATCTGAAAACATTAGAAGATTGTTCCTGGTACTTTAAAATATCCATATACTAACCATTTGTCTCTAAAGATTGCTTGAAATCAGAAATAAGTAGTAACAAATGAACTGCTATCTAACTACAAACTCGCTTGTAGACGCGACAGGCACTCGATCGTGTTACGTAAAAAAATCTGAGCTATGGAACTGGATCAAACTGGCCGACATCCTTTAGATAATTTTCAATTTTTGATGTGCTTCTTTCTTTGTCTGTTTTGTATGTTCCATCGTCGCTATTCGAACTGCCGACCGCTAAATTCTGCACGGTATAATCGCATAATTTGTCAAACTGTAGAAACACGTCATTTTTTGAGAGGCTGTCGTGCATAATTGCACGCGTTGGCGAAAGGTTACCAAGGTTACAAATCCAATTTCGGATTTCACGTTCCTTTCGACCGCGAAATCTGGTAAATCTAGGATCAAAAATCCGTTTTTGGATTCGCCGAATAGACACACAACTGGGTACGACTATACGCTGAGTCTCTGTCGATAGCGGCAGGCTCACCCAAGAATTTCGGTGCAACGCTGCTGTGATATCAGTTTGAAAAAGGTTTCGTTTCTGGCCCCAATGAGAGATTCATTTCCGTAACTGTACCTGCATCCATCCTTTCCATTCTTCTGTCTGATCTCTGTTGACAAGTTTTTCGGGTGTCTTGCGAGTTGTGTAAACTGCAGCTACGATCACCAACAAAGCGAAGAGGAACACAAATATGTCTCTTGAGTACTGTTTGTTTGTCTTCGGCCTAGAATAAAAGTTTGTAAATTTTAGGTTGGGTTTGGTGACTGGACCCGTTTCCTTGAGCGGTATGAAAATGTAACTTTTCCTTTATTGAGTTAGTAAAGCCGGTGAGGCATCACACTAACTGTAAAAAAAATACATATTATTAACTGGCGTTCATCCAGACCCTGAGATAGGGGGAAGGGGGGAGTGGGGGACGGTCTCAAAAAAAATTTTTTCGGTCCTTCGGGGCTCAGTTTGGTCTAAAAATAATGGGGAGGGGCCCCCCGGGCCCTTCCCCTAGATCTGCCACTGTCGTGTTTCGGATTTTAGCACATGTCATGATGAATTGTCTCTTAATTAACTCTTATATCCTGTAATTTGAGATTCTTACCATACATGCTGATAATCACACAGCCAAAAGTAAAGCATGATGGCTCCGAAGATGACAGCTTTGGTTAAAAACTCTTCAAATGATGGCTGATCAGGATCAGTTTCTAGAAGTTTTTCAAATACACTTCTCGTGCCAGTGCTCTCTTCCGTCGCGTCCCCTCGGCCAAAACGTGATACCGAGGCTAAAATAAAAAAAAGTAAGCAACAACAGCTGAGTTTATATACTCTATGGAAATAGGGAAGGAAAAAGTTTCTGCTGAGTCTTTTTCAGTGCACTATGTGAAACAAAAACGAGAGAAACCCTACGAAAAAAGTTGGGAAAATCAGCCAAGAAATGAAGGAAAAACTGAGAGGCAAACACAAGTATTCGAAAAAATACTGAGGCAGCAAAGCAAAAAAAAAAATTACAAATTAATGTATTATAATTAATGTAAATTTGTTAAGGTAAACTTTTCTGTGCAGAGAGAAGTAGGACAGAACGGTTAATTTAGAATAGCATACACATCTGTGAGTGTCATTCATCCAATTTGAACAGGTTGTTAGTATATGAAAAAAGGCGTTTTACTTACGTTCATGCTTGGTAACTGGATATAAAGATATTAACACATTGTCCTTTTCTAAAGAAACAAAAGACAAAATATTTTATTTTTAATGATAAGGAATGGAGTAAAGAAAGCACCTTTCTTTGCTGGTTTGCACGTGACGTACGTCATGGCCACCATGTTGGAGATCAAGGATAAAGGCATTCCTCTCCTCCAGGATCTTAACTCCACTTTCATGCAAAGCGTTTATTAAAGTATTTATTGTATTGAACATCAACATGACCGCCTTGTCACGTGCTTGCAAACCAAGAATAGTTAGAGCATAGGTGTCACGAGCTCCTACACTGTGTAGGACTGCCAAATAAAAGAGCTCACACGTGATCGATCTCTGTAGCCTTATTGGCCAGTGCTTCTCTGATCCAGGATATACAATTGAATATACATTTTAACCCAACCTCGTTCCCAGGCTTCTCTCTTACCCCTTCCTCTCTTGCTCCGTAGGGACCAGAGAAAGAGAACCCTGGGAACGAGGTTGATTTTAACGGAAATGACAGTTGCACAAATTTTTCTCTTCTAAAGAAAGTTCCGAACTCTACCCATGCCGTTACCTACTAATGCAAGTAAGCGATTTTCTTTGAGTCGCAGTAGATCGAGAGCACGCGTAAGGAACTCCAGCTCTCTCTCTCTCTCTCTTTCCGCCTCGATCTCTCCTTCTTACATTATTTTACTTTTTCAATCACCGCGCTTGGCCCGGCTGAGGAAAAAGGGTCGACCGCTCGTGGTTTTGTACTATGCGAAACAGTAAGGTTTTAAATTATAAAATACAATTTTTTTCCCAGGTTGGTTGATTTCACAAATATCCTGCAAACAAACATGAATAGAGAAAATATTTTCAAAAATAAATGGATAAACAAAGGTAAAAACATTTGACCACAGAAGTAACCTTGGAAAAATACTTCTTGCCCAGATCAAATGAATTAATACACGTTATCCACACCCGGTCTCCGCTCAGAGAAGTCTCATAAAAGTCTTAAATGTTTGCAATTGGCCCCTGTACGCCTCTACCTTCACCTTTCGTTGCTGTTTCTACTTCGTCCCCTTCTTTTTTGGTGCCGTATTTATCACGCCACATGGAAATGTAACGTTTGCACTTCAGACAAGACCAAATAAGAATCACCGATAACCAAAGGATGAACAGCGCCTTTTGATGAAGGGTGACTGGTCGCGTTGGTGGAAGCCTGGGAAGGAAAGCGCTTGGTTAATATAATTCCGTTATGAAACTTACCAGACCTGGTTTTTCTCACTGTTTGTCCAAACCGTGATCTGACCGGTTTGCCATTGTTAATGGTAAACAACCACACGCTACCAGCTGTATTTTACACATGCGCACAGCAATATCAACCAGACAGAAGCAGCCATGTGCAGCCCATTCTTTTTCCAAAAGCCACCCAACGACGGGCGCTGGGGACGAGAGTCTGTGCAACCATGCACTGCCTGGGTTATACGGCTGTCTTCATGCGTAAAGTACTGGCCATACCTCAGAGTTGGTAGTGCCGGCTTCCTTGCGGAATTTGGTGTTATTTCCGGTCAAATTTGATATATTGTTACTCTATGCAACACTTCGGCTGGAAAGTTTTTTCAGCACGTCATTGTAAGCTTTTTGTTTCATCCTGCAAAAGAGCCTTTGACGAACAGTTCGTTTTCCTTTATTCGGCTTTTAGGTGCGCCAGAAGCAGATTCAGATTCAGTTTCAGGGCCTTAAGCAGCCTCATCTCTTGGCGCCTCGTACACAGTATAGATTATAGCGTTATTTGAGCAAGCGAAATATACGCGAGCGCGGGAAGGAGAGAAAATGCTTTCCTCCCTCCCCATATCACCTTCCTCCCGGGTGACAATTTTCACGCGCGCACTCGTATTACGCTCGCATTTCTATTCCTGAGGAAAATGAGCGACCACTTATAGTCTACCTACGTGTGACGGAGGATTGTGTGACGGCACAAAAAGAACTTCTGCACAGGTGGGTAAACAGGCGTTCATGATTTTCAAAATAATCTGGCGTGCCTGCCTCTCGCTCCACGTTCCCCTCGCTCTTGCATTAGCTCTCCTGAAAATCGCTAACAAATAACGCAATAACGCCTATCCGGCAAGCTACTGTGTGTGTGATGGCGGGGGAGGGTAGAAGAGGCAAGAGTAGTTAAGGCGGGATGGTGTTAAATACCTGCCAAGAGTTTGAATAGAGTTTAGGTAAATGTTACGTTCCTCGTATTTAATGGCTGGAGCATCCTTGTAGATAGCACCTCCCATTTTATTCCTGGTGTTTGTTTAAGGGAATTGTGGCTGCAGGATAAGGAAAACAAATCAACAATATAAATAAGACGGAAAAAGAAAGATAAAAAAATAAGAAGGTAAAAAGAAAAAAAGAAAGAGAAAAGAACCTAGGAGAGCACGGTGGGTTTCTCCCTTTACCCGAAACCTTTCCAAATCAGCCTGCTTAGAAAGCGTTTCCGAGCGGGATATTCC
The DNA here is from genome assembly GCF_958299795.1 of Porites lutea. Classification (NCBI taxonomy): domain Eukaryota; kingdom Metazoa; phylum Cnidaria; class Anthozoa; order Scleractinia; family Poritidae; genus Porites; species Porites lutea. Next base: position 4,066,700 of record NC_133206.1, read on the forward strand.
TCTTTTTTGCTCCCGTCCCAACTTTAATTCTTGATCAACTGGCGCGGAAACGCTTGCTACCCAGGCTATTTTCAAATTCAATGATCGGGTATTTGAGGAACCCAGAAATGTCGATTGACAAATTGTTACATGCTAATAAACGTCGCAGAGAAGAATCAATAATTTGTCTTTTCAACTGAGTTTGCTTGTGGTTTTGTATCTTGTTACGGCTATCAAGACCAAAAGTGGACGAATTTAGCTCATACTTCCGCGCTTAAAAGTCAGCTATGTGGGAAACAAATAGGTCGGTATATGTTATTTTCCAAATAGATAAATGAAAAAAAGAACAAAACTTCAGTTGTTGGTGTGACCGTGAAATCCCCGTAGCTCAGTGGCACAGCTCTCAAAGGTTTATATAACAAAGGCTATTAATACAATACAAATGACCTTGCTCTTAGGAAATCAATGACTTGGTATTTTAGTCCTATTTTGGTAATTATTATGCATTTAAAGGTCAAAACAAAAGGAATTATACAGTTGCTTCCTATGATAAATAAACTGATCTTTTAAAATATTCTTTATTTGGCAAAATGTTTACGGATAAGTCACTAGGCCAAGACATATCAATGCAGGTACGAGCCACATTCCATTTCGCCCACATGGGAGATAGTTTGCCCATTCTTTTAAACAGCTCTTCATGTATGGAAAAGCGAGAGATTTTTCGAAATGCCCTAAGAACATAGTGACGGATCTGTTTCCCCTTGCGAGTTAAATAAACAAGAAGGCTGTAAGGTGTAACAGAGTGGGAACGAATTTGTTAGTTGCTCTGGGGCGTAGCGACCTCAGGTGAACCAACAGGTGGTAGGATCGCATCAGATCACTCAAGCGTTCAATAGCTTTTCATGTAATTTTCAAATTTCAATCGCAGTCACAACAAATGATAACTAGTAATTAGCCTAGTAAATGAAGCAAAACGAATTTTGTTATTTCAGTAACTGAAAGGAATGCACAGCAAGACGACTTAGACCGGACGAAAATGCAATGAACTGATGACTCACCTATTCACTGAGAGACGTTAGAACGCTTCTTGGGAAAGAAAACAGACCAGCAGAGAACTATGAAGCGCTGCTTTCCGCCCTCTTAAACTTGTCTAAAGAGATCACAGAAGCTCAACGCCCCAATTTTTTTTCCATACGGAATTCAAGACCTCACAAGGGTCTTGTGTTCTTTCGGGTCCGTTAAGACGCCCTCTAACCTTGAAGTTTTATGTCACCCTCGCAATGACATCACTATCAATGATTTTTAATTGATCAAAGACTGCTACTAAAATGATTAAGTTCCCAGAGATGAGGTTTTGCGGGGACGCCGCGCACAAGAGAGATTTCTATCGGTGACAAATTAAAAATCACATACATTTAGTCAATCGGCTTTCCGACTGTTTGCCTAACTTTTTTGAACTGTGATGTGATCTCTACAATATACCAGGATCCATTTTTTTCAACAACAACAAAAACAATGTATGTATAAAGAAATATAAAGTTTACAATACTTTATGTCCCGCAAATAGCTATAATGCTAATCTAGGCAGGGCAAGACTTAAATAAAGACGTTATCAAATTACCTGAGAAAAAAGAAAAGAAAAGAAATACAATAACATACAGAAAGAAACACCTTACATATAAATTCGAGTACAGGGGACTTTTTTATTTGACAAAGACTAAAATCACAGCTGGAGGTATAAACAACATATCAGGTTAACATCATAAAATACTCTATTAAATAATTAACATTCAAATAATTATCTTCATTACCTAGAACGTTAAGGAGTAGTGATTTAATTTTTTTACGAAAGTTAGATATGTTGAGAGTCTTAACAGTTATTGAAATTACATTGTTATTGAAATGTATTTATTCGATTAACCGCCCTGGGCGCTTATTAAATTTTTGGACCTTGAGGGTGGACGCTTATTCGAGGTGGGCGCTTATTACAATTGCACCATTTTCAGAAAGTGTAGTATGTTTATTTTGCAACAAAACAATAAATGCTAATAACAAAACGCAAAGATGTAACAAAGCAAGGTTCCTGTAAACTACTCTGACGAAAACTCCGTCTTCGGGGAATAGTACTTATTCAAGTTTTTTAGGAGCGGGGGGCACTAGGAGCGGGAAGCGGGGTGAGGGTCGGCGCTCATTTGAGTTTGAGTGTGAGGGGGAGGGGGTGGGGTGGTGGTGGGCGCTTGTTCGAGGCTGGGCACTTATTAACTTTTTCTGCCTTTTGGATGGGCGCTTATTCGAGGTGCGTGCTAATTAATCTCGTACCCAGATCTCCAACTTTTCAGTGTAAAACAAGAGTGAGATCTGGGTCGAGATTAGGTGCTAATTCGAGGTTGGGCGCTTATTCGAGTAAGGGTATGAATATATGAAAATCATATATGTGAACTGCGGAGTGAACAAATTATTAATATTTGAAGGAAGATCATCGCAGTTATATAAGCAACCTATGCAGTTGCGGAAAGAAAACCTGAAAAAAATTCAGCCTTGTACAGGATTCAAACCCTTGACCTCTGCGATACCGGGGCAGCGCTCTATCAATTAAGCTAACAAGCCAAGTGGGAGCAGGTCGTTAAATTGGTTCGTAATAAACCCGTGAGACGATGATGATGAAATTATGAATATATGAAAATCATATATGTGATCTGCGGAGTGAAGAATTATTTGAAGGAAGATCATTTCAGTTATATACACAACTTATGCAGTTGCGAAAAGGAAGCCTGAAAAAAAATTTCAGGCTTGTACGGGATTCAAACCCTTGACCTCTGCGAGACTGGTGCAGCGCTCTACCAATTAATTAAGCCATAGGGAACCCACGCTCTTATTTGTAAACTACAAATGGAAATTCAATAAGAGATAAAATCGTACCTGTTTTGTTTTATTCTTGAATCTGCTGTGGTGCGAAGTGAATTGGAAGTTGTTTTTAACGATGCGAAAGACCTTCCCCTCCCCTTCCGCCCTCTTTAATTTTTTGGTTCTCGTTTCATTGCTCGCGCGGTTAAAACCGAAAATCCGCTTCCACGGTCTTTTTTCGCTCTACGCTTGCTACGCAGGCATTTTGAAGCGTCGACTTGAAGACAGTTTTCGCATCGTAAAAAACTTCCATTTCACTTCGAACCACAACAGATTCAAGAATAAAACAAAACAGGTAAGATTTTATCTCTTATTTAATTTCCATTTGCAGTTTACAAATAAGAGCGTGCATGGGTTCCCTATGATTATTAAGCTAACAAGCCAACTAGGAGAAGGTCTTTAACGGGTCTTGATAAAAAATGCTTTTTCAGAAAAAAGTGAAACAAAAAAATTACAGGACCTGCCACTTTTATGTCGCAGACTCGTTCTGAAAGCGAGGCCGATTTCCCGCCAAATTTCCCTACATTTTGTGTTTGATGCGCGGTCTTTCGAATTCGCGTGCATATGGTGTTCGACTGTTGAACATGTCGAACATGGAGAATTTCCTGGGAATGTTAAGCGAGCAACTTGGTGCAAAAATCTCAATCAACACGACGGTTTTGAACCCCACGTATCCGCTCAAGTTTGAAAGGTTTGGCGACGGAAAACTCGAAGACGACGCCGAGTTCCAATCGCACGTCAAAGAGCTATCGACACAGGGCCACGATGTCGCGATAGAATTTGCTTCAGATAAACGCTTCTACTCGAGCTCAAAGATTTACAAGGCAGAAAAGATGGCTAGAAAGGCATATGTTGAGGATGATCCTGTTGCTGCTGTTAGGAAAGCGTTGAAAATATCGCCTTATTGCCCCGAAGCTTACAACGTAATGGCGCAGTTCCAAGCTAACACCTATGAAGAAGCGCTTGGTAAGGATGCTTCATTTCGTCTACTGTGTGTTTTTAATTTCACAAAAAATGTAAATTTTTCCAGTCTGTGAATTTTTATTTTGTCTTAGCTAAAATAATGCAGGGTCTACTTCGTGATGAAACGATTGTAGGCTTGCTATATATTGCAACTAAAGTCATGGTGTGTGCCGAGGTCGACTGCAATCTGATAACTCCACTCTGAATTCCGGTCATGCATATTTCTCATGTGTCGGAACGCATAACACAATGGGCAATTTTCTCGTGTGCCATTGACGTGCAGAGTGTGGCCTAAAATTGTACAGGGGCGGATCCAGAAATTTCAGAAAGGGGTGGCCTTTTTACTACTTATTCTTCAAAAATAATACGAAATTTCCCAGAAAAGTGGCTGGCCGTGGTCCCTTTGGCCAACCCTAAATCTGCCCATGTTGCAGCTTTAATTTTCGCATCCACCACTTCACCTTAATTACTCATAACTTTCATTAAAAAAATGATCTTTCAACTCACCCCGTGAGCCCTTTTATTTAGGCAGATTCTTTACAGATGTATGTCACTCTCTACAGATGAATATTTTCCAGTCAGTACCTTATGGTTTGGAAAATGGTCAAGTGTCTAATATCAAAAATATCTTTCTCGAAATCAGAGTTTTACAACAAGGCTGTGGAACTAGCACCAAATGTAAGTGCTGAGTTTGAGCAAGAGTTACCAAAGCGGAGAGCTTGGTCTTTAAATCACCTGCGAAGTTACTTTCGAGCAGTGCATGGCCAAGCTAATACCTTACGTAAGATGGGGCGGTATGAAGAATCTCTTGAAAAGTATCTGCAACTGGAAAAGCTGGACCCAGCATTCTACAGGTATACTAGTTAATTAATTTTTTTTTATTTTTAAGATAATTATTATTTTTAGCTTCATAGTAATCAGGTTCTTTTTTTTTTTCAATTTTACAGATTTAAACAGCTTAACAACAGTTTAATAGCACTCAACAAGGCTGTGCTCTGTGAAAAGTTGAAGGGAGCCACTTCTCTGAACTAGTGAAATCTAGGGGACATGGCATATGATTTCTTTAAGGAAACCAAGATTTTTGCGTTGCCAGCGAGTAAAAGTTAGGTGCCTGAGGCAATTGTGCACTTTTAGAACACAGCCTTGCTCAAGAAATAATGAAAACTTTCTTCCAACTTAATGGCATGGAATTAATGCAAACCACACAATACACTCATTTTCTAATTTGACCAAGTGGGTGGATACTTATAATTTTCAGGGAGGGCACTTAAAAAAATGAGACCACTGTATCATTAAAAAGCACTGCTTCATTCTTATAATGGAGCTTGAAGACTGGCCCTACATTTGTAGCAAATTTATTACAGTTCCCAGAAAATTGGCTGGGTAAAGGCTTGAAAGTGTGGCGGCATATTCAGGGAAATATGGCCTTTACTGGTACACAACGTCATGTAATATACTTTTGTTTTGACTTTTTAGCTGGTGTTCATATGCCAACTGGAGGTACCATGTATTAGAGGTTTACATGAAATTGGGTGATGACAGAGGAGCACTCAAGTTTGCCATGAAAAAGTCTAGTGTAGAAGCTTTTCAATTTTCTTCATCATGTGGGGCGTGGTTTTGGACCAAAGCATTGCTTGACTATCGCTACAAGCAACACAGAGGCTATGCTGAAGACTTCTATGATGCAGTGATAGACAGAGATGATCCTGAATCTCAGAATGTCTTTAATAGCTTTGAAGGTACAATTTTAAGAGCCTTTCAGGCGTCACCAGAGACATTAAGTTTTCTGACTGGTGAACGCAAGCTGCCTGACTGTCTGATTCCTGTGCTCATGGGAAACTGGAGGTCACTGACTAATGTGGCCACTTACTGTCTGTCCAATGCTGAACTTTGGCGCAACACGCCAGGGGCATTGGAATGGGCTGCATCCAATGCTAGGACATTTATGTGCTCAATGATTTTGGATCAAGATAAGCAAAACTGTAAAAGACTTGGTATTCCATGCACAGCCAAGAAATTTAAAGAACTGCTCAGCCAAGGAATTTTCTTTGATGCAAAGGTTAATCGAAGCAGCAAGACATTAGTGCACTGTGCCGTGTGTGGTGAAATGCCTCGGTATTTGCAGATGCTGATTGATGCTGGTGCAAATGTCAAGATTGTCCCAAGAGGTGGCCGTGGTATTCCACAACCTCTGCACATGGCTTGTTATTACAGCTTCAGCTCAGAGATCATCCAGATTCTGTGCAAGGCAGGTTGGTACCCATCATTATTTTAGAGTTCTGAAATTACATTTGAACAGATCTTCTTAGTTTTAGCCTGGTTGTGGCTGGGAAGGAGTGTAAGGGTTTTTGGTGATGTATACATGTAGTTTTTGGGTTAATCATAAAATATCTTAGGAGCTGTCTTCGACATTTTTGGAAATCCTGGTCATGACAAGACAAAAATCTCATGCACTTGACTCAGAAAAAGTTGGCAGGTATTAGAGAGCCTTTCCAAAGTCAAACCTAATTTATTAAACTGGCAACATGCAGTGCATTTGAGATAGTCAGGGCTCCAAATACTGAACTTTATGTCCAAGCCATTGATCACTACATGTACATATGTTCTGAAATTGAATTAATTACCATACATACTGAGATATACTCACCAAAAAGTTTTCAACTTTCTTACGCAAAATGGTTTCTAGCCAATCGGAGCCACAAACAATGTTTTTCACATGTGAGAAAATTAGTTTGTACAATCAGAATCAATGTACAGTACATAATTCTGTTAAGCAAATCAAGACAAAATGGAAGGCAGACCTACATAATTTATTTTTTTATATATTTTTGACATACCGAAATTTATTGTAATTTGATTGTGAATAAAACTATACCTAAAATTTGATACACAAAATTATTAAAATTGTGTATACCATTGATACTTGGGTAAAATAAAAGTTAACAGTCTTTGTTATAGTACTTAGTTCTTTACAAAAGTTTTGTCCAATGTTCTGAATGTTGTTTGTGTTATGGTTTAATTTTATCCCTGGTTTAAATTTATTTTCATTTGTCTTCGGGTATGTATAATAATGAGTTAAAACTAAGGTAAAGTAAACTTAATCCAAGGATAAAATAAAAACCTCAACATGCAAAGTACTTTGTCTTTCAGGTGCTGATCCAACGGACAAGTGTGGGTTCCACTACTCTCCTCTACAAATGGCAGCTGAACAAGGTGGACTCAGAGCTTTGAAAGCAGCATTTGATTGCCTTCCTGACTACCGCAGGAAAGATCAGAAGGTCCTTGACAGCATCCTACTTGCTGTGTTTCAGAGCTCATGCTATGAGTGTGTGACAGGCCTGGGTGACCTGTGCCAGCGGTGCCTTGGTGGGGATGGTCCACATCGATCAGATGCAACATGGACAGGGGTGCTTGATTTCCTCACAGAACTAAATTACAAACCATCCAAGAAGTACCTGGACAGCATGCAGGAATTTCCCAAGAAAAAGAAGCTCTTTGCTTATTATGTCTGCAAGCTGCGAGGAGAGGAGCCAAAAGAAGCGGCAGAGGGTCCAGATTTGAGAAGAAGGCCACTGTCTCTTACACAGCCATCCAGCCTTTCAACATTCCTGTCAGCACTGGGGCAGTTTGGAGACCTTCCCAGTCAACTGCAGAAACAGCTTCAAAGCACTAAAGCCATCATGCCCAAGTCAGTGAAGTCAATGTGTGAGAATTGCAAAGGTAGTGAAAGGAAGATGATGGTTTGTGGGCAGTGTCGTCAGGCTTACTACTGCTCCCGAGAATGTCAGAAGAAAGACTGGAAACAGCACAAGAAGTCTTGTGCAACAAGAAAGGAGTGAAGAAAGTTCTTTATTCTTATTAGTATCAGTTATCGTGCCATTCATAAAGAGTATTGTCCATGTTGATAAATAGGAGGAAATAGATTGCTTTGTTATCTGTGTAAAGAACTATACTTGTACATTATTTTCTGCCATGTTCTTTAATGGAAATCAATTTTTCTCAGTCTTCAGCCACATGGTATATGTTCACGTTTTTATAATCGTTGCTGTTTGAATCATATCTTTTTGCCTTGTGGATGAGTACATAGGGGGGTTTTGCTATGTTAAGCACTGACAGCTTTTAAAGAATTAAATAACCCAAAGGCATTTATTTTTATAGCATTGCCGAAGTTATGGCATGTTGAAAAAAGTTTTATCAGAATTTCATGACAGATTTAAAATTAGTTTATAATGTATTGATATAATATTATTTAAAGATTGTTATAGTTGAAGAAAGATTAATTTTTATTGCAGGCATTAAATAGATTTAAATATTTTTTATACTTTGTTATTAGTTTTACTGTTTTTATTAAGCACTTGTGTGTGTACATGTTCGTCTGATTCATGATAGATAAGATTGTAACTTGCATGGATTAAAAAATGTCACCAAAAGATTTTTCTACCATAAATTATTTTTGTAAGAGTAGTTTTTGCTGGGATAGACTTATCATGAACTGAGTAGATCACACATTTATTCAATCGTTACCAACTGCTTTGATCAGTTCATCAATGTTTTATCATACGGATAATAAAAAACTATCAAGCTTACTAAAACTTTCATGATTTCTACTCCAATTCCCTTCATTATTGATGTGCGTACTGGTAACTCTTGAATACAGCTAACCCCCTGTAAGACAAACACCAATAACCGCGTCACCAGTTGCTGGTCATCTTACAGGGTGGGATGAATATATTTTAAAACAGGGACCGCGGAGGGGGAGGGGCTGGTAGGGCCGCGGCCCCGCCACTTTTTTGCGTCCCCGCCCCCACTTTTTGCGATAAAAAGAAAAATAGTTAAAATAAAAAAAGGCTTGAAACAAGTTTTTTCCGTCTATATTCCGATATATTCTCTGTATTTTCTTTAATTTCAAACGTCAGGCATTTTGTGGGGCTCCTGTGCTTTTCGCGGTAATTGTGCCCCGGGGCCGACTTGCCCCTTGACCAAACGCCATACCTTGGCCACCCCTTCGCTTCGTTCGGCAGCGTGTTTTGTACTTCCAGCTCCGGCAGAGTGTTTTTTATCAGTTTTATCAGACGAAATGAAGAAAATTACTAGCTTTTTCAAGCCAAACGAGGCTGAGTAGTTGTTTTGAGTTGATAAAAGTTTTATATTTTGTCTTTCTCCTTTCGAATCAAGGAAATATTCGATGGCAAGAAGAATTACATTACTTGAACAGTGAACGGCCATAGTTAGAAATTTTTTAGATCACTTAAGTGTAGTATTTTCTATACTATACATAAATAATACGAGATCTCGCTGATACTCGCGCGAGATAAACGAGATGTCGTCAAGAATGCCGACCTATAAAGAGCAACAAATACTGGATAAAGTATGCAGAGTCACGCGACAGAAACAAATCAAATACTATGATTTTATTCCTTTTTTCGATTTTCAATATGAAAAAAATATTTTCAATTGTCAGCCCTCCCACTTTTCACCTTGCTCCGCGGTCCCCGTAAAAAAGAGAGCTTGCCCTTTAGCTTTGGTTAAGCTGATGCTGAAGTTTACTAGGCCAGAGTGATCATGCAGGCCTACCAACCCCATTTTCACTAACATTCTCTTTATCTCATCAAATCTTGCTTGCTTATGGGACAACTTGCAGACAAAGCATGCTAGCTGGAGGTTTGCTCCACTAGTTGTAGGCTGTCAGACAGTTCTTTTGCCATGCTCTGTTCTAAGAGAAGTTGTTACTGGAGGGTCACAGGAACCAATATTTGGTTTTTTTTTCCAGAAAGTGAACTGTTTACATCAAATTTTTTATGACCTAAAGATTTGCCTGAATTAAACTGTAACAGTCAGAAACACAAAAACCCAATTCAACACTGATACAAACATGCTATAATTTTGAGGTAGAGGATGGTACTAAACCAAACAGTGTGAGAGTGACACAGCCTCATTCCCAGTTGTCCTTGGTGATTTCAGATGTGACATTACACGAAAAATTGCCAACAAGCACAAAAAAAATTGCAATGTTTGCAACTGCATGCAAACGTTGACATAAGTGAAGGCCCCAAAGGTGTCAAAGGTAAGTTCTGCTCGAAAGCCAACAACTTCCAGGCTCCTGTCACATCAGACATGAGATTTGTAATAGTGATAATGATGATAAAAACAACGAAAGTCCATTAGGTGACTGTAAAGTCAAGTTGTAGCAAAGTGTTGGCTTCCTTGTTCTTTGAACAATGTCAAACAATAGCCAATGCAGAGTCAGAAGGTTTTATGTTGATGACAAACAGATTCATTTATTTATGACTTTTTAAAGTGCTTGGATTTTCCATGAGAATGAATTTGTTTTCTCTTTCTAATAGTTTTCCCAGACTGTCCTTTCTGTTCTTTCTCAATTTTCTTACTTCTCCTCTTTTTAAATTTCTTGTGAAATCTTTGCTTTTTTGAAGTACATCTGAAAGTGAAAGTTCATAAACAGAAACAATTAATAATGCAACTCATTATCCGCATGTTTCTTAGTGTTGTGGAAACCATTGTTGGTTTGCCGTTGTGTTGGGGTGTATGTATTGTTCAGTGTCATTTGGTGATTGCACCTATCTGCAACACCAAGAAACTTCCCATTATCCACCTAGTATTCGTTCAGTTGCAATTAAAGATAAAACCCTAAGAAAATGTACACTTGTGCAATAGCTTACTTTTCAGTCTCTCTAACTTTATCATTGTTCAGCTGTTTCTCTTGTAGTGAGGCAGTTTCCTCTGATGTTGATGTCTCCATCAAGCCCTAGAGAAAGGCTGTGTTAAGTTAGGTTACAAACACCAGAAAGTCCAGAAAGTGTTTCAAAATAACAGGGATATCCAAATCCCGAGAAGTAGGATTCATGCAGATACACCTTGATAAAAACAAGGTTCTCTAGAAGCTCTGGTGACAGGTGAAAATTGCGTTCTAGTACACATCAAGCTGCCAGCTACTTACATAAAACAAAATAAGTCCAATGTATTTCTTTTTTTTCCCGTCAAAATGTTATTTGATAACAGCAAACATATGATGCATAATTTATGATTTGGGTAAATAAAGGTGTCATCCTCATGGCAAAATAATATTTATTTTGCCAGTTACTCAAAAATGAAATACCCTGAGATGCATGTTTCAAGGACCGCCAAATTAAAATTTAGCCTGGGGAGGCTCGTACAATGAAATGGGGTAGCTGCCTTCCCATACCTTACCCACACCTTTGCCACCTTTCTACCCAATCACTTGTTATCTATTTAATGATTTTCACATTGTACATCAAATTTTTAGGAGAACACTACAAATAGTGTGAAATCGTTCACTGCATGTTCCAAAAATACAAGCTGGATTGTAGATGGTGAGTGCCAAACTAGAACCAGCTGTTACTCACCTTGTTTGGTCCAATACATGCAAATTTACCACTGTCTAAGTTGACATCACTGATTGTAGTTACTGTGACAACATGATCAGGATGATCATAGGTTGTATTGACTCCAGGAACATCTTGTTCATCTTCTGATTCATCAGATTCAAGAGCCTCTAGGATTAAAATCAGTACACTTAACATTTCTTTTCTAGGGAGGAGAGAGTACTCCCTATGATGGTCAATACAGGGAGGCTTCACCTGAAAAGGGGTACCTTCTTAAGGCATCATAATCAGTTACAACTGTATGTAAAAAGGTAGAGATTTCAGTTGAAGTACCGGTAAATGAAACGGTAAGAAAATCTGTCATTTAGGTACTGGTATGTAAAAAACCCTCATCAATAGTTTTCCAAACACACAGCTTATGGCTGTATTATTTTAATTGAAAATGTACGCCTGCGGAAACCTGGACTTTGACAGCGGACATCCTGAGGAAATTGCAGGCCACTGAGATGAGACGCTTTAGGAAACTGCTTGACATCTCATACAGAGACCACATCACTAACGATGCAGTCAGAGACAGAATGAGGCAAGCCATTGCGCCCTATGATGATATCTTAACCACGCTAAAGAAACGCAAGTTAAAGTGGTTTGGGCAAGTAATGAGATCAGCAAGGCTTGCCAAGATAATTTTTTAAGGAACAGTGCAAGGAAGGGAGAAGAAGGGGCCAACAAAAGAAGCGTTGGGAGAATAATATCTCTCAGTGGACAGGGTTGAAGTTTTGCAACGCCCTAAGAGAAGCTGAAAACAAACTCAAATGAAGCGAAAGGGTTGCTAGGTCTGTGTTGCCCACTGGTCACCGTGACTATGGAATAGGTGCAAGGTGCAAAATTATAAAAAAAGGTTCCTGTTTTAAAACATCATTAAATTGCAAATCTTCCAACAGTCACTCCAAAGATATAGAAAAAGGATGGAACTGATTTTACTCAAATATATATCCAGTCATTGTTAGGTTGGCCAATACTCTTGAGTAGGTGATATTTTGTTACCTAATTCTTTCCTCCGTTTTTCTATTTGCTCCACCATACTACGCTTCTTCTGTAAGAGGGAATGAAAGAAAAACAAAGGAACAGTTTAATGAAATTATACATATATAAAGCCATTCTGGAAAACTGTTATCCTGGAGGCATCATCAATGCAGTCACTAGCTTATGACCACTAAGCTGTAGTGTTCAATAGCATTTGAATTCAATTCACAATCAATTCACCTTAGCATTACAGAATATTGTAACAGCAAACACTATTTTCTCTTTCATGAACTTAATTGATAAAACTATTTTCTGTGAGTGAAAGACCTAAATTAAAAGATGTTCCCTAATTTTATGGTAAAACCAACCTCCAATTTCAGCTCCCTCCTTCGCTCTTTTTCCTTCTTTGTCAAGTCTTCTTGGGCTTTTTTCCTCCGCTCATTTTTCCTCTTGCGAAATCCAAGAAGATATTCTCTGAAATTTCAAAAACCCATCATAACCTTGAATTTCAAAACGAGACCAGCTGCAGACTGCTTTGAATAAAATCTTTTACCAAGAACTTTTTGACAGGTGTAAGCTTAGGTTGTTTGAAAAACACAATACCAAACTACAAACCTGCGAGAATTTTCATCAAAAACGAGAACTTTCTTTTCTTTCCTTAGCTTCTTCTTGGCCGCCATATTGAATCACCACTGACCTCGACTATCGCAGGCCCAAAAAACATTGGTTACCAGGTTCCTGAGCAAAACGCGCGGGAAAATCAAATTAAAAATGGCGGAAAACGTAAACACTCTGTCGCGGTTTTCAAAGCTTCCAGACAAGAATCAAGCCACTGCTTTGGTAAGTCAAAACAAACCGGGAACTAAGGGAAAACCAGTTTTGGTTTTCCTTGGTCCTCTACTGTATTCTTACTCTTTCACGAATGATTTCTACAATCACCTTATTGTTATTTCAGTTTGTGGGTGTCAAGGGAATTGGAAAGCACCGCGTTGCAAGATCTACGCTAGCTGTTCACACTGATTTCTCTGTACAAATGTAGGTCTGGTTTAATCTTATTCTTATTTTAGTTCTACTGGAGATATTTTGATAGGAGTCTTAGCTAGAAAAAGTCGCGCTACATGCATAATCTTCAACTTAACGAGGGACGTGGGTGAGATCAGATCAGAGAATGGATATTTATTTGTATTTGTGAACTTTTTAAATAATTTTCTTATTATTAACAGACGTATTGCTACTGGTCTGCCATTGCCAGAGGACAGTGAGAACGCAAGGCCAAGAATTGATTTTATAGTGCTGTTTGTTGACTTGACCAATAACTTGAGGTACAATGTAATATAATGAATACAATCTTTCAATTGATACCCCCAGTAGAGTTAACAGGCAAGGCAGCGTACATTGGAAAGGTTCAAAATGCTGTATTATATCTGTTCCATAATACCATGTGTACAGCATCACGCAGGGCTGTCACTAAGATTTCAAGTTGCCGAGTAAATACAACAAGTGGGCGGGGAATCAAACAGCTGGGGATTTCTATTGGTTCTATTTTTCTTTTATTTTCCTTTGAAACTAGCCGGGGGAAATCCCCTGCCCCCACCTCTTAATGACAGCCCTTAGCTTGAGAGCCTGGGGATCAAGGGAATGAGGTGGCTTTGAATGAAAATAGGTATGTTCTCTTTTAAATCATAACTCAAATGCCATTTTTCTGGTGGAAGGGGGTGGGGTTAAAATTCATCTTCATAGTAAAGATCCAAGAGATTCAAGAATTTGTCTTGGAGTGCTTTTGCCAGCTCTGAAACAAATGTTACAAAACATTCTTAAAAATTGACTTTATTACTGAGTGGCTATTCAGGGTATGTACTCAAATCTGCAACACCATCCGTGTTTCAGCGTGTACATGCAAACTAGGGTACTTTTATCTCAAAGGAGGGGTACTCTAAGAATTCTTGGGTAGAGGTGTGCTGGAAAGACCGACCTGAAATCTTTGACCGAGACCAAGCTCTACTGCAATGTTGCTACCCTATTCTAGATTAGCCAGCAAAAACCCTCCCCCCCCCCCCCCCCCCCATCCCAGACTAAACACATGTAGAAACAAAAAACTCCACATTGCTTTAACTTATCTTTCTCATTAAGTTTGGAAACAATCAAAGCTTCAGTCAAACAAATGGACATTGACTACTTTCTGGGCCACTGCTGCTTTGTAGTAGTGCAAGGTATGTTTCCTTCCCCCTGTTATGAAATACCATAGCTGTTGCTTCTCAGAGAGGAATCTCTATCTCCTGGGACAGGGAAGCCGCGGGCATTTGCACAACAACATTTACAAATCCCCCTTAACCCACCCAAGAAAAATAATTATTTCTCCATAAGAAGCTAGCTACAATCACTCCTTTCCCTGGGGGCAATAGTTTGTTCAGATGAATTCCAAGGCACATGCAGATTGCAAGGAAATTTTCTTCTTGTTTTACTAAAAATACCTCTTTGTAATGTAAAGGGTTGATAAAAAATAAGGAAATAAAGTGCACCTGTCTACTGCACGTGATGTTCAAGTTAGTTTGTAAGTCATGGACAACATTGTTGTTGTAGGATTCACTGTATTCTTCCTTTTTCGCTAGATGCATTCAAAATCACGCATTTTTTCTTCAGTCTTTTTCCTCCTATCGCATGCATTCTGAATTAAGCGGTTACGATTAGTTGCTAGAGGATTCATTCACTGAATTAAAAATATTTTAAGGAGAACAGAATGTTACAATAATCACTGCAACATTATGAGCAAGCCAAAACAACAATAATTATTAGTGAATGTGTTTGCTCCCTTTGTTTCTGTCAAAGGCATTTTATTAACATTACATACATTTGTCTTATTTCAGCCAAAAATGAAGCCAAACATGCTGTTAGCATCCAGGAAGTAACAAGCCTTGCTGACAGCTTTGATTCACCTTTAATTTGTGCAGACTTGAGGGTGAGTTCAAGATCCCAGCGGTGAGATCTTCTATAAAATGCTTACTCCCAATGAAAGAATTACCTTGCATGAGTACAGTGTAGTTTCTCACTTGCAGTTGCTGGATAATCTCATGTGAAGAAACCCCAAGAATTGTTTGTGTAAGCAATATGAAGGGCAAAGCTAGCCCTGACCAGTTGCGTAGAATTGCATTATTGCATTATTTAAATGATATATATTTTTTAATTTTTCCATTTCTATCTATCATATTTTAGGCCTCACTTTCTTAATCAGAACCGAGAGATTGACGTTAGAATAATGTCTTTGTTTTTAAATTTGCACCTATTAGAAAGAGGAAGACATCAAATTCTTGTCAACAAAACTTGTTCACCTTCTTCAAGTATCCTGTGGATTCTGTGCAGATGTCACAACATTACTACTGGACACAACAAGAAAATCATTTGTGTTTGAGGATGAATTAAATGGCATGATAGAGTAAACTGGTCACAGGAACATGTTAAGTCTACCAGTTCATTGAGTGTCAACTGAAGATCATAAAAACAGGATGCCTCGTCATTCAGGATACTCTCTTCTAAGCCCTTGTCATGCCTTTTTGTCTGCATTGTTGGTCGGGCATGATACCACAAAGCCAATTCTGCTTACATTTTTGTCTGAGATGTTTTGTTACTAACAAATCATGGAAAAAAACTTTTGCTGTACATTAAGTAAGCTATTTTATTATATAAACACCAATGAAATACCAGGTGAGCTTTTGCGCGAAAACTTGGTATCTTCACATGTGAAAATAACATGTTATCTTCACATGTGAAAATATCACCGTTGCTATGGCTACATAATAAATCGTGCCTTTCACACCAAAAAACTATTAAAGTGAAATGGTTTGGTATTTCATTGGTGTTTATATAAATAATAAATAGAACATTACATGGCCGCTTGGAGATATGAAATTTCTCTTCTTATGTTGAAAAAATACTTCATGAGTGAGTGCAGCGAACGAGTGAAATATTTTTCAACACTCAAAGAGAAATTTTGTATATCTGTGTGCGGCCATGTAATATCCTCTATTGTTTCGTTAGTCACAGAGTGCAGTATTGCATTATGAACTAAAGCCTGGTTGTTTTCAACAACCAACCTGTGACACAGCTTCAGGTATGATATTGCATTGAGATATGGAAACATAATTATACCACCAGTGGCAAGAGCCATCAAAGGTCATTACTGCCAGCAAGCCTGGGATGTTAATCTCACGTCGACTTTGGAGGGACCCTATCAGTGGAGACTGAGATGGAGCCTGTTGCTGTTGCTGTTGGAACAGTGTTAGGCAGTACCAACAGCTATGTCACTACAGTCTAACCTCTCCTTACGGACACCTCTCTATTATGGACAGTTTGTTTGGTCCTTGAAATGCCAAAGATCATACATTCCTACCTCTATTAATATGGACACCTCTGTAAAGCAAACACTTGGTTCTATCCCTTTGGTGTCCATATTAAAGAGGTTTGACTGTAGCTGCATAGCTGGTGGGATACCATAAAATTCCGAAAAAAAGGCCCCTCCATGTATAAGCCCCTCCAAATATAAGCCCCCCAAACCGGTAACGTAAAAAAACCTCCATTAAATCGCCCCTCCAAATATAAGCCCCTGGGGGCTTGTAATTGGAAAATTGCCCTCAAATACAAAGAAAAACAAAGCAAATATGGTAAATTTACTTCCAACCATAAGGCTAGCCCAATCGATTTTGAAACGCAAATTTCCCTCCGTAGATAAGCCCCTCCGAATATAAGCCCCTCAAAATGGCCTTTGAAAAATATAAGCCCCGGGACTTATTTTCGGAATTTTACAGTATATCACATGCAACTGCCTTTTTCCGCAGGTCCTTTTGTTATTGTTTGAGCTCTAAAGCCACAAGAAAAATGGAAACAAAAAAATTCAGATGCCTTGTGGCCTTCTGCTGGCTAAATTCATTAGCTCCACCACTGAAAATCACCAACTCACTCTGATCCTGCCAACTTGGCAGGCTACTATGTCAAACAGAGACAGAGATTCAAGCTTTTGTTCATTCTACTATAGACTGCTAGTTGTTACATTTTGACAAGCCTTGATTCATCCTCAAAAGATAAAAAAGTGTCATGAAAAAAATGGCTGTCGGCGAGGGGGGAAAATGGGCAGTTTATCACTACAACAGTATTTGGTTAATTTAAACTAAATTTTTCATCATCTTCAGACTAAAATTTGTTTATTCATTTCTTTTCAAGCATGTTGTACAATAAATTACTATCTACAGATTGGGAAATGTATAAATAAAATCAATAACAAAATAAAAATAACACATTAGCATTTTTGGTATTGCATTAGAAAATGATCTGTACTGCTGTATTTACATAAAAGATTCTGACAAATGGATGAGCAAACTGCTCAACATTAAATCCAACATTTGCATCAATATCCACCCTTCTGTGTCGTACAAAACTAGCATGCGTTGATTGGCACTATGAACAAAAGATCTATTGATGTTCTGAACCACTGACTGCACCTATTTGACTTAGCATCTTCCCCTCTCTCTAAGCCCTAGAGTCTCCTAGAGAAAATAGTTGTACAGTGGAAGCTATCATAATAGACACTCCTGTAAGCAGACAACTCCACTTATGGCCACCTTCACAAAACCCTGTTTTACTCAACTCCAATGCAAACTCTGCATTTTTACATTCTCGTAAGCGGCCAGCTCCAGGTATGAACACCTTTTTCACGTCCCGAGGGTGTCTGCTTACGAGAGCTTCATGTACTTAGTACTCATGTTTATAGACATACTACTGAAATAATTATGTCAATGAAAATTTGTGACTGGGTATGAACATTCTATTCTACTTAAAAAGATGTTGCCTTGTCCTTCTCCTTAACTAAAATGGAGAATTCATGCCCAATTTGGTGCCAAACTTTAATTTGGCTCTTCTCTGGTGTCTGATCCACTCCCTGTAATAATAAAATGAGGGTTAAAAATTGCTGCAGTGGAAGATTTTCTGAATATTCCATCACTATCATTACTGTGAAAGGTTTGAACCCAGGGGTCTTTTCATAAGTAGGTTGAGTATGATTGTCCGCGTGAACGTAGTCCTGAATAGGACTGTTTCTGTTGACAGTGACTGGCGTTTCGACAACCTGTGCCGTAGTCACCTTCAGAGTCAAAGGGATTATCATTACTCTTTGTGACAAGTAACATCACTGTGTATACTGGGCCAACATAGGATTTTGAGACACCACTTACAAAATCTAACATTGTGTACATGTAATGATAAGCTATGTACATTTTTACAACAAAACTATTGACCACAACAGTTCATAATTTTTTTTGTACAGAAAGGTGTATCAGAAGATGAACTTTTTCTTTTTCTCAAAAACTGTTGAAAATGACAAATGCCTGAGTCCAATTTAACCGCTAAAGAATTAAACTCGAAAGGAAAATTTTTCTTTTTCAACAAAGAATGGAAAAATTAAAATAATATAAGCCTCCCATGCAGACGTTCTTAGGGCTTTGTAATGAGTTCCTGCCTCAGTGATGAAGCCCTACGAATGTCTGCGTATGAGGGTACGAAAATATTTACTCGCCATTTGTATTAACTATTAAAGTTAATGATCACTACTATGTGACATGTGGAAACAAGGGGTAATTGTTAACATCAACACTAAAATTAATACATGTCTTGCAAACAGTAGTGGGTCACAGACAACCATGTACTTCAATTATCAGGTGGTAAAATGAAGTTATCTTACTTGATATATCTCCTTTTAAAGAGTTCACAAATTGCAAGAGCAACAACAGGCCATAGAATGGTGATGATGATAGAGGGTACTGGAACATCAGTGATACTATATACAGGTGATCTATGCTGACTCCAACCAACTTGAGATAATGCAAAGTAGATTACATGGAGTGTCAAGCTGTACATAAAATGGAAAAGAGCAAGATAGTTCAGTTCACAACACATTGAATGTGTTTTTTCAATACGCTTGATACACCATACAGGGCTCAAAATAACTGCCAATCAACGAACGATGTCTGACCTGAGTGGCGACTACACCAGCTACACTGTAAAAACTTCAATCAGAGGTCATGTTGACCTGTCACACACAGTCTAATTCTTAAACAAACGGCCAAATTCTCACCTAAAAATCTTAGCGTTTTTTGTCCCTTTGCAAAACACATATTTCGCAAATTGAAAATCACACAAGGATTAGTTAACTTTTTACCAGCACTTAAACCATTCAGAATGAGACTTGACCAAGCAAAATTTCTTTGGCTGGTCATTGTGTCCGGCCACCAATCCAAAAATTAATTTGAGACTTGACAATACAAGTAAGGAAGTCTCATCTCATTTCATACTATTTTTTGGACACTGATTTCAAATCTTTGTACCTGGTAAAAAGCAAAGTTTTAATACTTACAGAACAGCCACTGTGCAGATCCAAGACTTATTTACGAAAGGTGATTTTCTCCAGAGTAAATGAAGGCGATGCACATAACTTGAGGAAATAAGTACTGCAGAAAAAATGACATCAACATAGTTTTACATTTTGTTACTTTTCAATGTAGTCTTTATGCTGTTAGAAAAATTTACTGTATTCCAATAAACTTCTTCCAAAGGACAAATAGTCTTGGCCGTAACCTCTGAAAATTCTACGTCCGCTTCAGACAGGTTTACATACCCAGCCCTTCCTCACCATTAGCAGTCCCAATTTGTTATACAGGTGAACTTCTATTAAACAGCCACCACTGAAGAAGGAAAAAGGGAGTGTGTCCAGTTTCAACTGAAAAGTCTGGTTCCATTTAACTGATCCAATGTTTTTTTATTTAGAATCTGGGTGTAAGAAAAATATTGGGTCTTAAACAGGGACAAAATTGCAAGATTGATCCAAAGGTTTGTTCCATTGACACCATGATAAAAGTTTGCTTGAAATAGAGATTTCACCCTAGGTTAGTTCAAAAATGATTGTGGTTTCCAAAGCAACCATAACCACGCCGCAGTTTCTGCACTTGGTCATGAGGTCAACAAATAACTCAGTAGCACAACCTTATGGCTAGTGTTCTCACACATAATAAATAATGATTTTTTCAGAGGTAGCATATCCAAATAGCCAGGTTCTTTGCCTACTATTCCAGCCGGTTAAATTGGAATTTGGAAGTGTTGGTTTTTGAGGAGAGGGAAAAAAAAGAGTAGCCAGAGAAAAATCTCTCAGAGTAAAGGAGAGATTAGCAACAACAAACCCAGCCCACATATGCTGTTGACACCACGATTTGAACCCAAGCCAAGTTGGTGGAAGACAAGTGCTCTCATCACTGTGCCCCCGCCCCCCCCCCCCCCCCCCCCCTTGCTCCCCATTCCCCATTACAAGTTGTTTACGAATATGCATGTATTTAAAAAATTGGTAATGTGAACGTCTGCTGAAATAAATGAAAGTACATGTGATCCTCACAGTCGAATGACTAACCTAAGGCTTGGAAAAAAAGTGTATGTTTATCGATTGAAAAAAAAAAAAAGACTTGACCAAGAATAACCAATGCTTGCCTTGGCATTACACCTTGACTTACCAAAAAGAAGAACAAGAAAAAACGTGTTGATATCTTGAGCTAAAGCCAGTGCTTGAATGTGACTCTGCCCCAGACCATTCCAGACTTCACTGCTATTCCTTTAGGTTAAATGAAAACAATTGCCACTACTCATTGCATGTTAATTATTTATAAATGAGATAGGAAGTGGGCGGTGGAGCATCATACCGCTTGAAACATTCTGTAAATTAATGCACTTACTTTCAACATCTCATACACCTGCTCACCTTACAAGCAAAACTATGTGACTATAAACTAAACTAATGTATTTTTTGGTGAATTAAGTATAAATTATTATACCCTCTACCACTGTTGTCTTTGAGTACCTGTTTCTGGCTGTCCTATCTTCTAATCAATCAAATCTGATCTTAGCCTTGCTTTTATGTTGTATCACTGATATTATTTATCAGTAAAATCCAACTAGTAGTCTGTTATCAATGCTGCGTTCTCATTGGTTGAGCTACTACTAGGCTATATGTTATAGCCCCATAGTAGTGAAAAGCGCGGGCTTTTTGGCAGCAAAAAAGTCTAGCTTTAACTAGCTAAAATTTTTTTCTCCTCAATATTTTTTACCAACTAGTTGGATTTTACTAAAACAATTATCCCTCTCGCCCTCATGGCCTCTGAGTCAATAGCTCATTTGGCCTTCTGCCTCATGGGCTATTGACTCAGAGCCCATTCATTTCCTCTCTATGCTGCTGCCGATTACCTGAACATGACGGTGTCCAACAAGAAAGCTCTTGCTTCTTTGGACTCTGTACACAAATGATCATGAACTTATTGTCTTTTATGATTATTTTATTTATCAGCTACTTTGTTCTCCTACTTACATACACTTGTGTAAATGCCTTTCATAAGGTGAAATAAACAAAGATTTAAGATCACTTGTTCTTTTCATTCATAAATTTTTCAAGGGGGATTCCTGCACCAGAGGTGCACATGTTTATGTTAATGATTAAGCTGAGGAACCTTGATGATATGGCTTAGCTAGCTACAGAATGCTACGCTAAAGGGGCCTAAGGAAACCAAACCAGCTTTCTGAAATTATGCTTTAAAAAAGCCCACGATTTAATCTTACCTGTATCCTAGTAGGTAATGACAGTCACTGGATTTCTTGTTTAAAGAACGGCAAATATCACGTAGATTTAGTGGAAAAAGAACCAGGCAGCATACACAAACAGAAGGAAAGAAGCACACAAGGAACAAAATGCAAACTCTATATGTGATATCCTGAAAGGGAACAAAGAAATACCTGTCCACTCCTGATTGGCTGAATCAGTAGAGCTTCATATAAAATCATACATAGGCATGTACTTAAATTGAAATAGGGTGGAATAGATGGCTGATCAGTGTGCAAAGAAAGTAGTGTCCAATAACCAGGGCTAGTGGATTTTGCTATCGGGCTAGTGAATTCTGTTCTTAACGTGCCCAACGGGCAAGTGAAGTTTTTTGAGGAATTTAAATTACAGAAAAACTGTGAAATCAATTCTGCTCATCAAATCGTACCCGAAAGGCACGCTGTAAAAATGACTTTCTTTGCACACTGCTAATACGGAAAATTTGCCTTAGAACATAAAAAATTCCTACCAGTACAAAATGTACCAGAAGCAAAAAAGGTTAAAGATTTTACATACCAGGCCATCTGCGAGTTTGTTTGGAAACATTCCTGCAAGCAAGCTCACCAGGACACTCTGTTGCCTAGTCTCTAGCCCTCATTATTCTTCACAGTCTGTGCATTTTGGGTCATGTGGTCTGAGCAAGTTTTTGACCCATTAGTCTTGGATACGTCCCCGAAATACATCAACAGAGAAGGTCTAGAAGACCCTGTACAAGAACTAGGCAAGACACTCTGAAGGCCTAATTTCCCCAGGAGAGCTTACCATTTATTCACATGTATGTGCTATGCACAAATTTACCTTGAAGTTTTTGTCATTTTTTCCTGTGATCATTGTCATAAGATCCTGATCAGCCGAGGAACCAATCAAAGACAGACTCAACAGGGGTACTGTCAGGCACGTCAGCCATAAAATATGGAGCCCTGTCAAGGGAGGAGGGAGGAGGAAGAATGATGATAGAAGCATGACGGCAGAAAGTACCAGCTGACATGAGAGCATGAAGGAGAAGCAGTTCATGAGTCCAAAGCAAAGATGACGTGCCTGCAATGTAAACAGTAATATTTATTTTAATTAGTGACATTATTTTATGGTAAGACTTAAAAGTGTACAACAGTGCGCTTGATGTAATATATCAAACATGAGACGCAGTGTTTCATCACCACATGAAACACTGAGAAGAGAGTTGAAAATACGACGCGCAGCGGAGTATTTTTGACAAACTTCGAGGTGTTTCATCTGGTGATGAAACACTGTGTCAAATGTTTGATATTTCTTCTCAAACAAAATCATTTTTGAAGGAGAAATTAAGGATGCAAAAATGAGCAGTTTTTCATCTGATATCCAAACACTCATTAAACATTAATTTCCTTTGAATTTTCTTTATGAATTATTAATGAGTTTGAGAAAGACAGATATCAGACATTGTCTTGTACATACTATATTATAAGCTAAGCTTGACTTTCATGTTGAAAAAATATTGAAAGTCCAATCAATGTTGATTCTTTAGTAATACATAACTAAATAAAAAAGTTTCCACCATTTAAGCTTGACAGTTCATTCAGATTTGTCTAGCAAGTGTCCTTAGAATATGAAATTACAATCGGCAACAAAATTAGTTGAGACACTTCACCCCAAAGGGGCTTTCTGATGTTTTACTGCCTTCAAATGGGGAAAACAAAGCTTTTTCTCCCCTATCCCCTCCATGTAATGTTGTGCCGCTGTTCGAGCTACCTATAGAAAACAACAAACACCCCAACTTTGAATGAAGGGGAGGAGAGAGGGGTGTGGATTCTTTTATTCTCTGAACTTACCTCATTTGAGTACGGTGTCTTAACAATTTTGACACCAATTGCCGCCTAAGAGGTCTTTTCAACAGCAATGTTTCTGCATTTCATGGGGTACATGGCCATAAAAAAGACCTTCAATTTTCATACTTTTTGACACATTTTATCATTATTTTGTTAGCCTATGTACCAATTTCTTAGTACCATCACTCATGCTTTAAACTTCCACAGATGTCTGGTAACCTACAGAGTATTACAAAAATCAAACAAAAAAAAATGCAAGAATAAAAGGGAACTGACCTCTTTGATTAAAACCTTAAAATCAAAGCTGGCATCTCTGTGGAATGCCAATGAGCAAGGTAGGGCATTAAGGAAGACACTCAACTCTAGTGGCGACAGCTCTGAAAATAAGATAAATAAAAACAATAATGGCTTGTTTACTTCAATCAAAGGTGATTGGAGACTCATGATCTAAAATAATACTAATAAGAGTAATTTGAAAAAAAAAAGGCAACTTGATTGCAGTTTTTCAATGCCTATATTTGACGGTTTGAAAGTACTTGAGGTCACACATCTAATTTTGACATTCACTTAAATTACTTAGAAATTATTTTTCTCCACCCCAGAAAAGAGAACTTTTACTGCTAAAGTAACAAATGAGTAGGAAGGTATAATTTTAATGGCAGTATAATCTGATGAAAAGGGCCTGTTTTTTAAAGGATAATAGTGTATCTTGGATAAACAAACTAACTAGTTATATTGGATCAACAGGCACCAAAACTTTATTCAATTAAATAGTTTTAGATAGAAATATGACATCTAAAGTCTGATTGTTGAAAGAAACTTTTGAATTTTAGAGGTTGACAGTTTTTTTTTATTATTGAAATGAAATGTTTTTAATTCGAAAAAATTTTTCTTCGTTACATTAATTTTTTTTAAGCTAAATTAAGTGCTTTTTAATTCGACAGGAATTGTAAATAGTGTTTTTGAATGAATAGTTTTTTCTTTTTTTTTAAGCGAATTAATTGTAAATAGGATTTTAATAGTTAGCATTGTTGTTAATAAAATTTCTTCTTCTTCTCTATAATAAAAAAAAAAAAAAAAAAAAAAAAAAAAAAAGTCTGATTTTCAAATTAGTTTATGAATCAATATGACTTCATACCATTCTCTTCCTCAGTAGACTGTTCTTCGCTTAGGCTTCGATGTATTTTTTGTCTAGCACTTTCATGACCAAGTCGAGGAGTTCCTGATCTAAAGTCTTTGGGCAGACCTTTTAAACAGAGCTGCGGGAATAAGGGTTCCACTGCAATACTGAAAAACCAATGCAAAAATAATAGTTTTTAATATGATACTTGAAGAAAAAAAAATGCCACAATAACAACTACACTGCCGTACTTATATGTTCACTACCAGTATAAGCTGATTTTCTGGAGATAAATCCTGTAAAGACCTCAAAGGATAGTAGGAACCACAGTTAATACATACATACATACATGCAAATACTTGATTAATATTTTGATCCTTTTAACACGGCTTTTAAAATCGAATAGGAAAGAATGTGAATTGTTCTCAAGGAACCATTATTTAGCAATTTCTCTTCCAGGGGCCAAGGAAAAAAAAGCAATTAGGAAGAAATAAACACAAATAACTCAGTGGCTCTAATGTAGTGACATAATTCTATTTAGTTTATAATAAAAGCCCCAACAATGCTGCACAGAGCTGTAAATAACAGTCAGTCGTCAGGCAGTGACTTACGAAAATATGCCCATATAAAATAAAGACTATCATATTGCAGCTGAAAAGTGGAATTAAGTAATAAAAGAAATCAAAAGTCAACCTAATATATATTTCCAACAATTTTATCTGGTTTGTCCAATTAAGGCCCTAATTTATTATATGTGAAAAAGATCCCAGGTTAAAAGTGTCACCCACCTACACAAGCTACCCTGGGTGATCATGAGTGGCCAACTTTTCATTCATTTCCTAACAAAATGTGGTAACATGGAAAACAAAAAGTTGACTTTGCTAGAAGGGTCACCCTCCTAGCCTGGCCAACTTTTCTCCTTGTGAACAATTTGGCTCGCCCAGCCGGGTCACCTCGGTCGAGACAAAACAATCAGAGCATGCGTGAGAACTGTTTTAGACAATCAGAGCTTCTGCTAGAGCTGTTGGCTCAGGCAAAGGGGTCAACTTTTTTTCATATAAATGCTCACTGAAGTAGAATTGACTGTGC
Source organism: Porites lutea (assembly GCF_958299795.1). NCBI lineage: Eukaryota > Metazoa > Cnidaria > Anthozoa > Scleractinia > Poritidae > Porites > Porites lutea. Next base: position 4,092,620 of record NC_133206.1, read on the forward strand.
ATGTGACCTTTGGACCCAGGACAGGTTTTCTTCATATAAACAGGGCCTAAGACAGCGACCTGGTTAGACATGAAAAAAGGAATAATAATTTATGACCCTTCTGAAAAGAAAAATAATCTGCAGGCCCTCTGCAGCTACCAAATCTACTTTTAATGAAAATGAGGTTAAATCAAACTTAAAAATTTTATAAGAATAATTATTTGGTGAAACTGAAACAATTTGGCTTCTTCTTACCTAAGATCTGCTTGGATAAATATAGCAGGGTTAACTGAATTAAATGAACTTCCAACACAACAAACAACTTCTCCATAATCTTGCATTATTGAGATCATCTCTTGAACAGCTGCCCAAAAATATAAAAGGCCAATATATTATTTAATTAATCAGTTCTTTAAACACCTTCTTCAGTAGCCATGTCAAACTTGTCTTGAGAGCAGAATTTGATTTTAAAAATAACCACAACAACAAATGACAACCTTACTTTTACCTAGTACTTTTGAAAAAATAATGGTGTGTAATAATAATAATTTTATTTTTAATAAGCACAATTACTCTATTTGTAATCATTATGTTACTCAACAGACAAAGAGATTGTTTACAAATAATTTTTTATTACACTCTGAATCATGATATTCTTACCAGCTGGTGAACAATCAGTAAACAATGGAACAAGAAGAGGAACATTATCAACATTCTCCAGGTGAGGTCTGATATTTTGCACCCCTCTAGGAAGTTTAGCCTGTCACAAAAAAATGATAATTAATACTTTGTTGGTACATGGCGTGCTTAACTTTAAGAGAGCCAATCTTAATTAGACGTGGAGTCAGGAGATCTCTAGAGAGAGTTTGTAGTTGCAATCATAAGGTTGTTTTGGTCAGTAAACTTTTAATACCCCTAAAATGGTGAGATCTCTTGTGCAATGACTGATCATTTCACCAATTTTCACAGAGAAACTGTAGTAAGAGTAAATGCAATGATAGTTCAGAAGCATTAATAACAAGATCAACCCTTTGCCCAATTCTTTCAACCAGCAATCAAAGTAAAGTCTAAGTCCTCCTAAGTGGACACCCTAGGTGATTTTGTGGGTGTCTGCTTGCAGAATGTTGGCAAAAATTCAAGCATGATAAATAGTGTTGAAGAACGGCTTTCCTGCCATAGCCTTGTTTTCTGGTATGGTAAAGTGACTTGTTTGACATACAGTCAAACCGGGTTTAATGGACACACACTTAAGTATATGGACACCCACTAAAGTATATAGACACTCACTTAAGTATATGGACACCCACTAAAGTATATGGACACCCACTTAAGTATGTGTACACCCACTAAAGTATTATGGACAGCTCATTATTACAGATGGAAGAGATTAATCCACCCAAAATTAGTCCCATTTAGTTTAAAAAGAGTTGCGACATTGCATACAAAGAGTAACATAACCAGTTTGAGTTTTGGTAGGAGACTGCATAGTCACCCAAGTCCTTCCCAGCTACAACAGCCATACTAGAGCTATGCCATAGCAAATCTACTAGACAAGTACACATTGATTACTTGGAATACTGTATCATTACCCTGTTTGCAAAGAACCAGTAATCCTCAGGTGCTGATATCTGACTGCTACTCAACAGAGTACCTCCATCACTGTGGCTTTCAAGTAAGGGATCCACTTCTTCTGTGGCTTCAGCCTTATTAGGAACTGTTCAATAGCAAGGAGACATTATTATTAAAATTAAGGTAAATACAGTCGAGTCTATACTAAAGGCCCAGCAGATATATTCACTTCCTTGTTTTAAAATCTCTCTACACTGGCCACTTCAATTCCCTATGACTCGCGGTTGTACCTCATGTCTCCAAGGTGCTCCTGGAGAGGTTTGACTGTAATTGTCTTTGTTGGTTAAACCACAGGGCATTTGCCTTGCTGTTTGACCAAGCACATTGTTTTAGCTCAATGCTGCTTTAGAGAACTAAACAATCTGTGTATGCATTTCCTATAACTACTAAATTGGATGTAAATAGCAAGTAATTTGTATTGACAGAGTACACTGATGAAAGACATCATTACCTTGTTAATACTTTACTCTACATGTACCTTAGACTGTTGTTTTAACTAGGTGATTCCAATACTGGACAACCAATCATATTGAAATTAAATACTAACTACATGTACAATAAAAACCTCCTTTAAGTTACTGTCCAAAAATGCCAGGATTTAGTGGTTACTTACATCAGTTGGTCACCTATGAGGAACCCACTTTCAAAATTACACCACTTTGACTGAAAAAAACTGATTTTGGCATTTTCAATGGGTTACCACTTGCAAGAGGTGGTTAACTTATGACCGCGAAAGTTAAATTAAATTTTAAAAAAAAATTCACAGAAACATGATGTGCACATTTAAAGAGCTAGTGACAATACCTTTTTCAGGCGATTCATCACTACGAACTCCCCACCAACTGACATGTTTTTCATCGCCTTCTTGTCCAGCCACATTTATGTCATCTTGAGTATCAAAGAGACTCTCTGCATTTCTTTCTGATACTGTTGCACTGCTGCCTCGGTCCTCAATTAGTTGACCACCCTCTCTTAAAGAAATGTGACAATTCCAGCCTGTTTCCAGGCCCATGCGCTCTGCAAACACCTAAACATGAATTATATCATAGTCATTTTACAGGAATTTTGGCTCCAACAGTGCATGCTGTCAGCATTGGTTACTCTGAGGTCACATGGCATCTAATGATGAACTGTTTCCTGTCAAAAGTCTCAGAGTCAACAATACTGCAAAATCTATGATGTCAGAGGGCAACACTGGTGCCTTTTTACCTCTTACCTATAAAATGTTGAATTCTTGCTGAGATTTTCATTAATTTGCATACATAAATTAAAAGTGCAATAAAGTAGTTATCAAATCTTAATGTTTTACTTCATTCTGCCTCAGAAACACTAAAATAATTGTTGGGAAACAAAACTAACTGTTTCTCTTACGATGTTTAGGGGTTTACTGTCAGTCCAAAATGGAACAAATGCCTACACAATCCAGAACAGAGTCTGGCCCTTACCCTACTTCTCATTTCATTTTCAGCTGAAAAATAAACAAATCGGATCCCAGCATTATTTAGGTCTTCAATGAGTGGAAGAATGTCCTGTAAGAATAAAATTCAAGTGTAAGCCAAAGGGGACAAGATTTCATAATCCAAACTCAGAATTCAAAATGTAGGAATTAATTCACCTAGTTTGAGCTCTCTGCACCAAAACAGAGCTTAGATCAATCATAAAAATTCTATTTAAAATCAGGAAGATGGTTCTTACTGCTGTAAGCCATATACATGGCTGAATGATTCAAGCCGTCAATACATTTGTACCTTTTTAGCTTTAAACTGTAGTGTCACCACTCCAATGAAGATTTGTCCACCAAGAATGCTACAAAAGCAAAAAATGTGAATTACTTGAAATAAATTTGGGCAAATACATGTTAGAAGACCAATGATTAAAAAAAAATGATTTAAACTAAATACCTCTGATATTCCTCTGCATTCTCCACAACATTCACTCTGTCTAAGAGGGATGCTGCTGATTCTTCTGCATTCAGTTCAGAAGGCATTGTCTGTCACCAAGCACAAAGACATCATTTATTGATAAGTTCTCTAACAAAACACCATTGAAGATGTAATAAGATCTGTCATTTAATTATGATTTTATGACAGACAGTCAAGACACAAAGAAATTAACTTATCAAACTGGTTAAAGCAATTGTTTGATAAATTTGAATGTTGAAACTATAATTTAGAAATATTGAAACATTATTTTTAAACAAAGAAGAAGTTAAGCAGCATAAGAGCATTAAAAGTTGTTTGATTTTTTCAATTGGTCACAGCCATCTTCAGCTGTGTGCACTGAGCTGTTAATTCCCATCAAAAGATTTGCAAAAGACTGATGGTTACAAAATACAGATATATTCTGTCCACTAAAATCTACAACAACTGTTTGCATTAATAGCTTGATGAGTTGGATGAAATCTGAAAGTTATGATTTTCAAAGGGTTTTTCAAACTCTCTAAAACTGGGCTGGTTCAAACTCCACTGGCTTTTTTTTATAAAATCATGTTTTCTTAACAATATGAAGGATTGTGACCATGCACGTACACTTTGTTAAATTGTTAACTTACAGTAGGAAAGTATGAACATGTTGAAAAACTGTTACTGATGCTGACTTGTTTAATTTGTTTGTTTGCTTTTTTATGAGAAAAAATATGGTTCAACTTACTAAACAATTTTCTAAGAAAGCGATAAGGCTTTGCCATTCATAGAGAATAAACTAGAAAACATTGTGCAAATGACATTATTATATACTTACAAAAACAGTGGTCTCATCAAATTTATCTTCAGCTTCTTCTTCTGAGACTTCAGATGCACTGATAAAGAAACAATCAACGGATCAACATACTGACTTCAGCTTCAAACTGAATGGTTATCAACAAAAAAATTATTGAATATCCAAGGAATAATTAAAAGTTCTTTTGACTTCTCAAAATTTTCAATGCAAGAAGGCCCATATGCGACCAGCTAGTCTTAATATTGTCACACAATACACAAACACATTGAGAGTGACTTTAATAAAAATCATTTGCACCTTTCTATATCATCATTATCACTAAACGATAACCATCGAGTTGTAGATGGCAGCTCTAAGTACACATCACTGCTGTTTTCATCTGGTATCTGTCAGAACAAATAAGGAAATTTTGGAGAAAAAACAAGATTATCATATAACAAAACATCGATGTAACCACCTTTGTTGTTTTCAGTCAAGGTATGATGCCAAAACATGACAATTTAAATGCAAATAGAAGTAGACGTTCCAACGTAAGATTTATTATTACTCAGTTTACATGTAAGTAATAGAGACCTTGAGATTCTAAGATGAGGATGATTATGAGAACGAGATTTTCTCCCTACAAGTAGTGCATGTGCATGAACCAGCATCATTATGACAAGAAAATGCGATAGCCATTATGATAGTAATTCACTGACAAGTTATTTTTAGCCCTGACCCCAGTTAATCACATGACAAAGCTAAAAGTTTATTACCTGACTGACAGGACGATAAGCAAATGCCACACAGTTTGCTGACATGCTATTCCTCTGATAAAAGTCCAATACTTTCTTTCTAAAAATGAATGAGAAGTGAATTAACTTAACCTACAGACTAAGGGAAAAATTATTCTTACTGAATTTAAGAACATACCATAAAATTCCGAAAATAAGCCCCGGGGCTTATATTTTTCAAAGGCCCTTTTTGAGGGGCTTATTTTTGGAGGGACTTATATTCGGAGGAGCTTATCTACAGAGGGAAATTTGTGTTTCAAAACTGATTGAGCTAGCCTTATAGTTGGAAGTAAATTTACCGTTTTTGCTTTGTTTTACTTTGTATTTGAGGGACTATTTGAGGGCAATTTTCCAAGTACAAGCCCCCAGGCAGCCTTATATTTGGAGGGGCGATTTAATGGGGGTTTTTTTGCGTTAATGGTTTGGGGGGCTTGTATTTGGAGGGGCTATGGAGGGGCTTAATTTCAGAATTTTACAGTATTGAAGCTTAAAGGTGATGGAGATGTAAAAATTAATAGTCCCCTGCATATTGAGATCAATACCAGGAATGTGAGATACTGGGAGCTTTCTATTCAGCCCCCAAAATTCGGGAAATTTTAGTGAGAAATCAAATGAAACATACTGATTTCGGTTCTGTCCGACCGGAATATTTGAGACCACCTTTGAAGGTGGTCCACTTTGACCGGTCCACTCATTTCAGTCGGTCGGACCGCAATGTCCCTTTCTATTTGACAAAATTGTTGTTCCCAGTACTGCTATTTTGCATCCTGCTTACAAGAACAATACCCAGATGTGCTGTGGCTTGGGTTCTGGTCAGTGCATCTGGAATTTACCATTTCATTGGGCATGTGGAGTTTCCAAAATTTCAAACTGGAATTTTTATTGAACAGAAAGCATTCCCTCTGTCTCATTTTGCACAGAGCTGTTGTCATTGCCATCATCCCAGCTTGCAATAACTTTACAGTTAGGGTAAACATAGCATTACTAACAGCTTAGAGAATAACTATCTAATGAACTGAATAACCTGACCATTATTAAGTTCTTATGTAAACGTACCTCTCAGATGCTGTTACAGGACACAGACTTTTACCGTCCCAATAATCTGTACATGCTTCAAGAACAACATCTGCTGATCCTTGAGTGAGAAGTTGAAGAGAACCTACAAAGCAGATTAAAGATGCATAGATTTTTCTCAAAAAATTACCCATCAAAACATGATTTACGGATTTTAGAAAGGACTCAACCAACAACTTTTTTCCCTGGGCCTCTCTTCTCGCCCACCCCCCCCCCCCCCCCATCCCGCCCCCTTAAAGTAAGAAAGAGTGAGAAGGAGATGGGGGAAGGAGGGAGGGGAGAACGTGGGAATTTACTTGCCTCAACACTTTAAGACGGAATCTGCCAGCAAATTTTAGTGGACAAAAACCTTGTACCAGAATAATTTAAAGCATATTGCATTCCTTTTTACATTTTTCAAGGGCTAAATATGTAATTAGTCATCTGTAATAATACCAAAGAAAATTTCTTATGGGAGCCCTAGAAAATGAACGTCAAAGTTCACAAAATTACATCTTTCGCATGAAATTTTCACAACTTTACCTGTGTTTTCACAATTCTTGTGAAATTTGACATTCACTTTCTCGGACTCCCATGAGAAATTTGCTTTGGTGTTAATACAGATGATAAATTACATCTTTAGGCCTGGAAAAATGTAAAAAAGAATACAATATTCTTTAAATTATTCTGAAATTATTTTGAAACCAGCTGGGATGATGCTTTGATTCCTCCAAAAATGCCTTGAACAATGTACGTGTTGTAGGAGCTTTGAGTACTGGTTATTATTTATTATTAAAGAAAAACCATCAGTATTCAAGGTAATGTGACATACCTGTTCGTTTTTCCTTAGTAACGAGACAGATCATGTTTGGTATGGGCTTCTCTTTTGATACAGATAAAAATGAATGGGAATGGATGGGAAATCTGAAAGTGGAATTCTGAAAAGAAGAAGAAACCAGTAAGCAGCCACACAAGTCCTCAATGGAAGTTATCATTTCTTCTTCCCGATTACCTGGTAAAAGTAGAAGTGCAGAATGTAATACTATAGTTTGAAGTTTTCAAAACTTTATTTTTTGAATTAATACTATTTAGACAAAATATTATTTATGGCAAAAACACAACAATTTTTTTGTCCTTTAGTATATTATTCCCAAAAGTCTATATATGATAGTTTACCTATAAAATTGATACAGATAATGCAAAAATGAAATAATATTAAGCCGATGTAGGACTTGAAACTGACAAAAAATACTGTAAGCAAATCTGGTGTTTAGTTATACAGATGACTAACAACTTACCACTGGCGACTGAACTGCAAAAATGTACTTCTGCTTTATAAAGAGATCAAGAGCACGCTCCATAAAACCTATCTCCTTGCCAAGCAGACACAAACACCTGAAATATCCAGTACCATCAAATCCAACATTAGTGACTGCTTTATCAATTTAATATCATAGGTGACAAACTACTCCTTAACCTTCGCGCAAAAGTTCAGCATTAACTTATAACTTCACATGTGAAATTAAAAATCTGCTGTGGCAACGTACAGTGCCAAGAGGGAGTCAAGGTTTTAAAATGTTGTGAATGAAGATGCTGGGGCATTAAAAGACACTAAAAACCTAAACACAGAGAAAGCAAGGAAAATAGGAGATGTCAGCATGCGGGCTAGAGAGCACATGAGGAAGGATTCTAACAAGTATTTTGCAGAAAAATTCAGATAGCTGTGAACTTTAGCAAAAATTATTCTCCTAACTTTTCAGTTTGTGAAATTGTCAATACAATAAACACAATAATTAATAAAAAACCCACACTTGGGAAAATTTTACCTATTAAAATAGGTAATCAAAAAGTACACTCGTGAAATTAGGGAATATTATACTTGTGTTTTGTCCAAATTCTGATGACAAAAACACGAGAAATTATTCCATAATTTCACTCGTCACCATTTGATTACAAATACTTATTTTACCCTTCAGTTAAATGACAAATTATTTTCTTGCGAGCTGTTACAGAGGACCCAATAAAATATAAAAGCGCTGGTACCTTCTATAAAAAGGCAAGGGAACTGGATTGTAGGAAAGAGACAACAGACCAGTGTGATCTGCAAACCGGAGACATCGTACAGGACACTTACAGCAGGAGTTAAGGAGAATGTTTAGGCCCTGGAGACAAAAAAACTTCTTATCAACTAAATCAACAAGATCGTCTGGTTACAGTAAGAAACACATATAACTTTCAGTCTATACAGCCATTTGTTTTGTCCCTTATAATAATTTTACAAAAATTAGTCACTCTGATTTGTAAGATTTTGTCTGTGTAATAACAATCCTGGTCAAAACATTTGAGACACTTTGTCTTTGATACATGAACATCAGCAACATTATTTCCCTCCTACGTACACCTGGACACCCCTGACAGTGTTGCATAACCACACTAACAAAGTTCTTACACATCTTGCACAGGTTACAGGTTTGTCATGCAAATTAATTGTTGTTATAGAAGACATAACAGTGATGTCCCTAGGCCAGAAAACAGTACATTGAAGTTGTCCTATGCCAGTCTCTTAGATTAATAGAGCATGTTCGGTTGACAGCATTCTGGAATAGCACTAAATGGAATAAACTCTAGAATGTTAAATCACTTGATTGGGCTTTCATTGTATTCCAAAATCTACAAATTTGCTTGAAATAGAATATTCTGATCAGGGTGCAAAGAAAGTCAGTTTTACAGCTTGCCATTCAGGCAAGCTGTAGCTAACCCTGTTGTCATTTCAACTAGCCCCCCCCCCCAACCACCACCCCCCTCACAGTAGAAGAGGTTTATATAAAACTTTTGCATATTCTTATTCCAGAATACTATCAATCAAATGCATTGTTAGTCATTTTGCTGTTTCAGTGTTGAAAGATAACATGCATTTAGGATTGCCCCTCACGGTGTGACACTACTGACAGACTACATAAATAATATTGTATATTCACACAACTAAGTGATGAAAATTTTTGTCAGTAAATCCTCACCAGTGGTTTAAGAGAGCTGATATGATTCTCCCATCTGACATCATCAAACCTCAGTCCAAATTGACTCTAGAATTCAGTGCAAAAAAGTACTGAATATAATCAAAAGTCTTAAAGTGGAAATAGGGTAAAAAGGGATGGAATGAACTTGAGTTTAACAAATAACAAAGTCATTATCTAATAAATATAGTTTTGTTAATCTTTTTCCATGCTACAGTAGGTTTCAATAATATTGCAGCTGCTTGAGGCAACCTCCTTCAAACAGTGCATGAAGGAATGTCGGTACACAAAACAGCTGGTAATCAAGTCTACAATTAAGGCTAAGACCTCTACAATTATGAGATTAGATCACCGCTGCTTTGTAGACTTTTATAGACAGTTAAACGTTCAGCCTTTCAAACTAAGAAAAATGAACATACCATTACTTTCACAGTGTACACAGAACTAAATACATCCAGCAATCAAACTCCACATGCCCATCAAAGTGGTTTTAAAATATTATAACAACACTACAAATGAAAATACCTCAGGATCAGAAGACAAGTTGAGCACTTCTCTGTGACCTTTAAAATAATAATCATTCCAGTTGTTGCCTGAAATTCACACAAAATAAAGAAAAATAACATTTCTTTAGACTGCATGTATTTAATATATCTTACAAATTCCCTGTAAGTTTAATGTGAAAAAAGTTAAGCCCATTTAAACCAGACTTTTTTCAGGTTGCTCAATTAAATAGAGCCTTTTTTGTATATAACTGTACCAGCTTTGTATTAAAGGTGTTCACTGCATGTTTGAGATTATTTTCACAAAACAAACAAAAAGGACAAAGACAGAAAAGTAACTGAACTGATCAATATACACTTACCAGTGGTTTCAGAATCACTGACATAAATGTCATCATCATCGCCATAACCATCATCATCCTCGTCATCATTATCAGAAGATTCTTGTCCATCCTGGCTTGATGACTGTCTACTTACTTCACTTGTCCATGTGCAGGTGCTTTCTTTTCTACTCTTTGGTTTACCTGCCAACTCCTCTTTTAACTTGTGTTTGCGACTTTTTAGAAAGAACACTTTTTCTGCACAAGGATTTGGCAGTGACAATATCCCTTCTTTGTCCACACAACACCACACCTTCAAGTAGAAAGTGAAAAAAAATATATATATTTTACAGGTCAAATTTGATTTCAGTTTTGATTTACCCTAGGTTAGGTAGCACTACCCATCGGGTAGATCTCTATCCAATGGATAAGAATTAGGGAAACCAATGCACTATCAGCTGGATAGAGATTTATATGGTGGATAGCGCTATCCACCATTTGAACAATTTGGGCCTGTTATATAGTAATGCAGTAAGCCATATTACATTGATATGTTTGTACGGAGTCTTAAGTAATGCTAGCCACTACAAAAAGACCTATGATCACTTTATTTATAAAGATAAAAATGTCCTTTTATAAATGTTAGTAAATTGGGAGAAAGCCATTAGAGTCAAATGAGTCATGAGTCAAGAAAGATGAGTTAGGTCTGGGTTCTGACAATAGTGATTAGGATTAAGCACTGACAATGCTAAAAATGCCAAAATATAAAATGTCTTTGAAGGCCATAATACATTAATCAACGGCTATGCACAAAACAACCAGTATATATTTTTTAAAAAAATGTGTAACTCACTGTAACGCTTCCTAGAATTTCTAAAAGATTTGCTGTTCTTGGTAGACTTGAAGGATCTCCCAGGAATATTTTCAAAGCACATTTCAATACTTCTTGTACAGTTACCTCATTTGCTGGCTGAAAAACAAAAGTTGGTAACTTCACATGACACTTTACTTCACACGACTCTTGTAATCTTGTTGACCTCTCATCACTCTTACTGATCTTGTTGCTTTGGTGACTTCACATGGCTCTTGTTATCTTAATTGTTGATTTCATATGACTCATTTTGCCTTAGTGACTTCACATGACTCTTGTTGCCTTGGTGACTTGAAATGACACTTGTTGCCTTGGTGACTTCACATGATCTTTGCTGCGTTGCGAACATGATGCTGGTTGCCAAGGTGAACTAACATTAATTTATACTGCTTGCCCCGGAAAACCCTTTTTCCAGTGACCAAAGATGAATGTGGTTGCCGTAGGGACTTAGCCTATGAATATTTATTCTTCAGACATGGAGCCACTTTCACAATATTCTCCTGTAATGTTACGCCTTTCTCCTGCTACTAGAATTCTTAATTAAAACCCTGCATTATACACTTAATATTGTCTTAATGATTCCTCCTGATACCATCTCGGTCACACCATTACTTTGGTTTCTCTACAGTCTCTTTTGCTTTTACAATCTATTATGACCCTAATGTCACCTAATGAGGTATACTGGTTATCTTTACGTCACTTTTCCTATTATTTTCCACAAAACAATTAGACTGTTTAAAATTTGTTGAGTGCTCACCTTTCCTTTTTCTTTAAGAAATTGAAACAGAACTTTAACTTTTGCTGCTCCATAAAGATTGAGGGCAATCCATACAGTGGGAAAAGAAATGGGTAGGAGTGGCAAGACAGCATAACCCTGAAAAATCACACATAGTTTTCATACAAATGAACCTTAACTAATCTACAGCATGTCCTATTCCAGGCGTTCAGATGGTGGGGCACAGATGAAAAATTGAAGAGAGAGAGAGAGAGAAAAAAAAAAGAGAGAGGAGACCCTTGTTTTTTCACTCTCATTTTCCTTTTGCCTTTGCCATTTTAACTCGCTTCACACCATCTGAATACCTAGAACAGGCCACCCACAGCAGAGTATAATTATTTGCCCACAATTCTGATGCAGATACATGTGCCTCAGATAGAGGTCATGTAGAGATAGTTAAGAAATAATATAACATCCTGACACCTTTGAGTAGATCAGATAACAGGAAGTTCTTTTTTCTGACTCTTTGGTGTCTGAATGACAACGTTTGACTTACTGCGCTTTTCACAAACATGCGAATTCTTAAGTTCAAACGTCACGTTTTTCGCTGCCGTCAATCATAATTACGATCACAAGCAACGAACCCTGAAACACAGAAACACACAAAACGGATCGAAATCCACCAATCACAAATCACAAACCATGACCATTTGAACCCGTTAAAGTAAAGTTTTGTTTCCTAAGAGGTCCGCTAAGATGATTGACGGCAGCAAAAAACGCAATTCTCAGTTGGCTTTTGAACTTCACAATTCGCATGTTTGTGAAAAGCGCAGTAACTTTGATCACAATATAATCCATTAAAAAACCATGAATATGTACAGGAAGAATTACTATTGAGAAAGAAACTACAAAAAAACAATGTAAGAACTCTTAGTAATTAAAATTAATAAAATATTCATAAAATATACACTAGCTGTAACAAATAATTTATTACCTGAAGTAAAAGAACCAACTCACTCCAGTGTCCTGAGTCATTTGCAAGAAGAAATATTCTGAGAATATTTACAATCAAGGATAACACCTTCAGAAAAGGAAACAATAAATTATGCAATTATGCAAATCTCAATACAATATGTAAGCAAACTGACAAAATTTGCCTCAATTCAACCACATTTTAATATTCAAAATACTTCAAACATATTTTTTAGACATTATTTTTCAATAATACAAAAACTAATGTCATTAATAAACAAATTCAGAAAATTATATACTCACCAAAATAACAGGCAGGAGTCTCTTGTCTACAATAGTGCTAGTAATATAATGCATTTCGTTTCCTACTATGCTCACTGGTCTTTTCAAAGACTGATTGAGAATTCTCCTGTGTAAAAGATTAAAGTGATAGCTAGCATAAATTATGATATCATTACTGCGTCCTTCCACCACCTTCCAAGTGATAGATAGGGAATATTTATTACACAAAGTTTCAGAATAAAACATGACATAGGAAATTAAACATCTTCAACTACATACAAGAACTCTAACTCCAAGTATAATGAATAAAATGAGGAAAAAAAATGACTTTAAACCTCACTACAATAGCTTTAACTTTTTTAAGAATGACAACATATCAAATAGCACTGGGCTGTGAAATATCTACCTTAAACTGACTTTAAATGGTGTTACTGTGACAAGGAACTTTTCTCGTTGGTGAGGTTGTGAAGACTGTATACCGGTACCTGTTATTTTGGAGCCATCTGCCAAAAAAATAGCCACAGTTGTAAAATAAATCACAAACTCATCAGCTTGAAATAAAATGACAAGTCTTTGCATGTGAACATACCAGAAGGGTTTTGAGTGACGATTGGGTAGAACACTTGACCTTCTTCAAGAACCAGGGGGGAGCCTTTGTTTGATAATTCAGAGAAGAGCTATGGACAAAAGATTAATTAATAAAGGACTGAATTGGAAGTGTACAGGCTGTGCTGGGTAGTAAAGCCTGAACTTTAATCAAAGTACACTATATCTTAGGCAAGATTTAGATGCTGAAGTTTTTATGAGCTAAGTTGAATACCTTGCATCAACAACATGAAAAGTTCATCAATATTATTTTAAGAATTTTTTGCCTCAAACTGCACGCATGTATACTTGACTAATGTCTTTTGTTATTTGTATCATCAGTCCGATTAAACCAAAAACTTAACTTAGTTTGATGATGCAGGGATCACAGTCTGACATAGATATCAAACAGAAATATTTGCAAAAATTTTCTGGATTTCCAGTTTACTTTAAATGGGCCAAACTTCCTCCTCCTCCACAAAATAACAGCAAAACACCGCAGGTCTGTAACTCAAAAAACTCTGTGGGATGTAGGTGGACAACATAAACCCAACCCCTACAGGCTACTCAACTTTTAAGTTTGTCACTTTTGGGGATAAGACAACGCAATGAAAGGCGACTGGGCCAGGCACAAGGACTACTGGAAATACTTAAGGAATATTCAAGGAACCCATGCCAGCTGCATGCAAAGCCTCAAACCATCAAACAATCTTGTTTAACTGTTGACAATTCAAAACAAAATGACATTGCTTAACTTGGGATCACTGCTCAAAAGAACAACAGGATCAACACCAAGATATAACACCTATACCTAGTGAACTGTAAAGGCTTCTGTTATTTGAAGAAAAACCAAATATATAACAGATTGCTCTTTGTCAAATTGACTTGCTTTTGCTCAACAAAAATGTTCATCACAAGATTATTTTAGAAATTAAGAAAAATATTTGGAGTCGTAAAACTCCAAAAAATAATTCCTGAAAGCAGTTGTGCTGTTTCAAAGCAAGAAATTCGTGAAAGTTGACTATTGAGAAAAATAAAAGATAAGCAGAACTTGATGACCAAAAACATGTTTTTACACAACTTAAACCTTTACTGTGACTGTTTGCTTTAACGGCTGTTAAAATTCAAATGTTTAGCAGCAAACCACACCATGTCTGGCACCCTTTTAGAAGATGTTTTTTGTCTCGAGTCCACACTCACATGCAACCAAGTAATTTTCTTGCTTTATTTCAGGCCCCAACCAATGTCATATCACAACTAATGAAGAATCTCTTTTATTAACCTGTTGAACCTGTGCAGGGGCCGAGTGCCCAGGTCCTAGAACCACAACATCTCCCTGGACGAGCAGGTTACATGGTACACTGACGAGTTCCTGGTCTCTATAGGCATGCACCAGTGAGATGGATGGTGAAGGAGGAGTGCAAGGGTCAACGTAATCTGATGGCATCCAACTGCAACAGTCTATCAAGGACAACAATGTTAAATTACAGCCAACTATTATTTATCATATTGTAATGGTTATATATCATTTTAATGACTGAATTTAGAAACTTGAGCAATGGACTGTTTAGTAGAAGCATTGTTATGTTGGTGTTGTTGTTGCTTGTTTTTATTTGTCAGTTAGATTACACAGTATTACATGGGAATCATATCCACAGGAAAGTATGACATAGCATTTTTTATTTGAATGGTCACAGTAAAGTATAATTAACAATTAATGAATGAGGCTGAGTATCTTATGAGGAATTATGGAGATCGTTTGGTTCATTTTGGTATCAGTAATCTCATACACTTTTTTAAAATTTCCAGCTTATTATAGACAGTACAGCATTGTGTTCCCTCTGGGCAACAAATAGTTAAGTGAGGGCAAGTGAAAACTGAAATTTACTTGCACCTTCCCCCCCCCCCCCCCCCACCCCTTGCAAGTGGATTTAATTATTTTTTTTTTTCCTGCCCTGACCTATAAGTGACAACTACAAATCTCCAGGTTGCTTTACTGTTGCTCACCATCATAATTATCAAGAAGGTCCTGGACACTCCTTGCCATCTCAGTCCTCCTCAGTCTTTCCTCTCTCACACACAAGGCCAGGTTCACAGATGTAAGCAACAAAACAATCATCCCTTCAACTAATGGAAGGCTGGAACTGCAACATTATAAAATCGAAGTTCTACAAGACTCCTACAAACTGAATACTTATACTTCTGACTGAAATTGAGAAAATAAGAAATTCACTATTGTGATTCAATTAAGTACCCTCCATAAACTGGGTTCCATTATCACAAGGACATTTTGCCCGTAGAAATACATCTCCTGCAAGCTTTGCTAGTCCTGAGACTAAAGCTTTTAATTTTGAAAATCATAGAAAAGAAACTGTCCCATCACATTAACTCAACATTTGCATTTCCTCATGATACCGTTCTTTCCTTTTTAAATAAAATATTGTTAACTCACATGACCAACAAATGATTAAGCAGCCTGTCTCTGACATAATGTGCTCACTTAAGACCATTGTCAACAGCTATAGTGTGCTTGTAGAAGGGACCACAACAACATAAGATTGATTTTAAGACTAAGAAAATTTGTCACATACTTTCTTGTTGAGCCAGCCAGGGCATACGACAAAACCATCACCAAGACCTCAAGAATAAGGAAGCCAAGGCTGATAAAGCTGATTGGCAGGTGATGATTATGACTCAAGGTGTTCCACAAATCTTCCCTCCATGTACAGCTGTTAGCCTCCATGTATGTTGATAGTTCATCTTTGATGGCATCAAAAAGTCTCTTCAACGCTTCCTGAGAACTGAGGCCAACTGATTCATCGTCTCTTTTCTAATGTAATGATGAGATCACATAATGTAATGAGATCATGTAACGTAACTTTGCAATACATAAAACACTTTGCAGGTGGCAATTTTTTTCTCTAATGTTGCTTGCTCTACTATCCCTAAGTACATGTAAAAGAGTAGACTAGTTGTAGTCCCATCTCTGTGATGCATCATAAGCTTGTAATCTCACTGAGCTTGTAAACTTGACTTTGAGATTTGAACACAAAACTCTCTCTAATGCTGTAGGTCAAAATGACATTCAGGTTAAAATGGTGTCAAACCAGGTTGATTCTCTAGTTCCTTTGTTTCTTAGCCCTAGTTATTCATGATCATTCAAGATCATGGCAAATGGCAAACTTCAGATTCATGTTGACAATTCCTCAAATAAGGAAATAAGCGGATAAAAACAGTTCAAAATAATTATTTTGGATGAAAGTGGTGTGAGACTACATGGAGTAATAAAAAATATTTTTGTGTAGATATAATGAACAGAAAAGGAAAATTTGATCATGTGGTACAAGTTGGTGTTTGCTCTTTGCTGTGAACATCGTTCTGAATTTCTCCATTAAAATTTAAAGTTAACATTTACAAAATAAAAAGAAAATAATGTAAATCAAAATAGCAAAACACTTACTTCCTGTGCTTCACAAAGAATTTCCAGGGTTTCCATATTAATTTCACCTTCACTCTCTCCCTAATTATATCAAATAACCAAAAGATTGATGCAAAGGCAAACTTTGAAACAAGGGTGCCATGCCATCTTGGCAACAGTGAAAGAATACATGACTGTAGAAAAAGACTCTTCTACAGTTTTTTTCAACTTTTGAAATAGACAAGTTAGGGAAAATCCGTCGATACAACTGGAAAGAGCACCTTAAATAATAGTAAAATTACAAAGTTTGAAAGTGATTTGTTGAAAACTAACAAAGATGTCACTCCTCAAAGTCACCAAATTTTACAGATGTTTGTATGGTGGGGGGTAAATGTCATACAAACATCTGAAAGATGTATCACTTTCAAATTTGGCAATTTTATTAATATTAAGGCGCTCTTTCCTGTGGTGTTGACAGATTTCCCAACTTGTCTATGTCAATAGTTGAAAAAACCGTGAAAGGGTCTATTCTTGTTGCATACAGAAAAAAGTTCCTCGGTTCTCCACGAGTGCCTGTTACACTGGCTTTTTCTGTTTTTTTTGGCATCTCTGAATTTTATTTTGGCCTTACAAATTAAGAAACTATAGTCTCAAAATTGAGCATAAATTGACAGAAGGCTTGAAGAGGGGGTATGTGCACCTATGATGTTCCAATAGTTAGCATGGGGAATCCCACTTAATAATTTCATTTCTGCAGTTTTAATGTAATGAGTTTCACGTAGGGAGCGTTTAACAAAAATCTTACGGCCGATTTAGACGGTACGATTTTATTTACAACTATCAGTGCGACTAGCATATGCCATGACTTTCAACCATCCACACCTGCACCATTTTCACATACAACATCCACAATGTGTCGTACGACTGTCGGGGGTCTAATTTACGTGACATGATCTGTCCACATGTGCAAGTCATGATGCATGCTACATGTAGTCTCGTACATATAGTCGTAAGCAAAAATCGTACTATCTAAATCGTCCTTTACAGTAGCTCCCATTTCGGAAGAATGACCTTTTATTTTAGAGACTGAATTGACCCATGGTCTATACAGACCGACTTCAATGTATGTTCTGCGTTTATGACCACCCCTGATGTGTGCATGAAAAGCTCACTGTTTATAGTGATGAAACTTGAAAATCAGATCTTTTGAACGGCGCTTTATCTCACAGGGATCTAGGCATTTGCTTCGCTTGGTGCATACGGATTATGTATCAAGCACTGCGATACTGTCAGATTATACAAAACTAAAGAAATTTAAGTTCACCTTACCAATCCCTCTCGTTTCCGCCAGCTCCATGATCGCCGTGCTTCTGACACCGCAGAAAAATCATTTGGATAACGTGACTTTTTTCCTTCTTCAGACATTTTCTATGCGACTTCTAATGAATGAGTGGTTGTTAACAGAATTCAGCTGACAATTTCATGACATCTCTTTAAAAAAGCTTCAGTTTCAGTCTTGATATTATTAAACGATTCACATATGGCATCAAATTCTTGCCTGGAAGAAAAATATAGCAGGCTCTCCGATCAAAGGGCTCATTTTGCCCGAATTCCTCGTCTCTTTAGAGAAAAATGGTGCATTTAGACCAACTTTCACCACCTGGGGTCGCCATGTTGAAGTCCCCGCCAAACAAACTCGTCCCAGACTGCCGGAGTTCTGGCGCGGACAAACAGGACACGAGGAGCTCGGTAATAAATCCGTGTTCTCCTACACGAATACAAAAAATCCGCATAAAATATCTTTATGTAACATGTAACTATGTGTCACTCAACATAACTATGCATCACTACCCATCAGCACCTATCACTGTCCATCACTACACATCACTACATATCACTACATATCACTACACATCACTACATACTACTACAGATCACTACCCATCACTACCCATCACTACACATCACTACCCATCATTACACATCACCATCCATCACTACACATCACTACATATCACTACACATCACTACATATCACTACACATCACTACATATCACTACATATCACTACAGATCACTACATATTACTACAGATCACTACTTTTATTTATGCAAGAAATCACAGTCAGTTTTATGATTTATTAAAAAGTGACGAAACAATACAAATGCACTACAAAAACGAGAAAATAAAAAACAAGCAATGTATTAAGAACACTCGTTCCAGCATTAAACAACAGCTGCAGAAAAAATTTACTCAAGATTGGTTTAAAGCTCAAAACGACATTTCAGATAGCTCTAGACAAACATATACAAACAAGGCAATTAAAAAAGATTATCGCTTGGAAGAATATCTAGAGATAGTTAGAAATCCAGCTCAGAGAATCAGTATGACTAAGGGACTTGTCAGAAATTAGCAGGGGGGGAGGGGGGTGGAAACAGAGGAAGGGTCGCAACTTTTTGAGACTCAGAAAAGAGAGGGGTCATGAAAAATGGGCCGTTCAAAGGGGGAGGGTCATGCACTTAGTCCCCAGGGCTCTCCCCCCTTGGGCGGAGCACTTAGTCCCCAGGGCTCTCCCCCCTTGGGCGGAGCACTTAGTCCCCAGGGCTCTCCCCCCTTGGGCGGAGCACTTAGTCCCCAGGGCTCTCCCCCCTTGGGCGGAGCACTTAGTCCCCAGGGCTCTCCCCCCTTGGGCGGAGCACTTAGTCCCCAGGGCTCTCCCCCCTTGGGCGGAGCACTTAGTCCCCAGGGCTCTCCCCCCTTGGGCGGAGCACTTAGTCCCCAGGGCTCTCCCCCCTTGGGCGGAGCACTTAGTCCCCAGGGCTCTCCCCCCTTGGGCGGAGCACTTAGTCCCCAGGGCTCTCCCCCCTTGGGCGGAGCACTTAGTCCCCAGGGCTCTCCCCCCTTGGGCGGAGCACTTAGTCCCCAGGGCTCTCCCCCCTTGGGCGGAGCACTTAGTCCCCAGGGCTCTCCCCCCTTGGGCGGAGCACTTAGTCCCCAGGGCTCTCCCCCCTTGGGCGGAGCACTTAGTCCCCAGGGCTCTCCCCCCTTGGGCGGAGCACTTAGTCCCCAGGGCTCTCCCCCCTTGGGCGGAGCACTTAGTCCCCAGGGCTCTCCCCCCTTGGGCGGAGCACTTAGTCCCCAGGGCTCTCCCCCCTTGGGCGGAGCACTTAGTCCCCAGGGCTCTCCCCCCTTGGGCGGAGCACTTAGTCCCCAGGGCTCTCCCCCCTTGGGCGGAGCACTTAGTCCCCAGGGCTCTCCCCCCTTGGGCGGAGCACTTAGTCCCCAGGGCTCTCCCCCCTTGGGCGGAGCACTTAGTCCCCAGGGCTCTCCCCCCTTGGGCGGAGCACTTAGTCCCCAGGGCTCTCCCCCCTTGGGCGGAGCACTTAGTCCCCAGGGCTCAAAAATAAAAATAGTATAGATAAACTTACCTTTGTACTTACCTTTTTTACTTAGTTCTTGGTTTTTTTTTTGTTTTTTGAATTTTTTGTCCCTAGCGGTCTTTTGACTAGTTTTTTTTTTTGTAGTTATCTTTTTTGTTGTTGTTGTTGGTTTACGCTGAGGAATTTAGCTCTTGGTATGGTTCCGTTTTGTGTACGAAACTGTACTTGCCTACTGAATTCAAAAGCGTAAACTTCTTTTAGATTGTGATATTTTGGGGGTGAGAATTGAATTTGCTTCATTTCTGACTAAATACATGCTGTCTTGGTGTATATACCAAACCAGAATTGTCAGCGTGACGAAAAAACTTACAGCAAAATTAATGGAAAGAAAGATGCAACATGAAAAGAAATAAAACTTACTCGTTGAACCTCGAGATCTTTTTAAGAATAATGACCGAGTGCGTACTTTTCCATAGTTTTAGGACCAGCAGGTTATTATTATGGTCACTGAATTGAAACAGGAGGTTATTATTTCTAATAATTATCTTCTGTACCACCTCAACGACCTGTTCTTAAAATTTACCTAAAATAATAACCTGTTCAAAACAGTGGAAAATTGCATGAAGACCCGACTTACCGACTGTGTTTAGCAAAAAATGAACTTACCATAGGTTTGGTATATACTGAATAAATGACAGACACACAAATGCGTTGGCTGCATATCCTTTTTAAGGATCGTGGCAGTACTTTTATTGTTATTTTGAACACTTTTTGGGAAGGCAAATTGTTCTTCTTTTCTTTATGGTGAGGCAGAACCTGTTAAAAAAATGGAAAGCGTTATTTGTTGTTGTAAATACCACGCTACTAACGTGTTAAGAATTGCACTCCGAATTAACCTTCTTTTCTTGATTACCTGGTTTCTCGTTACCTTCAGTTTTATTTACACCTGTCTTGCACCTCTGTCGACTATTATCTTGTGTCAGCCTAACCGTCCCTGGAAGCATTGCGATTCTCTCCCGGTGCAAGCTAAGCACTCTACGCCAAAATTGCCAACAGTTTGTTTGTTGGTAACCCGTTTGTGCGGCATGAAAGCATAATTTATCTTTAAATCGTACATTAATTAACAAGGTCGCGGTTAATCAAATGTAAAACTCTGAGTCAGAGGAATAAAAAACTGTCCAACGTTTGAAGTTTATTTTATTAATGTAGTCTACAGAAGAGAACACTTCTTTAATTAAATCAAAGCGAAAATTTTTAACTACATAGACATCAACAAAATAGGCCTATTTGATCGTAACAATCCCAACTCGCGTTTATCTTGTTGACTCCAGTTCAACACTTAACGAGCCAACTTAACAAAGGGAGCATGCATGTTTACAGGTAACTTCTGGTGACACATTGAACAACACACAGAGAACAGAATTATGACAGAATGTCCTTTACGCGAAGTCTAAAAGAATAATTTCTTTCTGCTGCAAAAATAACCAGTAAGAACCGTTAAAGCAATTTGGAAAAACAAGCACATTGAGAAAAACAACACTCAGATTTGACTAACGCTTGAATTAGACGCATTCAGAAAAAAAAATGCCGACTTGATTAAAACTTGACAAATCGATGAAAGAACTGGCTTGTGAATGAGTATACAATAGGCCTTTCGGGAGTATTATGGTATTTTTGAAAAAGGCCTATAGCCGTGTGAATTACCACAAGCTAGACCCAGAATAAATTTTAAAAGTACCGGGAAAGAAACATACAAACTTTCAAAACTTCTCGGTAGATAAAAGCGAAGAAAGTTGAGGAAAACTAGTGTTAAAGAATTGCTAGCACAAGAACCATTTAAACTCCTAATATTTGATTGCTCAGTGATGTTGATCACCACTATCAGTTTGACAAAACTAACGAATATGCGAAGACTACGATAGCCTGTTTTGCGCTCGTCACGATTAAAGTTAAAATTGCGAAAGAGCGCGAATTCAAAGTTTTTAAAATTTCCACGGCAACTAAACTTACGGAAAACCAGTAACGTTGTTTCGGCGACTAGATTAATTTGGGTTTATTGCCAGCAATTAATGTAAACTAGGGCTTAATAGGCCAAAAATATAAGTTGAACTGAGGACAAACCTGGTAACTTCGAAGAGGCACAAGTGAATCTTAGCTGGTGGTGACATTTGATCCAATCCAGAAATGACAGCGATCGTTTGAGATGAGTTTGGTCCTTCCAGTGTAAGTTAACTGTCTAAACAACAGTTCAATCAACTCGAAATCAGCGTCTTCCTTTTGTACAGTTTCTCGATTAAAATTCATTCCAACTCGAGAAATACTCGTGTGGCACATGCAAAGTAGCATTACCAAAGTTTACCAAGATGTGATTATGCGCATGTTGGATTATTCAACTCAAGTTTTACTGGCCTTTGTGTTCGGTACAACAATAAAAACATATACTATTGATGTTAATTCATATGCAATTAACGCTTAAAATTCTACCATTCAAAGACTAAACTTTGTTAAACCGCTAAAATGTATCAAAAATATTTTTAAAAAAGGAAAGGATCATCGCACTTTTTCAAAGAACTGTGGCCCTAGACAATCAGTGCTCAACGAAGACTGTGTTAAAACTGCTAGAAACGTTGTAATAACGATTTAATCAAAATCTTTTGATGAAAATCATTGACGCCAAGAAAGATTGAAATTTAACAAAAGGTCAGCAAACATGAGAAAACAGACTTTAAAACTTTTTCAACGTTTTCTGCTCCGGAAGAGACCGGAACTGGATATTCCTTAATCGTTCAAGAAAAGCTAACAGTCATGATAGAATAGTTTAACTCTGATATAAGACGTGAAGAAGATCAGAGATCGGACTGCAATAGTTTCCTGTTTTGCTTGTTATTCAAAGTTACAGTTTTCAAATACAGCATTTTTTATCCGCCAAGGGAATCGAATGAAAGAGTGCTAAAAGTTGCTTTCTTAGCATTCCTACAGTTTTGGAAAAGACAAAGCAACTTTCTCACTATAAAGATGATCAAGCGTTTACATTGCGCCCAACAAATGCTTGATGAAAACATGCCTATATTTCCCATGCCGCTCGGGAAATGCACCTGATTGGTCAGTTTCTGTTACTGAAACCGCGACCGAAGTTTTATTAAAGTCCCCTGAGGCATGAAGGGTGGACCGTTCAGCAAAATGCTTTTGAATTATAGAATGGAGTTTCTTTCTCTAGTACAGCGAACTTTATATATCAGCAGCGTTTCAAGACTTTTAAGTTATGTGAAACAAAGGAAAGAAGAAGGAAAGAAATCGATCTCTTAGCTACGAGTGGTATACACTTTCTTTGAGTGTATTCCAAAACTTGAGTTGGTGGGCTGGCGAGTCTTGCCCTGTTATAGTCAGCATTCGCCTGGCCATGCCATTGCGGGTATCTCGTCTTTACGGACAACCATACAAAGGACAACAGCTAAATCACCCAAAAGACTTGAAGGTTTTGACTGGGAGAAGCTCTCATGATTGCAAACTTACGGAAACTTTTTCATTTCCCGGAAGCACATTTTATTGTTCTCGTTATCGTCATAACAGACATTGGGCCAACCTCGTCCCCAGGGCTTTTCCGGGAACGAGGTAGGCATGGGGTCTCTCATTAATTCAGTCCAACATGTACATTGGTAGCCTGAATTTCATCCGATTACTTAGAGTCGTTATTAGTCGATTTTTTGAAAGCGAACCCAACGAAATTTACAGTCATGTGAGTGAAAAAGGGTCAAAAGGCAGGTACCCCTTTCGACGCCTGCTACGCAGGCTTGTTTTAGCCTCACTTTCTCCCATTTTCTGAGGGAAAAGCCCCGAGGACGAGGTTGGACGATTTAAAGAGTTTTTCTGATGCACACTTCGCCCCAATGAAGACAACACCTTGTAATGTTTGTTATTTTTTAATACACTGAACCGCTATATAGTGTTTGTCTCGTTAACAATATATCTTTTACATAAATTCATCCATGGCCACAGACAGAAATCCATTCATAAAGAAATGAATATTTGTAATAAATAGACTACTGCATTTACAAAAAGATTTTACAAACTGACACGACCATTATATATAGTTGTTGTTCTTTTTAATGTTCACTAGCTAGGTTTGTAATGCATGCTGTTATACGTTGGGTGCCTTCTAGCCTGCGTAGCAAGCGTTTCCCTTTGGTTTCGGAGCAAAGAAAGACCGAGGAACGGAATTTTCGGTTTTGGCCACGCGGGAAATGGAACGAGAGCCAAAAAATGAAAGAGCGAGGAGGCAACTACAACTACGGAGAATGATGACATATGTCGAGACCATGAAGGGAGAAACAGTCAGGCATAGCAATCCCTGAACATACAGGAAGAAATAATCGTGTTTATCTTTACAACTAAAAGAAGGCAATACCAATACACTATGCTGCTTTTGAGGCTTATATGGCAACTGCGAATGCAGCATGAAGGTAAACAACATTTCAGAACAAACTTACTTTCCTTTAAACTCCTTTAAAATAGTTTTAATTATTTATTTTTTTGTTTTTAAATTATTATTTTCAATTGGGTCTTCATTTGAAGAGAAATTACTGAGCCCATAAAGAGAATAAAAATTTAACCATGATTACCATATCTCTACATGCTCTCTACAAACCCTGAATTTGGTCATTTTTTAGATGTTGTTATTCAGCAGAGAACGAAAAAGAGAATATGTAACATATTGTGTGTGAAAAATGTATGAACAGAGGCATTAGGGACCTTTAATACGAGACTGAGTACCAGTACAAGTTTTCAAGCCAAATTCGAGTGCCTCAAAAAATTTAAAATTATCATGCCTCTCTTACACTTGAAGTTTATTTATATGCTGGCTAGCAACAGAAAGGCGCTATAGTTTGGGTGATAAAATTAGCTCGAAAAGTTTTACTTGTACTCTATCTCGCCCCGTTGCCAAATCTAAAGATCATTTATGTTTTGCTTGTTAATCCCATTTGGAAGGTTTTTATGTTGTATAGTCCAGGCATCAATAAAAGTATAATGATTGTTACCTGAATACAACACCATAAACCTACATATTGAATACAACAATTTTGCAAGTAATTGCTTCACTATATACACATTTCCCCGTTTACTGTATATACATATCCCTGTTATACATACATGTACCCTTCCAAACATAAACAGAACAAAACGGATAGTGAACTTGCCAGAGGTTTATGCTTATAAACGACAAAGTCCAAAAAGTGGTTGTTCCAAACAAAAAAAAACTTTGGCCTATGGTGCGGATATTTGAGAAAACAATTTCGGACTTTAAAGAGAAGCAAAGGTTGACTGAGAGCTGAGAGGAGATCTTGCAGGAGGATTTAAGCTGCACAACATGTTCTTATTGTTGCATTTCTGTAGGTTATAAAAGAGGTAATTCTCTGTTACTGCTGGGTGCCTGTTGAGCCCATGGCCTGCAAGTAATCAATCAATCAATAAATCCATCAATCAATCAATCACTCAGTCAGTCAGTTAGTCCATCCATCAATCAATCAATCAATCAATCAATCAATCAGTCAGTCAGTTAGTCCATCAATCAATTAATCAATCAATCATTAATGTGAGGTAATCCAAGAATTAAGTGGAATAGATAGACAAAATGGGATTTAGAGAAGATAGATAAAACTAAATTTGCGAGTCAAAATGTATCTTTGCAGATAAGACAATTCAAGGAATAGCTTGAGGTGGGGCAAGGATGAGTTCACCTTAATAGAATACCCATGCTAATGAAAGGAAAATAGAAGAATGAAATAGGGCTCAGATAGGTTTACAGCATATTTAAAAGGCAAGCAATATTCTTTAAAAATAACACCACAATTTTTAGTTACCAAAGGAAAGGAAGGCACTATGGCAGCCATTGGAAAATCAAAGACTCCTGTGAGCAAGGTTATGGATGAATTGAATAAGTGTAGTGGAGCATGCATGGTATTATGAATTGAGTTATAAATTAATATATGATTTTATTATTGGTAATAACAGATAATGTTATTATTCTTTAGTTCAGGATTGATAGACCTTACACAGATGAGCTGACAAAAGAATGCTAGATAGCACATTTTATGGACAAGATGAGACTTACAAAACTCGAGGAAGAGAGTTAGAAGATGTTTGTACATAGAATTGTCCAGGAAGTTGACGGCGACGAGGAGGATTTACCTGCTAAAGTGAAATAATAGAGCAGCCATACCACATAGATGTGAGAAAGAAAAGAATTAGCCATAGTGCTCAGTTCAATGGACTTGCAAATAATTTTCTAAAGAGTTATTTACTCTAAATACAAGCAAATAGACAGTGACATTTGTATTTTGTACTCCTTACACCCGATTGTCACACTTTTTACACATTTTACTTTACATTTTTATATATATAGCTCCATGCAGAATACGTGTTGATGCTGTTCTTTGGCAAAAGCTCAGATTTTAACTTTTAATATTATTTTAATATTATCTTACAGCAGTTCAAGGCTTCACTTGAGTTACAACATTTTACTTTCAAACAATGGCACTATGTCACAGATACAGACATTTTACCAGTAAGGGTGTTGATAGTTAAAGGGTTCATTGCTTTTGTTTGTTATGGATTAGGCAAGAGATTGCATACAACTAAAGTGCATTGAAGTCATCATCCTATATAATACTATTATTTAATTTGCTCCTCATAATATATTTACTTGTAAAAATTGACAGTTGACAATAATTACTTTATTTTGAAACTGTATACATTTTACATATCCTACCAATGAACAGTTATGACTGGTATTTGCAGAAGCCACAAAAACTGTAACTTCAACAATAATTATTGTTAATAGTCTGTCATCCTCTTTCAATAATTGAGAGGGATTATTATGTATGATTATGTGAATTTACAGACCATACCTAATCAGAAATATAACCTACTGAAGATACCTTGATCAAATTTAAATCTCTATGAAAATACCTGATTGAGGAGTTGTCTTCCGAGGAAATTACCAGCAAAAGTGGTAATCTTTTTCCCTGCATCTTTCTTGCAGCGGATGTAACCAATGAGGTTTGCAATATTAAGGGTGAGACCAACAGCAACCACTAACTTAGAAAAAAATCAGTTCAGAGTGTTACCTTCGATAACACACTCAAACAAGGAGGCTTGGAAGAAGATTGTCCAATTACAACATTTTCTGAAAACAAAAGATTCTCAAGTGTTTTGCAAACTGACAAATAAAATTCAAGATTCAACTATGTAACCATTACAAACTTTTAAACTGGTTGAACTTACCTGACCTCTCAGGAAACAGCCCTCCAATCAATGAATTTTGTTGGTCGGTTTGCCAATAATACTTGAGAATCTTTTTTTAGAAAATGTTGTGATTGAACAATCTTCTTACAAGTGTCCTGGTTTGTACTGTAAGTGATTCTGAGAAGGGCTCATTTTATGGAGCTTTTGTAATTTGATTTTCAAGTCTTATCTCTTACAAAGCCTTAGAAAAGCTTCACTGTTTATTTTCTTATCTTTAACAAGGCCTCAGAAAAGCTTGACTCCCAGGGCATGCTAAAGTTCACAGTGGGTAAGCACAAAATTGTATTCTATCCCCAGTGGACTAACATGCACTATAAAGCTAAACAATGAGATTTATTAACAACATTTAGAGTACAATGTTTGTCATGCTTCCTTGTTAAAAATGAATTAGAACTTGGGCCAAGTAAATTTATCAATATTATTATATTCACCGAGCACAATTGGCAAGGCATGTGAAAATTATTTCTTGATGCTTGCTGTAAGTGTGGGAGTGAAAAATATTCCCAAGGCAGTCTATGTGGAGTTGGTATGACCAGAAACCTTGTATGTAATCAACATATTACATTTTGTCCTCTATAAAAGTCTCTTAAACTTTGGCTTCAGCAGACAAACAAGGATAACGGTGAATGTGCTGAGGATTAGCAAAAAATGTGTGCTAGGTTTTGGCTAGAACTCCCCTACTCTGGGTTAAGCAACCCCAACCCGCCCTCAGATTCCAAGCAAACCTCATGTAAACATGTAAAATCTGTGCCCCAAACTGTACAAGCCTACAGACAACTTTCTGCTAATGATACAAAACTGTTGTCAGACAATATTTTGAGGGTAATTACGAGAACTGTTACCTACTGTAGGAAACAGTGAAACCCTGTGAAAAAAGCTTCTAATACTAACAAGTTGAAATACATGAAAGATTCTAAGGTGCGTTATGGTCAAAGCTCCCTTAAGACACCGACCATTTGACTTTTGAGGGGGGGTATGGGTGATTTGGTTTTGGTAAGAATTTTTTCCCCCAAACCTCTGGTGATAGAATTTTTTCCTGGCATACAATGGTGTAAGATTTATTTTTTCAGCTTTGTACACCTTGAAAGATATTTTTTTCACCAGGTACTTCCTTGCAAGAATTTTTTTCCCTCAAAATCAGTCTGCAGGATATTTTTTCCTGAAATCACCCATACCCACTCAAAAGTCAAATGGTCAGCCCCTAAGCAGACACCCTTAGGAAAAAGAAAAAAAGTGTCCATGACTGAAAATGTTGCTTATTGTAACAGAGTGTTTTACAAGCAGTGAGTCAAAGCAGGATTTTGTCCATAAGCTTTCTGGTACAAGTGTATTGCATAAGAAAGCTTCAACAGTACTAATTTTGATTAGTAAGCTCCGTTTAATTCACTTCCATATTTATGTATCACATTTTAATAAACGCGGTCAAAATAAACTTACCAACCACTTAAATTTCAGTGAAAACAATGCAGCCACTAAAAAGAGCATCCAAATGAGAGGACAAATGACCAGACCCAGCCAGAAAACACGAGATTCAGCAGTTGTCACACTTTTATCATTCTGTTGGGAAACAAGTCATATCAAATCAAGTCACTGTTGTGCCCTAAGAAAAACTGAAGGGAGGCCTGTGCTCGGAACCTCTGAAATCCAGGGTCCCCAGCATCTGATTTCTACAAAAAAAGCCTAAGATTTTTTAGTCGCCCAGGAGTAAAATTTCAGCACCAGGGGCTACTGGGCACTGCTAGATCACAGCCGTGAAGGTATCCCAACTTAAGCCTGGAAGGAGTTGAAGTCTTGTCTAAAGTGAAAACAAACACTGATGAAAGCACAAACACAAGTTTAAAAACTTTTGTTTTAAACTAATGGAAAACTTGGCTACCAAAGAGCCAAATTCTCAGCTGTTGCTACCAGGTTGGGGGAATCTTAACAAAACTTGAGCTGGTTCTTCCACCTTGTTTTTTTGGCAAAATATCAGGAGCTTGTTCTTACCAACATGATACTGAAGCTAGAGATTTCATTTTCACAGGCATGAAAGCTAAATAGAATGAGAAAACTCTAGGATTAGGTATTGAAAGTTGTCCTCTAAATTTCTAGAATGGGGAATCAGTAGGTTTTCAATTTTTTTTTTGCAAAATCAGTGTGCACATTTCAAGACCTGGGGAATCTTAACAAAACTTGAGCTGGTTCTTCCACCTTGTTTTTTTGGCAAAATGTCAGGAGCTTGTTCTTACCAAGCTGATGCTGAAGCTAGAGATTTCATTTTCACAGGCATGAAAGCTAAATAGAATGAGAAAACTCTAGGATGAGGTATTGAAAGTTGTCCTCTAAATTTCTAGAATGGGGAATCAGCAGGTTTTCAATTTTTTTTTTGCAAAATGAATGTGCACATTTCAAGACCTGGGTAACACATTCCCAGTTCAAACCTATCCCACTATGCTTTCAACAAGATCAGACCCTTTTTAGAGAATGCCTCTGTGCATTGGACTATGAATTGGCAAGAAATATTGGTGGCACTGCCCTATACTGACCTGAAAAATATTTTAATTTCATACCTTTTTAGACTCAAACACCCAGTGACTGTTCCCATCTTCATCAATGTAGTTCCACCACCTAAGACCTACTAATAAACGGCCAGTTACATTTTTGACAGTCCAAAAATCAAAAGACAACAGCAGAACAATGACCACAAAGTTTGTGATAAAACTATCACTGAGCAGCCCGCACAGAAGATAAGCAAGAATGGCTGCAACACGGAAAAGGAGATGAAAAGCTGTCACCAGAGGATTCCTGAAATGAGAGTAAAGAAAAGAAGTATAATCAAGCATCAGACTGATTCAAGGGGTATGATCCATTCAAACAAACACTTCCAGAAAATTCGGCCAGGGATTGAATGGAACGATCCATTTTAGTTTGGTCTGACTGAAATATTGGGGCCAATGTGGAAGGTGGTCCAATTTGACAGAGAAAAAAAAGACCAATAAATTCTAGTTTGCCCGATGTGTTGTTGTTAGCAATAGCCGGCCCTGGATAGTACTAGTGATGTTAGTTGTGTTCAGTGGACGGGAAAGTACAGTTCTGTATGTACAAAGCCTAGGGGTACTCCCATATAAGCTAGAAAGGTATGTGCTGCCTTATAAGGTATGCTTTTTGAGGGTCTTAACCCATTAAGCCCCAGTATCTACATACAAATTCTCCAAACTGATCTCTATGCATTTCCTTAAAGAATGAGTTAAGAGAATTTGATAAAAGATCAAGGCATTGTTATTTAGCTGATCATTTTATTAATTCTCATAACTTATCTGTTGACAATGTATGGATATTGTTAGGAGAAAATTGATCTTGGTCACTATTGGGACTTAGAGGGTTAATCCTTAAGTAGTGTATCATTTTTGCCCTGGTGTGATCCTTAGATAGGGTACCATTATCCTATCAGCTAAAATTCAAGTGTGCAAATCCCCACCTAAACAAGAAACAAACTCATCTGGTAAAACTGAACTTTACCTTCGAGTATTAGGAAAGCAATTCAAGGAAGATGTGCTTACTTCCTTCTGAATTTTTGTATTCCCTTAAAATGGGTCTCATTTTCCAGGTCTGGGCCTTAAATAGGGTATAATTCTTTTTGTCTCACCCTTAAACAGGGTTAGGGTTTAAGAGCCTGGGTGGCACACACCTATCCATAATATATGGTAGTACCCCCCACCCCCTAGCCTGCGAACAGCAGACGCATTTCCAGTTGTCCCTTCTCTCCCTCCAAAAAGCGATGACCGGAAATGTGTCTGCTGTTCGCAGGCTACCCACCCCTGGGTACAAGGGAATTTTAAAAATTCTATGCAGAAATTTTGGCTGAATGGATTGCTGTTAGCCTAAGAACAAAGAGACTTTTTGACTGTATTTTTATATGCAACATGTATGAACAAAGGAACTGTTAGGCTTAAATTTATAATTAAATGAACAAATATAATGATAACAGAAATAGAATAGTTGTCACTAATATCTTTTCCATGCTTCCTTTTAAAATTTCTTGAATTGCATGCACGATTGTTATCACTTTCTTTTTCATTTCATTTCACACATGAAATGATGTCATTTATTCTGTCCACTTTCACGGACAACTAGTATGTAAACTTAGGCTTAACGTATAAGTTTCAGCTTACGCTAAACTGTTGACATTTTCATAAAACACGACAAAAGTTTTAGAAATTTACACATCTGTTTCTAACGGCAAACCCAAAGAGACTTATTGGGAGAAAATAAAATAAATGGATCTAAAAACACGTTGATATTAATGCATATGAAGCTTAGCTAGCTAATCTTGTCTGAGACTGTGCTTATTTGCAAACCTGAATTTCTTTTTTCTGCTGAAAAGTTCATCTTCGTCTCCAAAATTTAATGCTACGTCCTCCGTTCCATCCAAATGATCCTAAAAAGATAGCAAGGATTATTACTTATATTCTGATTAAAATAAAGCTAAAAACACAAACATCTTCGCAGAAAAACAGAAGCAATTTACGATTTGAAAGTGTCCTTACCGTATCCGCCAT
The DNA here is from genome assembly GCF_958299795.1 of Porites lutea. Classification (NCBI taxonomy): domain Eukaryota; kingdom Metazoa; phylum Cnidaria; class Anthozoa; order Scleractinia; family Poritidae; genus Porites; species Porites lutea. The sequence goes on from NC_133206.1 coordinate 4,124,673, forward strand.
CTTGGATGATTTTAAAAACCGCTGACCTTCAGAAGACGACGTGGCAGTTTCCGCTGCACCATAGAGCATAGCTATCGACCAGTCAGCGCGCGAGGATTCGCTCAGTTATTGTAATTCAAAGTAGACAGACTGCAAATTATCTTAGTTGCTAAAAAATATATATCTACGGATCGCAACTGTTAAAATTGACTTTGGAATCGGGGGTAGTGGGGAGGGGGGAGGGAGGTATGGGTGATTTGGTTTGATATAGTTTGTTTTACTCGACATACAACGGCGTAGGATTATTTTTCCAGCATTACACGCCATGAAAGTTTTTTTTTTTCAGTGTAGGACTTTTTTTTTTCGACAGGTATTCCCTTGCAAGAAGTTTTTTCCCCTCGAAACCAGGCTGCACTACAGGAAACTTTTTTTTGAAATCACCTACCTATACCCCCCTCCAAGGTCAAAGGGTCGGCCCCTTATGATAGGCTAAATTCGACGGAACTTAAAGATAACAGATTTCCCTCATTCCCAACATTTAGATAAGGAACAGGGAGTTCGGGAGTATAGCAGACCGAAACAAACTCGCTGCATATCGCAAGTTTGGCAATGATGCAATACAAGAGAGAATAGATCATTTTCTCTTGTGTAATATCAAAATTCAAGTTACCGTGAACTGTCGTCATACTCGGTCATAACCACTGAAGGGTACAGGGTTCCTACGTCGGAATTCTTGAAAAAGTCTTGAAATTTGTCCAGCACGAGTTTCCAGACCTGGAAAAAGTCTGGAAAAGGAGATAAAGATTTTTTTCAAAGCTACAATAAGTGCTATATGAGTGAAATTTTTTTCTGGTTTTGGTGAAATCTTATTCAATCTCGCCCGTCAGGAGCTTGTTCCAGCGTCTTTTGAGATGATCACCTTTCTGATAACCTTGAGTGTCGAAAAAGAAGTTATTGTTTTGGAAAAAAAGTCTGGAAAAAAGTCTTGAATTTTGCATCGAAGCTGTACGAACCCTGAATTACCTTAAAGCGTATAACTCAGTATATAACCTCTCCTTATGGGTTATATGCTTTTGCTAGTGTAAGTGATTCCAGGCTTGTCTATCTTTGTAAAGGTTTTAGGAGGGCTCTATAAATATACACGATCGCTTTACTGGCACGCGCGATTCCCGTTTTAAACGTACTTTCAACTTTAGAGTGACAAGCATTTGGAACAGCCTAGATGACAATATTAGCATATAGCAGTTCTCTTTGAAAGTTCAAGGCATCCATGAAAGAATATCTTCATACTCAGTGCAATTTGTAATTTGTGTGCGTAACCTATAAACTTTGCAATTATATCATAATATTTTTAGTAAGCTATTTCTTATTATTTAGTTCTTTTCTATTTTTTATTTCACTTGGAGGATGTTTCACTCTCTTATCCCTTTATTAAGTTTATTCTCATTGTAAATAGTTTCTGAAAAGCTCGTTGGGGATGTTACCTATTTAAGTTTTATTATCGATTCTTCTGAGTTTCCACTTTCATGAGCTATTACAGCAGCTAATCACCTTGTTTTTTAAAAGACTTCGGTTCGAAAGGGTTCTTCGATTTGCGATAGATCAAGCTTTCGCGTGAGGCGGAGTTTAGCTGGCGGCCGGGAAAGCTCTTATGTGGGTTTTAAGGTTCCCAAATTGTTGAGATTTTGTTTGGCCATGGCTCGGAATAAATATTACTTTAATCTTTATGAGTTCCTCAAGAGATGTATTCACGAAATTTGTTTCTGCTGGGTTCCCGGTCGCCATATTCAGTTTGTGCCCCTCAAAGGGACAACAACCTGGCGTCTCGCTTGTAAAACGATTGTAAGAGGAAGGCAAATAAAGCCGGGAATCTTCCACTAAATCCCACGCAAATAAATTAAAAATCATTCCTAAAACTGGAAACGCGGGACAAGAGCAATAATGGTCCCATTATGGCTATTGGGGGGATAACCACCCCTTCAACAAGCGGTGAGTTTCCTTGAAAACATTCCACTGTAGTAAGCTTTATAGGCAAATAACAAGGAAATGAAAACATATTTTTTAAAAAGTATCTTCCACTAACGTTCCAGCTGGTTTGGTTTTATATTCATTCCACGCTTAATCAAAATGGGTTGAATTGGGAAACTGGCTTCCGAGGAAAATCAGCTAGAAAATTGTATAGTCACATATTGTTTCTCCTTTTTTATTTGTATATTAATTTTAACTTTTTGTACGCTGTGAATTTTGGAACTGCAGGTACAGTAACTGCTTTAAAACTGGCAGAGTAAGCCTTAACGCAGCTGCGTGGTCGATGTCGTTATATGTTACCAGTCGTTTTGCTACAAAGTCTTTTCTCAAATCCCCGCCTAGATAATAGGCTGATTTAGCAACAGGACGGGAACGTAAGTTGACGACGGGAAAGCGCGCGGAAAGGACTAAACACGACTTCCGGTGCTCAATTTGCCGCTCTGCCATTGGTCAAGCCAGTCGTTTGATTTGCGCGCGCCGTCGTCAACTGACGTTCCCGTTCTGTTGCTAAACCATCCTACTATTTCCTTTTATTTTCTTTAGCTGGCTCCGAAGTAGGGGGCAAGATGAAGCGAATACGGTGTTCTGATTGGCTACCCGAGGGTGTAAGAGGGCCTAACGAGTCGGCTTACGATAACAAAAACCTTTTTCTTTTACCAAGATTGTTCATTCGAGACAGCCTCGGTCCATAAAAACGTAGTCTGCGCCAGCCTCTCAGGTAGAAGCGACGTCGCGGAAATAGAACAAGCAACGTAAAATAAGACGCGCTTTATCTCGGAACTTTTGAGGCGGTGGCGGAAAAATATAGCCAGCCTGCATGCGTTTTTCGCATCACTTTCTATCTTTTTTCTGTACGACTACATATTACTAGAGACCTTGATGAGGACGACTATGAGATCTAGATTTTCCAAGTACTAAGTAGTGGGCGTGCGCGAACCAGTGTCATTTTGGCGGGAAAGTGTGATAGCCATCGTCATTCTACCACGAGGTTTAGCGGCAACATCGTATTGGCGAAAACAAGTTATCAAATGTTAGGAATTTTATCATTTAGCGATCGGGAGTGGGCTTTAACTCCTTCAACAGAAATATGCGTGCTAACTTTTGTGGTGAAAAAAGTACAAGGTGTCTATTTTTAGAGAATAGACGAGAAAATTAAATGTCGTCCTAGTAGTCGTCTTCGTCCTGCAATCTAAAGCTCTCTACTGTCTTGGAGCCAGGAACAAGTAATACAAGTGCAGAAAGTGAACTTGGCCAAAATCATAGCCTGCGTGGAGGGCGTTTGAAGCGAAGGGAAAGGGGGATTAAAGCGCACGAGAAGGAAAAAAAATGAGCCCATCGTGTCCTCGCGCGCCTTCACTTTATTCCCCCTTCAACCTATTTAAATTTGAACTTTGTTGACGCTCCACACAACCACTGTGATTCACATAGACGAGTATAGAACAATTTTCCAGCCGAACTCTAGTCTCTGGACACACTATTTTCTCTTTAGAGATGGTCGAGTGTGCACCGAAATAAAACCGCGAGGGATTCATTGACCGGGGGTCTCGTACTTCGTACTTACCCTCGCGCGCTCGTTGAATACCTCCAAAAAAGAAAACGAAACGACTTTGAAGCAAACCGACATGACACCTCGCTGTAAAGGGAAGAAAGAGGAGCATTTCCCTTTATGACATTCCAGCCAAGTGATTACTTCGAAGCTGGCGAAGCAAATTTCGCCTGGGGGCCATTTTGAGTAGCGAACGAAGCGAGCAGCGAGAGAACGTGCGAGCGAGTATAGCCGCGAGGAGCGGGGAAGTCGCGTTTCCATTCGCGTGCCACTTGCGCGTGACTTCTCACGACGATGGAGACTTAATTGATTTGGTTAAAGGCGTTTAAGGTGCAGCATTATGAGTTCTTCTATACCACAGCTATTTCACATTATGTTTTCTCGTAATGGCAGCACGCAGTACTTTAAAAAATATATTCCCTCTGTGATCAACGAAGTCGACCCGCACTGAACTAGGTTACATGATCATAAAATGACTTCGTGTAGTTGACTGTAAGTCATCATATATCATGTCGAATGGCACTATTTACGGGACTGTTTTCAGCCTAGAACGGTTGCCATTTTCCCAGAATAGTGTCCTTTATAGCATCCACGTACTGCGCAGGTACCCAGTAGATCCAATATCGAGAAGCTTCTGTTGGCCCGAGCTGAATAGCCTGCAACACAAAATAATCAATTCAGCGTTTACCCCCAAACTGTGCTAGGTGCAATTCAGGAGAGTGCGAGATAAGTGCCAAATCGGAGAATAGTAAAATAATAGTTGTGGTCCATTATTCAGTTGCCACTCTCCTATTCTTCTGATTCTCAAGTTTCGTTTTACGATTCTCCGACTCTTGCCCGATTGTTTCGATTCTACATTCTTTTAAAATTTCGTTCTTTTTGTGACTACCATTTTTGAGAAAAAAATCGCTGCAAACGTTTATAGTCCTCGTCTTTTCCGCTATAAAGCAAAACAAGCGTGCCAAACTAGGAATATTCCTCCTTCTTCAAGCCATAAAGTGAAACAAGCGCGCTTCACATGTAATATTCAGGACGTAACTAATCGATAGAAATCGATCATCGAAAATGTAATCGATTAATCGATAATACTCGATAGTACTCGATATTTGTCGATTGATTAGTCAATTTAATCGATTGAAATCGATAATCACAAATTTTTTGTCGCATCTATGGAAATCGAAAATCTGAAACGTGATCTGATCTTATCACAACACTGCGTAACACTTACCTTCAAGCTTACCTTAGAATCCGCTTTGTTGATAAAGATGATGTTACTTCTTTCTCCAATGGTAGCTACTTTTCTTATTTATTTTTTGTACCAGGATCACTGCTGTAAATTTGTACTCTAGAATTGTCAGAATCGTGGTAAATAGCCGGAGTCACTAATGTAGAAATTGGCAAACTGTCGTCCGTTCTCGTTCTCGTTCTCCGTTCTCGTGGCTTACGGAGCGCGGAGAATCTTCGTCCATTTTCATTTCGATCATTGTCGAACAAATCGATAAAATCGATAGCTAATTACAGAAATCGATCAAAATCGAAAATCACAAAGACGCGAGTGATCGATTTCTATCGATTTCCGATATTAATCGATTGATTAGTATCGATTAAGATTTAAGATTTTAGTGTTGTAATGCGCACTCGATCATATCTTTATCGCATGCTAGACTGCGCAATATAAGAAATAAACATTATTATTATTATTATTGATTACGATCGATTACGTTCGATTTCTATCGAGTATCGAAAATATCGATTAGTTACGTCCTGAATATTTCTCCATCTTTATGGCACGGGGCGAAACAAGCTTGTGACAAGTGTAAAATTTCGCGCTCTCCAGGAAAAATCGGAGAATCGTCGGACAATAGCACACTAAAATCGGAAGAATCGTACAATCGGAGACTTGTCTTAAATAAAAGTTTACATCGCAGAATGGTAAAATTGAGAAAATCTGTAGAGCTTGATCGGAGAACAGCCCACCTACATCAGTTGTACTAAATTCCAACTGCTTTCGCACTGCTCTGGTGCAAATGTGAGCCACTTAAAACGTTCTTTAGCTATTACAGTTTCGGTAGTGCCAGAGGACAATACAATAAAGCGAGCTAAAATTAAGAAAAATGGACTTGACATCCTGTAAAGCCGACTTTAGGCTTACCATAATATGATACTCCTCATGGCCTTCAATTGATTCGGAGATGACATTTTTTATTGACCCCATTGGTATTTTTTCCGTTCGTTCTGCAAACAAATGATAAAATTCAGCTTCCTTTATAGCAGTGCGACTAGCAGCGCAGTTTACAGCGAAATAAGATTTAAAGAATAAACATGTAAGATCACATAAGATCACGCTGACAGCCCTTGAACTTGTTTAGATGAACAATTAGCCTGTTCAGAGACCCTTTGTTTTCTCATTAGAGATCGTCGAGCGCGCGCGTGAAAATAAAAACCGGAAACGCATGGGGGTGTGGGTGGGGAAAGGAGAAAATTGTTTTTTTCCCCGCGTGTCGTGCTCGTTCTCGCGTGCGAGTGAAAGCACGGCCGAATCCTCGGGGGGGAAAAAACGCCTGTGGACAGGTTAATGAACAGTGGAATATTTTGGACAGCATCGACAGGGTGCGGATAGGGCGAGGTAATAGCCGAGGGAATTCCAGCGATCGCGCGGATCATGAAAACGAAAATAAAGGTTTCTGAGAGCTTCATAGCTCCGAGAATTTTCTGGTCAACTTTTTGCTTCTTTTTTGCGTTTTTCTGTGCCCTGTTTAACTGAATGGTGATATTCAGGTAACGTTTAAAAGACCTCTCCCCCCTTCACAAATTAGTTATAAGAAAAAAAAAATACCCATGACCGTTAAAACTGGTGACCTCACATGTCGTACAAGCGACATGGATCTAAAAGGACGGTTACGGGTGGTGCAGGGGTTAATAGGGACCTTAAACAAAGAGAACGTTGACGTCCCGGACGTCAAAAATGGCAACCGGACTCGACAAATACGTACAGCAGGAGTTAAAACAAAGGTACTCAGATTCGTTGTGTGAGACAGAAGCGTTCCGTCAAGCGAGACATCGAACTTCCGGTTGCTACTGTATTCATGACGTCCGGGACGTCAGCGTGCTCGTTGCTAATTACGCTGGGTATCTACTGAGCGGACATTGTGAATTATGGCCAAAAATTAAAAGTAAGATCCTGCTATCAGATAAACGTACAACAAACCTTTTGTTCCAATCCATAGTTGATCCAACTGGAGTTTGAAGGTTAACCTGACTTTTCCACCATATTTGTTATACATCCCCGCGACTGGAATATCTGGTAACTTTTCCTGTAAATAAAATGTATTTCACCTGAAATGTATAGGGTAAGCAACTTCTGCTAGGCCGTGAGGGCTTTTGCTTGATATCATGTTGCTTTTCAATATTATATTTTACCACAGGATTTTGTCAAATTTGATGACTGGTGCTCTTTGCAGTTAAAGGGTTTTTAAAAGGTGTTATGCAAAAAGTAAGTATTCCGGAAGTTTTTATCCCCCTTTAGTTTATTAATACAGGATATTGCTGGTCGAGGGCGACATTGATAAAGATGAAATAGGTTTTTCCAACTTTTGACTAGAACCAGTTAGCGAAAATCCGCCGGTCAACACAGCTGCCTTTAAATCGGTTTGAAAGTGGTTTGTTCAAAACTAACGAGGATATAACTCCTCAAATTCGCGGAATTTCAAAGACATTTGTATGGTGGAGGACACAAACAACATCTGTAATGAAAACTCTGCGACCTTGTGGAGCAATATCCTTGCTCGCTTTGGACGTATTTTCATTAAACTTGGCAAGATTCCTAATTTTAAAAGGTACTCTTTCCAGAAGTGCCGATGGATATTAGCTTACTGGTCTTTGTCAAAACTTGAAAAATACCAGGATGGATCTATTCTAGCGGGGATGCTGCGCATGTATATACTTCGTTCTCTCAGCCACTGATCAGGCGAAAGCAGTTGGGGGGTGGGGGGGGGGGGGGGGGGAACTGACCAAACACGTACGTGAGACGACTTCAGAAGTTGGCGAACAGGGCGCTGGCGAAACGACCGTAAACCGTATTGGGCATGACTGGCAATCTAGCACCTCAGTGTGATTTTTTTCTGCTTAGGTAACAGAGTGGCTATACAAGGGCAAAGAGCAAGTCTCGAAAGTTTCTGGAACCTTAAACTAACTTCCTTCTTGCAGTCAAACAACACAATAAAAATACTCTACACTTAAGACTTTGATCTTTCTGATTACTCAAACTAACTCCCTTTCCCTACAAGGTTCTAAAATGACTGGGATTCTACCACAGGCAATTCTCCAGAAATTTAGAAAGCAAAAAGGGAGACATGTATTACATGAATGTTACTCACAATTTTTTTTCAAGAAAATACCTTTTTATTTTTTATTCCTGGCATGACGTCATCTGGAATTCCTTTATCTAAGACTTTTTTATGCATCTGAAAATGGAAAAAAGAAAATAATTTCTTAGTGTATTTATTGGAGTAAGAACTATATTACCAAACAACCCAAATAGAAAGCAAAAGTATCGATAATGAAAAATAAGAACCTTTTGTTTACAAAGAGGTTCCTTTGATGAAGCTGCAAGACAGAAGAAAAAAAACCCTTCAAATTAAACATTTTTCAAAGACAAGGATAATAATATAATTAAGGATGGTGTCCTCTTTGGTAGATCTCAACAGGATCTAATGAGTTTAAAAATGAAATTGGGCAAAAACATACATTTTTCTGGGACAAAAGCTTTATTTTTGTAAAAATTTCCATTTAAGTAATGATCCGGGTAAGACAGGAAGTAATTTCTTTTTTTTTTTTTTTGCATTTACGCTTTCCTTACATATTTTCATTTTCACACAGAGAATGCAAAAAAAAAAAAAAAACTACAGATAGGCAGTTTACGAAATAAAATGTATTTTAAGTCCATTTTTAAAGAGTGTTTTTTTGGTGTTAAAAGATTTCAACCAATAATAAGAGTTGCAAACAATGGCCAAGAGAAGTTTACAATTTTATGTGTTCCTCATGTGGATTTCTGTGTTACTTAGACTCAGACAAGATTTTGTTATAAGGATGGTGGTTAGAAAAGAAGGACTAATATACATGCTGCTTTGCAAAGATTTTGTAAAATTTGATGTTTAAACCAATCAGAAGTGTAGCAGGAACAATAGTAAAGTTAGCACCTTTTTGCATTCTGATGTGTTCATTGCGTTTGGTTCTTTCCTTCTTATCTGGACCATTAAATTTAGTAAAGATAACAATTTTCAGAGGAATTTAATTTACGGTAAGAGAGGAAGATGTTTACATCAAATTCAAGAAAACTGAGCTGGCAGACGTTTTCATACCTACATCACAAGGAATTACTACTGCTCATCACACATAGTGGAATGTAAAATGAATATTATATATTGGCATGGGGTTTGCTTGACTTGCTTTGACTGAAAGGTATTAAAGGGGTCCCAGCTGAGCATTGGTTATGTGTTACACGTAGATGTTCCCTACCTGAAGCAATTTTTTCTTCTTTCAAAGCCCCTGGGGGAGGAGGGGTAACTTTCATCACATCGTTCATGGTTGAGCCTACAACCATCATTTTCACTCCATTTGTCACATTTAACTCTCTCAATGTTTTACTACCATCCTTGACAAGTCCTGCAGAATACAAATATCTTTGTCAATTTTTTCAATCCTCAATAAACTAATATTATTCACTGGTGTTTGACAAAGAAGAAGTGTGATTATTATAAAAATCACAGTTTTATTTTCAGTTCCCACTGGTGATATTGTTTATTTTACCATGATTACAATCTTCACATATTAATAATAATTATTATTAGTATGGGGTGCAAAGAAAGTCAGTTTTACAGCTTGCCATTTGGGCAAGTTGTAGCTACCATGAACTAGCCTAAGAGTCAATGAGGATGATCAGGATTGATTATACTTCTTCCATAATTTGATTTTCCCCCAAACAGAATTCACCAGCCTGATAGCAAAATCCACTAGCCCTGGGCAAATTGGGACACAACTTTCTTTGTGCACTGTAATAAAATTGTTATTTAACCTGAATGATCTGAATAACATATGTTACCCAAAACCCAAAAGGCATAACATATGTACTTCCTTTTTTCAGACAAGTGCGATATGGAGTTAAATGTTGAGATTGTCTGTGTGTACAGATAGTGCTTTCAACTTTTGTTGGCATTATCCTGTGTAGAGTGCTTGTAATTTTTAAGGTAAAAAGGAACAGGGTACTGACATTTCTTTTCATTAAAGGATGCCAGGAATCTCATAGATCATATACCATCTAACGATAGAGTAATAATTTGATCAGAAGCAGGAAATATTAGAAATGACAAAAATCCAAGAAAGAGATTATAAGATCAAGCAAGATATGAGTCAAAACAGTTTTAATAGATAATCATACCTGACAAGTGACAAGTGAGCAATTACACCTAGTGTCAAAATATTCAAACTTTGGAGTGACATTTATAATTATGTCACAAAATCATTAAATTGGAATGTTATCACATAATTAGTATAGGTAACAGCATGACTTGTAGGGATATTTGGCATAAATACCACGAGTGATATTTCAAAATCGTTATACGTAATTTCACGAGCCGTTAGGCGAGTGAAATTTGAGACAATTTTGAAATATCACTAGTGGTATTTATGCCAAATATCACGTACAAATCATGCTATTATTTGTTTATACTACTACCCGCAAAAGGTTTGTAATTTTCACATGTAGGTATTTCAAATTAAGCTGAAACACTACTCCTCTAAGCCAATCAAATTGCAGAAATTTCTCCCGTAGTAGTATAATGGACATAATATCACAGACTTATAACAAGAGAATAGATTACCTTTGTACATCAGCTTTTGCATTGATACTGGGAGACCTGTTAAGTAGCAAATATTTATTTCTTAATAATTATTAGAAATGTTTTGGTGAAATGAGGGTCAGCAAAAAGATTATTAGCATTGTAAAATCAAACAATACCTTTTATTTCTGGGAAACTGGTCCTTAGCAGTTCACAGTCATATGAACTGCTTAATGCAAAAGTTACGGGAGACAACTTAAACTGTACCAAAGAGGGAATGAACATGGGAAATTAATTTAGAGAGTTAATTTTGAGGTGATTGGAATATTGTATTTTTCTCCCTCACTTCAATTTCCCTCATAAAGGAAGACATAAGTTTTCGAAATCAGTGATGAATATATGAACGAATAATAGACTAGTGCAATAATATATTATTATTTTTCATTTCATAGTTATGGTCTTTTAGTAACCCTAATCTTGAATTGTGATATTGCACTATTTCCAAAAGTGCAGGATGCAGTAATTTTTCAATATTTGGGGTCTATTTTGAACAGTGTATAGCAGCTTCTACCTAATAATTTTTTTTTTTTGTCACCCTCCAATGTCACCATGTTAATTTGCAAAGCTGGATATGGTGACTCAAATTAATGCTGATATTCAAATACACAAACGAACTTTGAATAAACTTCTTTGTTCTTATGTAAAGGAAACTATTGTAATAATATGTATGAATGTGACATGGTGGGGGGGGGGAGTGGGGTTGAGTAGTTGTTACATGCATTGAATGGAACCCTAATCGTTTTATTCTTTAAAAACTTTCAGGGCTATAGGGAGTTATTCAATAGAGGCCTGAACACTTAGTTCAAGAGTCAATTAATCTAAACCAGACAATAACGAACCTGTGAGATTTTCTATATGCTGCTTGAGACTATCAGCTGTTTCATCAACAGGGAAATTAACCTCGTAGTTTTTTTTGTTCCAGACCACTCTAAAACTTGCAGTCTCTCTACTACAGCACGCTTGCTCCACTTCCGTCGTGTCTTTTTCTTTTTCCTCCACACTAAAATCCTCTTTTGATTTCTCATTTGAGTCCTCGCTATCGTTGACGACGTCAGCATTTTCTGGACAACACTTTGACCGACAAGTGTCCTTCAACCCGAGTACTTGATCATCCTTAGCCTCACTCTCAAATTTATCTTCTGTATCTACGACTGAAATGGGGACAAAAGCTATAACTACCCTTGTAAATCATAAAAGAAAACGAAATCTTAGTTGTTTCAATAGTCATAAAAAATCCCACGAAAACAACAAAAAAATTACCAGAGCCCTCTTCCGCCATCTTTTTCTCTTTCATTAATGAGCATGCGCAAGTTGTGGTGACTTGCTGTTGATCGCAGACTCAAGTAATAATCATGGCGGACGTGCCGGAAAATGCTCCTGAACGTAAGAAAATTATTCTTGACTAACATTAGATAATGAAACATAATAGTGACCTACGGTATGGGGTTCTATGAAAACATGAATATAATTTTTCAAAACTGACAGACTGTCCAGGAACGGGAAGTGAACAGGCAGGAAAGAGTACTGCATGCCAAGGCTGTCCAAACCAAAATATCTGTGCCTCCAGCAAGCCAATTGGACCTGATCCAGGTAATTTGTCGTCAGAAAATCAGTTCAGACGTTTAATTTGATGTTAAAGTCATGTGGAATTCCACAAAGTTTCAGACATTATAAACAGAGAATGGTAACCTCTGTAGCCCATGGACTACTGGAGGTCTAAACTCTGAAGACTCCCTCTTTGCTCTAACCCCCCCCCCCCTTCCCCCGATATCAAAGACCCACCACCCCTCCCCCCGATAAACACAGATCATTTCAGTCCCCAAATCATGACATGGCTGTGTGTGGCTCAGCATATACAAAGTCTTACATGAAGCACAGACCATTGAGATTTGTTTTTATTGTTGTAATGACAGAATTTTCTTTGAAAGTGATGAAATACTTGCAGACACTGAGACCATACCATGACCCAGTCTGCATGGTATGGCAAGTGCATGTATGAGCCTTTTGTTTAAACTCTTTCTGTGTACACCAAATCTGTAGCATTGAATGTGGCAGCACCATGCCTAACAAGAGATTTTCCCCTTGACCTGTATGGGAGTAGTTATGATATTTTTCCCAAATCCATACTAACCTGTAAGTTTAACACATTGAGTGGACCGGCAATTGGATTGTAGCCTTTCTTTCTACTGAGCTAAATGCTGAAACATGACCATATGTGTCCTTTAATAAATACTGTTTACATATTTTACATCATTTTATGAGTTATAGTGTTTGATCAGGAAGTTATTGCTCCCCAAATTGTATCAAAACTCTATACGTGGCTTTGATAGAACCATTCTTAAGATTATATTATATACTTGACGAAAAAAATAAATAGCCAAAAATAAAACACAGCATCCATGCAGAGGTTCCAAGCAATCTAGACTCGTTATTTGTGACCAGTCACAGATGAATAGTTTTTGTCTTGCTCTTACTGAGATATCATGTGATTAAAAGAGTTTTCATCACTTTTAGCTGTGCAAGAAGTAAAGGAAAGAATGTCTTCAGTTAAACATAAGATCCTGGTATTGTCTGGTAAGGGAGGTGTCGGTAAAAGTACATTTACAGCTCATCTAGCACATGGCCTTGCTGCTGATGAGAGTAAGCAGGTAACGAATATTTTCTTCTTTAGAAGCTTTCATGCCTTAGTCAACACCAAGGGCCTTCCATTCGGAATGGTCAGGTTACATGTTAGTAGAGCTTACGATTATTTTGTTGTAGCCCTTGAATGAGGCAAAACAAAGCAAAATTTGGGGAAGAAATTGTGAAGAAACTGACAAAGGTCAAATGGTTTAGAGAGTTCTGCAGTTTTTGTGCTTGACCTCTAGTTTTATATTGATAGCAGTATTAGAAGCTCTAATAAGTAAATTGTGCAATGCATTGCTACTTTATTTTTCAGATAGCAGTTTTAGATGTTGACATTTGTGGTCCATCTATTCCCAAAGTTATGGGACTTGAAGGGGAGCAGGTAAGGTTTTCACCTCAGGGTACTGTGATGGATCTTAGGCAGTTTGGAGGGACGGGGGTGGTGGGGGGGGGGGGGGTGGTCTGTGTGGTTCCCACCCGTCTTCTGATTGTACACTCATCAGACAATAAGAATACTGAATGCCTTAGAAGTTAATGTTAACTTAAAGGTACAGAAGAATCAACATATAACCTTGGGGTAGGGAGCATTGACTCTAAATAATACTTGTGTGCTTCACCAGTATTGCGATGAGAAATGTGTTAATTGTCTCTTGTGAAAGCTAATAGCCAGAAGGATGGGGATTATTTAACAATTATTCCTCGAGCCTGAAGGGCGAATGGGCTATTGACTCAGAGGCCAATTGAGGGCGAGAGGAATAATTGTTTTAGTAAAATCCAATTAGTCAGTCAAAAATATCGAGACACCACAACTTTTAGCTGGTTAAAGCTAGATGTAAATCCCTTTTTGCCGCCAAAACTTTGGCGCTCTTCACCACTAGTGGGCTATGACATATAACCTAGTAGTAGCTCAACCAATCAGAACTCAGCATTGATAATAGACCACTAGTTGGATTTTACTAATAGCCTTAACCCCTTGGCTACCAAGGACATATATATGTCCTATGTGAGGTCACTCAGCGACCAAGGCTGTATATATACATCCTCAGACATATGAAATCACCAACAGCCCGGTCGTTCAAGTTGTCTTGAATAAATATACTCCAGTCATTGAGAAACGGCTGCCGGTTGCTGGGTGTATTTGGCTCTGGTAGGCAAGGGGTTAAATAATGACAGCAGTTTTTACAGGTTTTTAAAAGATTTCTGGATCTTTCCCCAGGCTGTGATGGGCAGAAGTGATTTAACAAACATGAGAACATGTAACGGAACTGCATGTCTTTACTGGGCAGTTTTAGACCCCCTGATCTTACTGTGTCTGATAAAGCTTCTCACTTAGTGCTGTATTATTGCAGTTTGTAACATTATCATTGCACAGAAAATTTCCCGAGTAATGATCCCTTTTGGCTATTTTTTTGCCTAGGTACATCAAAGTGGTTCAGGGTGGTCACCTGTGGTAAGAATTCATATATGTTTGACTTTAACAACTTTCGAACAGTTTATGCTCTTCAGGAACTAATAGATATAAGTCAGTGTTGGATTTGTCATAATAGCCTCAAACTGTGAGAGAATATTGGGATAGGATGTGGCCTGAAAAGTCCGCTGACATTTTGTGACAGAACAGTGGATTGTAATCCAGCTAACACATTAAGAGAATGTATGGTTTTATGCAAAGAAAAGTCTTAGTTTGTCTTTTTGTTGTCTGTTGGGGCTAATATCTGAATTCCTTCTAAGAAATTGAAAACTCATAATTAGTCAGCAAAGAACGTTAAAAAAACCCTTTACAGTCACCTCAGTGAGTTGTATACCTGAGCCTGTGATGCAGTAATGTGATACTGGTCAGCTAATACCTTATTACAGCTGTCAATTGACCATAACAGGGATGTCCAATATCAAGTGAAACACAGCTTCGCCTTGTGAGTGTGACATTTCACATACGCTAACATGAATGGTTGGACGTACAAATGGATGGATTTTGTGACAACCAAAATTTCTTGGATGCATAGATAACCAGATTTTATTGCCGATGGTGCCCTACTGCACACGCTTTGTGCACCTGAGAGCTCTGCTATTATGGCTTACGGGGCTTTCCAAAAGTCAGAACTGGCCGCCCAGACCATTACCAGACAAGTCTTTTTGACAATGAAACAGGCTTTTTCAAAGAGTTTTTGCTGAAAAACCATCTCCTTCATGCATACTATTTTAGGATTTGACTGATGTGTCTGGATAGTTTTGTGAAATTCTCATTAAGGTGGGAATGGTCTGGCTGGTCAGTTCTGACAAATGGAAAGCACCCTTAGTTACTCTCTTCCTATTTTCCTTAGTATGTTGAGGACAATCTTGGTGTGATGTCTGTGGGTTTCTTGTTAGCCAGTCCTAGTGATGCTGTCATTTGGAGAGGACCAAAGAAAAATGGTAAGAGACATCTTATTTGTTGTAGTGACTTGATTAAGGCCATCCAGGCAAGTATTTTAAACAAATCAATTGTTGACTAACAAAGATTTTTAACTTAGTGTTATTTAAAAATCTATTAAAATTCAGTTGTAAATTTTCTTGTGATCTGGATTGCTGGGATTTGGCAGGATGGGTCCAAAAAAATTTTGGCCGAGCAGTTTTAACTTTCTGGCCATGTGCAATCAATAAAATGATGTTGATTTCCACAGCAGATTACTGACCAACAAATTTCGATTCATGTTGAACGAGTGAGTGATGAAAAGTCCAAAGGAACAAAAATTTCTTGCCTCCATATTGATTATTTCATGTGCTGTTATTTACCTCTGTTCGTAACTTTCTGCTGCCTGCTTTGTAAAATCAATAAGCCAACACTGTAGCTTGCTTCCTATCTTGTTTGACAAAAAAATTTGGTTGTGTAAAATCTACTTTTGATCATTGTTGTTAATGAAAAACCTGCCAGTGGTTGGGTTTTTGAATTTATTCATGATTGAAAGGTACATTAATATTGAAATGCACGAACTAATATAAATGAATTTATCATAAGTAAACTCAGTCCTAGCAGCCCAAACTTCTTTTGTTTTCTTAAGATGATCTGCCCATTAAATAAAAAGGAGTGAAAAACAGCTTGAGTATAATTCGTTCCAGATTTTTTAGTTAAGCATTAGTAGGAGGGCCCATGTGGGATACTAATATTTTAGGGCTATGCTCTAAGAAAAGTGAGTGAAAATCAGTGGTGCCTTGCATATGATTTCTGTACATAAACTGAGATTTTATGGTCTTTTGTCACTCAAGAGCAATAGCAAGTCACCAAGGGCCACCAGGGCACTGCCAGAGCACAACTCTGTAATTTTCATGGTTTGCCCAGGAAAAAGGAAGTTTGCTTTTTGTCCATATTGTAGGTTTAATCAAGCAGTTTTTACGTGATGTTGACTGGGGTGATGTAGACTATCTTGTTGTGGACACACCACCTGGAACATCTGATGAGCACCTGTCAGTTGTTCAGTACTTGAGTAATACTCATGTAGATGGAGCCATTATCATTACCACACCACAGGTAAGAATCGAAGAAAATCACTGACAATGTGCAAAATAAACTGTTCATCTTCAAAAACAAAAAATTGTAAATTGTAAATTGCTTGTTTACCCACGAAGCACATAGGAGTTCATATGAACTCGTTGAAACGTGTCCGTGCGTTCCAGATCGAATTGGAATTTGGAAGTGTTGGTTTTTGAGGAGAGGGGAAAACCGGAGTAGCCGGAGACGGGATGGGATTCTAGTCCATCGCAGGGTTACCCCCCAGCAGTATGTCGCCGGTACCCAATTATAAACCTGGGTGAAGAAAGACAAAATGGAGTAAAGTTCTTGTCTAAGGAAACAACGCGACGGGCGAGGCTTAAACCCCGGACCTCCAGATCCGGAGTTGGAGGTGTTAACCACTCGGCCACACTCGCCTCCACAAAAAATTTCAAGGGCTTCAGTATTATTTTCCCGAAACTTTTAGATGCAATTTAACGTATTACGAAAATGAGAATTTTTCTGATTCCTCTCTCCATCACATTTTTGAGTCCGAAAATTTTAGGTCTTCTTTTTTCTACGAAAAATAGCCTAGCCCAGGGAGTGAAATTTGAAAAATTAAACTTCAGAAAATCGTAGGGAATTTATAAGATGAGCTTCAAAAATTGTCGATGAATAGAACGGTCATGGAGACATTTTTAGCCATCCTAAAGAAGACGGATAGAACGTGTTGGACGATCCCAACTCGTTCAGACGAACTTAACTGCGCCAGACGTCGAACTTTTCTATGAACTTAATTCTCTAAGTTTGGTTCGTCTCGTGGAAAGTTCGACGTTTAGCCTAGGCCATAGATCGTCCAACACGTTCTATGCAGCTAGATCTGCTTCAGACAAATAACGTCTGAAGAACGTTCTAGAAGGAGAGCATTCGCATGTTATTGCAGTAACCTCAGGTATACCCTAAAATCAGTGCTGGGGCCGTTAATATTTCTTATTTTATTAATGATCTCCCATGCTATGTTAAGTCAAGGGTCCTTCTTTTTGCCGATGACACCGTCATCAAAAAGACTTAAGTGGTAAATAAATAAATAAATAAATAAATAAATAAGATAGTCTCCGGGACAAACGTCGAACTTCACATGCGACGAACTAAACTAATAATTTAAATAAATTTAATAATTTTAAAAATTTGTTTATCTAGGCTCGTTCGGGAGAAAACTTATTGAAATTGCTTTTTGGTCTGATTTAGTTGATTCGGAGTTGATTGGTTCAACGCGTTCTAAGGTCGACGTCTGACCCAACAGACGAACTTAACTTAATTCAGGTCGACCCACATTAGAGTTTGGCTCGTTCCTTGAAAAGTTCGACGTTCGGCCTAGGCCTAAGAGTTTGAATTTCCACTGTAAACTAAAAGGAGTAAAACTCGAAATTGCAAACTTGTAAATAGTATTTCAAAATGGATCTAAAGCAAAAGAAGAGGTATATAGATAAGACAATAGAGGGTTAACTTTTTTCCCTAATCGTCCTAGCTGGGGTTTCTTAAAAATGCAAGAGCGTACCCAAAGTCTGCATCCCCTGTGCTTGCACAGGCACACCAGAATAGACCCTGCTGGAATGAAGGGCAAGTTTGACTGTCCTTATTAATTAACCGAGTAGATTCTAATATGCACATATGCTTCAATTCAGTACACTAAGTCTTCCATTAAACGAACACTGTAACATAAAAAATGTTTTAAAATGCGTCACCTTACGCGGAGTTCATTGAACGTCAGTACGAAGTTCTTTGGCTCGCACAGTGGCGGCATCTACCGCTCTCATCAAAGCTGCTCTTACTCCACGTTCTTCCAGAGCGTTAATACCTTCAATAGTAGAACCGCCAGCAGCACACACACTGTCTTTAAGCTCTCCGAGGTGTTTTTGACTTTTCAAAGCCAACTGAGCAGCTCCAGAGGCCGTATGTGCTACTAATCGCACTGCTTCCTCGCGTGTTAATCCGCCACGCACTGCGCCGTCCGCGAGGGCGTCCAGGACGAGGTACACGTACGCGGGACCGCCGCCGGTCAGTGCTGTTATTAAATCCATTAAGCGCTCATCTACTGTGTGGCAGTATCCAACTTTGGACATTAGTTGATGGACGACTTTTCGGTCTTCGTCGCACGTAAACTTTCCGTAGGAAACAGTTGTAACTCCCTCACAAATTTGCACCGCGGAATTCAACATCATGCGGACTACTTTGGTATGACCAGGCAAGGAATTCTGCATGTAATTGAGCGTGACTCCAGCGGCGATGGACATAAGTAGATGATTTGAAGTCACTACAGGAGAAATGTCCTTGAAAACGTTTGAGAGTGCACTTGTTGGAGTAGCAAGGAATACATAGTTGCATTCCTTTAAAACTAACTGGTTATCATCAGTCACAGCACAGGCCATGTTGCGAAATTGATTCAAGTCATCCTGTGTACGAGAACTGGCAATAACTTGGTTTGCTTTGACTGTTCCTGCAGACAAAAGTGCTTTGGCGATGTACTGTGCTACTTTTCCCGCGCCGATAAAACCTAACGGTGAGATCAAACTCATCTTTAGGTGACCTGTGTGAAGCGTTGTGTGGAGAGATAAGTACGCCAGGTCTATTATCCAGACTCTATTTCTGCCCTTTCTTCGCCCCGCGCCTGATAAAGGTTAAATCTAATTAGCGTCAAAGGTTTCAATAAGCAATGGACCGTGAAACTTGAAGGCCCTGAACCTTGAAAAGTTTCACGGTTCAGAGACTAATCTGACGGTGAAATCCAGGTGAAAATCAAACTCATTCTTGGCACTTGTAGCTACTTGTTTTTTCTGCTTAAAGAACTTGTAGCCCATGAAGATCAAAAGCCTCCAAAGAATATCTAATCATATTTAATTGACCACTACATAAAATACCATAACATACCATAATGCTCTGTGTTTTTCACCCCAAAATTTTGCATAAGCATTGTTTGCAGTTTCTCTTCGGGCCATTTTAACTCCCAAGAGAAACTGAAGACAATGCTTATGCAAAATTTTGGGGTGACAAACAAAGAGCATTATGGTATGTTATGGTATTGTAAGGCCGATACACACGAGGGATTTTGCTCCGGGAGCAAAGTTCCTCCGTGTGTACCAACGATTTCATGGGTATACTTCATCCTCGGGAGCAGAATTTCCACCCCTCAAAATGCTCCACGATATTTAACCGGTTAAATATTTGGGAGTAAACTCCCGGGGCAAATTGAGCGAACTTGAAAACGCTCCCTCGTGTGTACTGACACGTGCAAAATGAGCCCGGAGCATGCTCCGGGAGCAAAACCCCTCGTGTGTATCGGCCTTTATGTATTGGTTAATAGCTCTATTGACTCTGTTGTATGTTAATAATATTGTCTTATTTATAGATGGTGCTTCGTTAACGTCTTTCTGACTGGAAAAAAGCGCTCTTTTACAAGATAATCATTCTAGCCGCCGGTCGAATAATTATTTCGCAAAAATAGCGCTATAAAACAGCCCGGAACAATGAAAAAACACGACACCTGACTAAGTTAACATTTCGTTAGCACTTTTATTGGAACATGTTTTTTCAAAGCTGTGTTTTGGAGCAAATTGTAGCCGCCGTATTGTTCATCTGTATCTGTTTTTCTCTTATAAAGCACAAAAGATCTATGCTCAGATGTCTAAAGAGAAACGGTCACGGGAACAGAGAGTGGTCTGCCTGTGTTGGGCGACCCTCTAGGTTTTTGAGGAAGCAGAGTATCTAGCCGAGCCCATTTTTGAAAGTCTGAAGTAACAGGGCTTTAAAGAAACTTGAATGCCAGCTTGTCCTTTGAGCAAGCACCTCTCGCATTTCCTTGGCCGGGGCCACCTCTTGCTTGTCTTAGTTAATGACTTTGTTAGAGGATGACTTGACCCTTGCCTATTTGGCAAGTAAGCTTTAAAAGTTACCGATTCAGCAAGAAAATCAACTTGCCCCGGACTAACAGACGGAAGTTTTTTCCAGCCCTAAAGTAAGTTAGCAAGCAAGCAAGCATGTATAGTTCACGAAATCGACTGGCATGACAATAGAAAGTAATTGACATGTTTGTCTCCATTGTCTGGTCAATGATCGTTGAAGCGAACAGTTCTTAATGACTGAATGCTCATCGCTGTTAAATATTTACTACGCCTGATTTCTGTAACGGTTTACAACACTTTCGGAAGCCGTCTTCGTCAAACGATCACATACACGGCGGAAGTCGCCAGGGGCAAATGTTTTTGTTCATTTTAGCGATCGTAGGCGTGCCATGTTTGCTTGACTCGATTTACTGCGAAAATGGCGCCAAGTTATGTCTGCGGCGCTACGCTCAACAATTTATTGGCATTTCCATGTGAGTAAGTGGCATTGCTTATGACAATATTAATTAAAATATTAAAAAGTAGTAACATCAGTAATATAAAAATTTTCGCGCCTAAAAAAGAGCGCGTATCGCATGTTCTCGCGGGAGGGGATTCCTCGTGCCCTCGCACGTGTTAGTCGCTCCACTACAGGGGCTCCAAGAATGTACAAGAGGAGTCCTCCTGTTGAACGGTCATAGTGTCCACTTTTCAAACATAGGCGTGCTAAAGACAGGCTCCAATCTCGCTAACAAACGCCTAAAACCCGCAAACGAGTACAGCACGGTTCAGTTCGTCACACATTCTTCCTGCGCTGGTCTCATCGTCTTTCATATTTCTCTGCTTTCTTCGTTTTGTTGCACAGATTATCCTACTCAATCTTTTCCATTCGTTTTTATGTGTCATTCAACAGTTGATTTCCAAGCATTCAGGACACGGGAACCGTTCAAAGCGTTTTTACAAGCGTTATTGGAACAGATCTTGGGTCCGCTGCCTAAGAGCAAGTTCCATGAACCATTTCACAAAATAGATGTTGTTTCACGATCTTTTATTAGAGACTTTTTTAGTCTAAACTGACGACTAGACTACGAGGACGAGATTTTCTCAATACTAAGAAGCGAGCGAGTAGCGCTATCGTTATTAGGAACTTTAAGATTCAACGACGCGGACAGCAACGAGAACGTCAAAAAACAATAGGTTTTATAGGCAAAACAACAACTCTGCACGTGCATCACGCTTTTTTGTACCTTTCTTAGCCCGTTTTTGCACGAGTACGACGTGAAAATGCATAATTTCGCGTTTTTTGGAGGACGTAAACAAGCAACGACAAAATTTTATTTCTCTTTCTGAACTTGGATGTGGTCCCAAAGAATTCAACTCCAGTAGGGTTCGCCTACATTTGACAAATTATGTGGGTAGGAATAAACGCAAATTCACTTTTTAAGCGACGTTCTCATTGCCGTCGCGTCGTTGAATCTTGAAGTCCCTATTGGCGGGAAAACGTGAAAGCCGTCATCATTCAACGCGTTTTGGCGAGAAATGTTAGAAGTTTTATCATTTTACGATCAGGAGAGGGCTTTACTAGGTTAACATTCTTCAATAAAAATAATCGTGCTAACTTTCTGGTGTAAAAAAAAAAAAGTACGATAGAGCTTTTCGGGTTGTGTATTTTTTGAGAATACGCGTGCTCGTCCTGGAATCTACAGGTGCCTTTAATCCGTTCTGGCAGACGTGTTCTACCTTTAACTTCTGCATACTTCAATACGCTTTCGTTACTAAAAAAAATGATCCCATTTGTTCAAGATGAGAAAGTAACAGAGCTTCAAGTACAGTATAGTCTGTCAAGTATAAGTCACCTTGAATATTGGAGAAATTTATCTATCTTTTATTAACCTTTATTTGCTGCCTAGTGAAATTCCCTTGCGACATGCACTGACTGGTGCTGGCTCTCTCTTAAGAAAATCATTGATTGAACGATTGTTATTATTTTGTATTTAAAGGAAGTGTCACTACTTGATGTGCGTAAAGAAATCAACTTTTGCAAGAAAGTAAAGATGCCAGTTATCGGAGTTGTGGAAAATATGAGTGGTTTCGTTTGCCCCAAGTGCAAGGTATGTGTTTTAAACACTCAGCAATTTAATAACTACCATGGGACAGATTTTTTAGACCAAAGCTGGTTCACGAGGATGCCTTATTTTGAGGCCTCGTCGACGCGCCCACACGTATTGTATTCGAAACGTTTTCGCCAGTCCACGCGAAAACTCTTAAACGATGGAAATACGATAGCATGCGTTTTGTGATTTATGAGATCATCGTATTCGAAAACCTCCGTTTTCGTCCGTACGCACGAAAACGGAAGAGCCGGCATTTTCAAAAATATCCTCTGACTCCGGAGGGCGTTTTGAACAGGTGTCTTTTCGGTGACCGTTTTCAGCGGATACGCGTGGACGTTAGGCCAAAACGTAGAAAAACTCTCCGTTTTCAAACAATAACGGATAGGCATTGACGGGGCCGTGGAGACAGTAGGGACAGATTTTGTGTACCAAAGCTAGTTAACGAAGATCAGTTATTCTTGAGTCTCTTTACAATGAACAGTTAGCGTTCAAAATTAAAATGAAGAACGGCGAATGGGAAACAGGAAGCGGGGAACGGGAAATTGAAGAATTGTAACAAAGCAGAGAATTGGAAAAGAAGATATTGGTGGGGCATCCAGTGAGGTTTTTGACGTACCGTCGCCGTCCTCGTTTCTTTTGCTCCCCGTAAGCACTGGTCTAAAGTACGGAGTTTATAATCCACATCAAAATTATCTCTCCGGGCCGGAGGCAAACAAGCCGAATATTTATAAGCATTAGTGAGAAGCTGAACTCGAAACTATTTCACGCTGTTCCTATGCAGCAATTAGTTTGAGCAACTTTTAATGTAACAATTGAGGACTACATGCTTCTACCAGAACAGTGAAGGTTAGTTTTAAAAGAATTGAAGGATGCTGCCTGTTTGCTAAAATTTGATAACTTGTGTTAACTTTTTTTGATACAGAAAGAATCACAGATCTTTCCACCGACAACAGGGGGAGCAGAGAAAATGGCATCAGATATGGAAGTTCCTTTTCTGGGCAAATTACCTCTTGATCCTCGGATAGGCCGCTGCTGTGACGAAGGAAAGTCATTTCTAACCGAAGTTCCAGATTCGCCGGCTGCCGATGCGTACAAAAAAATCATTCAAAGTACGTTGCTTTCATGTACTCGGCCATCGTTATGTTTTAAATTTAAGATTGTACTGAATACTACGCTAGCCTGCGAAGACAGACGTATTTCCGGTCGTCGCTTCTCTCCACCCCAAAAGTGATAAAGCGACAACCGGAAATACAGTTGAACCTCTCCATAACGGTCGCCTTGGGGTTAGAAGAAAATGGCCTTTGTAGAGAGGTGACCGTTGTAGAGAGGCTTAAAGAAGAGTCAATGTATGGACGATACGCCAGAAAGTGGCCGTTGCAGAGAGGTGGTCGCTGTGGAGAGGTGGCCATTGTAGAGAGGTGGCCGTTGCATCGAGGTGGCCGCTGTGAAGAGGTGGCCGTTGTAGACAGGTGGCCGCTGTGGAGAAGTCGCCATTGTAGAGAGGTGGCCGCCGTGGCGAGGTGGCTGTTGTAGAGAAATGGCCGCCGTGGCAGGGTGGCCATTGTAGAGAGGTGGCCGCTGTGGAGAGGTGGCCACTGTGGAGAGGTGGCCGCTATAGAGAAGTGGCCGCTGTGTAGAGGTGGCCACTGTGGAGAGGTGGCTGCTGTAGAG
Source organism: Porites lutea (assembly GCF_958299795.1). Classification (NCBI taxonomy): domain Eukaryota; kingdom Metazoa; phylum Cnidaria; class Anthozoa; order Scleractinia; family Poritidae; genus Porites; species Porites lutea. The sequence goes on from NC_133206.1 coordinate 4,148,873, forward strand.
AGGTGGCCGCTGTGGAGAGATGGCTGCTGTAGAGAGGTGGCGGCTGTGGAGAGGTGGCCACTGTGAAGAGGTGGCCATTGTAGAGAGGTGGCCGCTGTGAAGAGGTGGCCATTGTAGAGAGGTGGCCGCTGTGAAGAGGTGGCCATTGTAGAGAGGTGGCCATTGTTGAGAGCTGGCCGCTGTGGAGAGGTGGCCGTTGTAGAGAGGTGGCCGCTGTGGAGAGGTGGCCTCTGTGAAGAGGTGGCCATTGTAGAGAGGTGGCCGCTGTGAAGAGGTGGCCATTGTAGAGAGGTGGACGTTGTAGAGAGGTGGCCGCTGTGGAGAGGTGGCCGCTGTGGAGAGGTGGTTGCTGTGGAGAGGTGGCCGCTGTGAAGAGGTGGCCATTGTAGAGAGGTGGCCGCTGTGAAGAGGTGGCCATTGTAGAGAGGTGGACGTTGTAGAGAGGTGGCCGCTGTGGAGAGGTGGCCGCTGTGGAGAGGTGGCTGCTGTAGAGAGGTGGCCGCTGTGAAGAGGTGGCCATTGTAGAGAGGTGGCCGCTGTGAAGAGGTGGCCATTGTAGAGAGGTGGCCATTGTTGAGAGCTGGCCGCTGTGGAGAGGTGGCCGTTGTAGAGAGGTGGCCGCTGTGGAGAGGTGGCCTCTGTGAAGAGGTGGCCATTGTAGAGAGGTGGCCGCTGTGAAGAGGTGGCCATTGTAGAGAGGTGGACGTTGTAGAGAGGTGGCCGCTGTGGAGAGGTGGCCGCTGTGGAGAGGTGGCTGCTGTGGAGAGGTGGCCGCTGTGAAGAGGTGGCCATTGTAGAGAGGTGGACGTTTCTAGAGAGGTGGCCATTGTAGAGAGCTGGCCGCTGTGAGGAGGTGGCCGTTAGTGGAGGTTCGACTAAACATCTGCAGACGCGCGTTGTGATTGGTTGTTGCCTATGATCTGTCACACAACAGACACGACTTAATAGCGTCACGGAACTTTCTCATTTTTTTGTCCAACATCTGCATGGTGAAAAGTTTGGAAGATGATTACGGTGTTATTCCAGATTGAACGAGCGAAGGCTCTGAAAAAGTTTAGAAAAAGCTATTTAAAAGTGAGAAGACGAAACGGAGAGGAAACTTTTGGAGACATAGATTCCATTTTCCCGCGTGTCTATTGAAAATGTGGCAAGAACATTATTGACTAATTCGAAGAATCTCAGGACTTACCTCCGCTTCGTCGCTGTTTTGGAGTGAAACAAAGTGGTATTACATTGTTATACCGAGACGATTGTGCTGAAGTATGATTGATATATAACTGATTTATTATTGAAAAGACATACGGTAAAATGGAATCACTCGCGTAGAACAGTTCCAACAAATTATATAGATCATTCCTATATATATTTAAAACAATAATAGTAATAATGCCAACAGGTCTTATAACGTTAAAAATACTAAAGGCGTTCTACATTACTAAGCCAAATTAAAGCATAAGCTAGTCTATTGTGCGTGCCTTAGTTTTTTGCTCTGTTTATTCCGCGACCAAGGAGTCACAAGTACCTGTAAAAAATGCCATGATTTTCTGTTCATGAATATATTACTTTGTTTCTTTTTTACCTAGGAATTTTAGACTACTGTGCCGACAAACATGATGATGAATAATTTGTGAAAGCCGTAAAAGAATGGTTGTTTCAGAGCCAGCTGGCAAAGAAAATCAGTTCATTTTTGTGCGACCCAAGGAGACTGGTTGGTTGTTGCTAATAAGCCATTTCTCGAGTTCCAAAAACTCTGACTTTTAAACGAGGCCAATTGCAAAACCTTTCGTGTGAAAACGAGCTTTATTTATGCATGAAAATGAAAACTCATTTTCATATCAGTAGCTTCGCACTTAGCCTCGGTTTGAAACTCGGTTCGGGCAACTCGAAAATGGCCTGTTGAAGCTTTTTGTGAATCATCGAGTAAATATGATGGAGTTTACTATTAACTATGCTTGAATGTGACTTGGAATTTGACGCCGGGATTTGACCACCACCAGGCGATATCCTGCACAACGAAGGCTACCCGAAAAATCATTCAGCGGCAAGATCAAAGATAAGTGCATCTTTTCCAGATCAAACAAAAATAATGGTTCTGCTTCCTGGCTTTACATGCATGTACCGAATCTAATCCTAATGATAGTTTTAGTACACGGGGCTTTTAATTCCCGCCGCAGATTCAAATGCCTCTTTTGAAAGATTTAAAGCAATTCGTATGGATGGCTTAAGAATAACGACGAACATGGCCGGAGTATTAAATTTAATAAGGGAACACTTATGCTGCCTTATGAGGCCGTTTGTCAAAGAAATGTACTGTCTGTAAGGATGAACAGCTACAATGCCGACACTTAAGACGACGACGTTACTTGAAAAAGATTTTTCGCTCTTTAAAACTGCCTTATGTCTGTAAATTTCTGAATTGCTGAGAGCCATCTTTCAGGGCGTACACGACTTCCACAAAGCTACATATTTGATTATAGGTAGCGCTGGATGAACATTGTTTTAATAAAATTGTAATTGCTCCAACAGTTGTGCCAAAGAATCAAAATTTTGTTGGGATTGGAGAGGTTCTTCTATTTGCTAACTTTAATAATTCATTCTATCCTGGTTAAAGCCGCAAATACTGTATCCAGGATCCCAACGGCGTTAAGTAAAGGTAAAGAAAACGTCGGAAGGGTGTAGTCCTAATCGCGTCTGATTTCAAAGCCTCCTTAGCATCCCGCGTAATTTTTCTCAGGGGCCTTCTCTCGGCCGGGATATGGTTTCTGTTTTAATCATGGTTAATCATGCCGTGGAATCACTTCCACACTCCCCTACACTCTCCTACGCACTTCTATTGTGTAACTACTACCAGTTTTAAACCCTCCTTGATGGAAGCGTACGGAGCGTTGTAAGCTAAAAACACCTAAAAGCTTCCCTGTTTTTTTGGCTGTTGTTGAGCAAAGATTAAAATACTCAAACTTCAGAGCCAACAAGTCATGTGCTGACTTCCACGGACATGTGAATGAGCTTTAAAAAAGTTCAAATTTTGCGTGTTGCATGTCATCCTCGGATACTCAGTGGTTTTATGAGTGTTCATGTATTAGTTGGTACTGAAAACTTCCGTTGGTAAAGTGTCTTGAGGAAGGACGAAAAACCGTAGAACCCGTCTTGTGGCTCAGCGGTTCCACTGATTTGACTCTTGTAGAATGTGAAAGAGCTGAAACCGTAACAATATTTGGCAGTGAGCGCTCCAGGCAACATGTACGTGTAGCCAAGCTCTGTTGTGTTGACCTTGCCACGTGTCGCCTGTGAGCAAACTCTCCGGGGCGCTCTGGCGGCGGGACGGGAAAAGGACGAGAGCTTGCAACTACGCCTCTGGAATTTGAATTCCACCCTCAATTCCACCTCCAATTCCCTTGTGGTTCCCCGACTCCCCGTCAACTGAGCTGTCAGACTTCCGCCAATCAGCGCGAAGCGGAAACAAACATTGAAAAACACGTGTCAGGGGTAATGCTTCAGTATGGATGTCATCTCCCCCAATTAGCATTTCGCATCGACTTTTCCGATGCAGATAATCAAATTCCAGAGACGTAGTTGCAAGCTCTCCTTCCCTATCCCGCCCCGCCGCCAGAGCGCCCCCGAGAGCTTGCTCGCAGGCTACATCAATGTGGTTAAAGTGTTTTAAATCGAAACATATCTTTCGTTGTTTTACTTTTTGCGTTGGTGAAATCAATTTGTCTTTTTTTATGTGGAAAGAAAAACATTTCTTTGTTAATCCAAGCCAGTTTCTCACACCATTTAATCGGCAATTGTCTTGTCTATACGTCTTTAATTAAAGATCATCTTGTATTTAAGGTTGCGTCCTCTGTCGAAATTAAAATTTCTTCATTGCGTCGGCGTAATTTTAGGTATACAAAAGCCTTGTTTGCTCACCAGCTGGAAGTTTACTCACGCTCGGTTTTTCTGTAGTCCGCCGAAGAGCTTTGAGTTTCAACAATGATCTGAATAAAATTCTATTTAATCTTCATTTTACTTGCTTTGGGAAAAGTTATAATTTGCCGGGGAGTCCTTTTTAGTAGTTTAAAAGATAATAAACATATGTATCATATCTCCTAGTCAACCATAGCCTGTTCTAGGCGTTCAGATGGAGGGGACATCGAAAGGAGAAGTGACAAGTGATTTGAACGCCTCAGGCCAAGTCAACCACCTGGAATTCCTAGCTTTAACGGACAATATGAGTGGAAGGAAGTGAAAAGTGGTTTTGCATTTTTTATTTTTATTTTTAGAAAATATTTACTCAGTTTATTAAACCACTAGTATAGAATTAAAATGGAAAAAATTTTGGCCATTTTCGTGTGTTCAGACAAAGACAGGAATAAACTGAGGTTGAGCGAAACGTGAGGAACCTGTTACAATTAGTTTTTAATGAAAAGAATTAATAAATGGATTTGTTTTCCTCCTGCGTTGGTTGATAATTGTTGTTAAAACAATTTCTCGTTTTTTTGCACAAAAATGTCAGACTGGACTTGATTTTGGCCATGTATTGTAGAGTTTTTCATAGTATGCGGTGCCGGAATAGTTTTGGCCGAATAAGCCAGTATTTATACTGGTATACAATGAACGCCAAAAAAAGAACAAAATAAATACGTCCGATTTGCATAAACAGGCGTTTTTTCTCAGTTGTAAATTATGTAATAAGTAAGAAAAGGAAAATCTTTTCAGAGTGTTAGTCCGAAATTTCTGCGAGGCTGCTCGCCTAATCGCAGTCAGGAAGTAAAAGAAAGAACATGGCTTGTATGCATTGAACCAGGATTGTATAGAGAATTTTCCTTTTTCGCGTAAGCGCCAAAAGTCGACTCCAACGTAGACTGTCCAAGTACGAACTGCCTCATTTGTTTCGAATTATCTGGCCGCCGGCGCGAGTGGCTCTGTAAAAGAGGAATATTTCAAAATTGACAGAGTACGCTATCAATCTTGCTTACACTTGATGAAGAGTTCATAAATTACTTCAGAGCACCAGGAAGCTATTTTATGTTGGTTTCACGTTTCATTATACTTCACATTATTTTCGATTCCTCAGACAGAGGCGTGCTTTCGTTGCACAACTGCACGAATATTATTTTCAGTTAAGAAACAAGCTTCCCTTCACGGTTCCCACTCTGTTCTCGACAGAAAACGCATTCTTCAACACTCCAGACATTTGGGCCATTTATATATTGTTTCTCCAAAACTAGTATATGGCTGACGTGCAGCGATCAGACTTAAACACAGTGAAAAACCCGGGATGGTAGTCTTCGTGTAGTGTTCTTCACTGTAAGAAAGCCTTAAAATGGCTCTTTTGCCTGGAGTGTTGAAGAATGCGTTTTCCTTCAGACGTGACAAGAACAGCGATGTATTTTACTTCCGGGTGAAAACCGAGAAGGAGAGGTTCTTTGATCTGAGCAAAGGAAGCAAAAAGTGCTCACGAGTTTGAGGAAGCAAATGTGAATTGGAACTCTTGAAGGCGTGAAAGCCACGTAAAATTAGCCTGTGATCATGCCCTCCCTATGTCTCTAGGTTAACACGAAATAACTTCCTGTTGCTCTGAAATAATTAAAAGCCCGAACTCTTCACAAAGTCTAAGCGAAACGGATAGTGTATTCTGACAATTTCGAAATATTCCTCTTTTATAGAGTAACCTGCACTATAGCCCGCCTGAAATAATTTTAGTCGAAACAAGTGAAACAACTTGTTCTTGGACAGTCTACGTTAGCTTACGTTAGAGTTTACTTTTGGCGCTGACGCGAAACAAGGAAAATCTCTATAACCCTGGTTCAATGACATATGTTAAAGCAATGCACTTTTTTACTTCAGTTTCGAATGAGTGACCAGCTTCGAGCAAAGACCATCCCCCATTTTTTTTTTTATGCAAGGCTCACACTCCGAAACGATTTTCTATTGATTACACTTAACACAATTTCCAACTACGAAAAAGGTCTGTGTAAGCAAATCTGAGGTTTTGTTTTTCTCTATTTTTTTCAGTTTTCGCATTTTTCAACACTGCAGACATCAGGCGGGCCATTTGCATCTGACTTCGCCAAAACGACTTTTCAAAGTTACATGTAAAACGTGAATAAGCGAGCAGACGCGTTTGAATGAAAAACGAGGGTAATCTCCGCGTTGCGTTTTATAGCATCATGTTAACACGATGGAACATAGAGCCTCTTTGTGGGTATTTTCCGACAAAATCGAAGTCGCGACGACCGGTATTGATGAAACGGTGATCTTAGAGATTTAATATAGCGCACTTTATGGCGACTTACCTAAGCTTTGATTTTTAACCTGAATGTGAAAAAGTCAACAGCATTGAAACGCCGAGATAACGCTTGTTCTACAAGCTACAGATCTTCAAACCCAGATTAACAACTAACTAGAAAACTAGTACCAGAATATATAGACAAAAATAGCGTTAAATTATTCACTGGACGCGATTGAGCTTCATTAAATTTCTCAAAACAATGTCTATCCCGTGTCAGATCGCTTTAAAAATGAAAAAGGTTATGAGACAAAGATCGTCATAAAACAGAAGTTCTGATAAACATATGCATGTTGCAGATAAATAAACACTTTACAAAGTGTTGTTTTAGATCGAGAGGAAGCTGTTTGGCGTAGTTTAATATAGATGGAGCATTGACTTCCGCTGAACACACGTGCACGACGACAAATTTTCCTTTCTCTTTTTGAACTTGGACGTTGTCCCTAACAATTCAACTCGATGAAAATTCGCCAACAGTTGACAAATTGAACGTAGTTAAAGTTTGAAATTTCCGCACGTAGTGACGTTTCCACCGCGGTCCTCGCTGAAGTGGCCAATTTCTAAGTCGCAATCGGGGTCAATAATAAGAACGACTTGTTTTCTTTGATAACCTTCTTTGGAAATATCGAAGCGACTCTGCTAGCAGGGTACAACAACAGCCTGGCGAAGCGAGTTTACATGCGGTTCACCTTGAAAAGATTTGATTAAACAGGGGCACCCAACGAGAATATTGTTGAAAACCACTTAAACATAGCATTGTTAAACGTATTTTAGTATTTAAACGGTAGATATAGGCATATTTTTATCCCCTAAAAATTTTTCATCTGTTCGGATTTCCTAGCTGAAAGTCTAGTGATCCGAAAATTATAGAGATCAAAACTTACCTTTTCAAAAATTCAGCCAGAAAAAAGGCTCCCGAAAATTCTAGGTGACCTTTTAAGAGTAAAAATCCGTTAAAAATGGGCAATTACAGTAGTTTTTAGATGTTCGAAAATCCTAGGAGAGGCAGGAAAGCAAGAAATTTTACAACAAATGTTCCGAAAATTTTAGATCTCAAATCGTCTTCCGAACAAATATTTTCCGAAAGTCGTTGGGTGCCCCTGATTAAACAACTTTTAGAATGCCAGCTGAATTCGCTAGCTTAAGTGTTCAGTTTCCTTTTTACGGACAAACGACAGATGAACTTGATTGTCGTTCAATTTGAAGTGGGAGAGCGATGCTAGAGAATACTTTATTAAGGCCTTTAAAAGTTTAAGCAATTTTAAAACTATCAATACCAGCTAATTTCGCTAGCTGTAGTTTTCAGTTCCTATTCGTGCAAATTAATTTTTGTAAAAAAAAAAAAAAAAGCTGCAGCTTTACGTACCGCCCATATTAACTGTATAGTTATACGGCTTCCACGCAACAACGATTAATTATTCCTTTAGCCGTACAGACAGAATGATATATTTGTAGCCAGCGGGACACAGGGCATAGAGAACAATTGTTAATTGTGTATAGTAATTTACAATTTACGTTCCTAGTAAAACGAGAGACACCAACTGCTCTTGGAGTAAAGTACACTTTACGTATGTGTATGACACTGAGCCAGCTGCGTAAAGAAACCCAGGCCTTGTAGGTTTAACTCACGTATTCTGTGAGAGCTTTAGATACACTCTGTATTTTTAAATTGAAAATGCGCTTCAATGAAACTTGTTCGTAGTGAACTAGGTGATGAAGCTAATCTAGGGGCTCTCGCTATGGTAAATTACCACCTGCTCCTATCTTGGTCCTTTACGTGACAATCGTTTAATTTTCATCGCTTTCTAGCTAGGGACAACGTTAAGACGCATACGGAATTCTTTTTTTCGGAAACTTAAATCAGCAGTATAAACTCATCATACAGTCAAATCGATGTGGCTAACATAACTTTTGTCAAGATCAAAGACCAGAATACAGTGACCAAGAATCCTGATTTCTCGAACGATCGGTTTGTCCCGCAAAACTCTTGGTAACTCGAATGAAAACTGACCTCTAGTGTGTTTTTTAATTGATATTACCAAAATATTATTTTTAACAAATGATAATACAAATTAGGGTCCTTAGTTTTCTGGTCTTAATTTTCTTTTTTTGCGAAAACAAAGTCTAACATTTCGAAGCGACAGATAGATATAAATCCCCAAAATATTATACATAGCTCACTGGTCCTAGGGCACTTGGTTTGGGTTAAATATGGGAAGTGCAAATATATGACCGCAAGTAAGGGGATAAATCCAGTACCTGATTTTAAAGACAAACACTTTATGCTCTATTAATCCTTTAAAAAACAGGAGCTGGTAATTGGCTCCTTTGAAGAAAGTTTTAAAACGGAACTTGACATTTTCAAGCCTCTTCGGAAAAAAAAAAAAAGCAGAAAAGCCGCTCTCGGGTCTTCGTTTTCATATCAAAAACACTGGTTATCAAGAAAATAAGAGGGTCTTCGTTTTCCAGGGGGTTTAGGTTTCGCTGTGCACAATCGTCCCTATGGTGGCCGTTTAGATAGTAGTTTAAGTGTTATGCGTCCACCTGTACGATAGCCTGACGACGGACAGGCACATTCATAAGCGTGTTGCTGGGTGATCGTTAGAATAAAATTGATTTTTTTCAATCATTTTTGCGTAGAGTCTCCATATGTATTTTGGATCTATTCACTATGTTAGTTTGCACAATAGTGTGTGAAATTTAGGGTGCAATGCTGGTTACTTTTTAAAAATAGAAAACGAATTGATGATTTTGAGATAGCGTGACATCCTATTGTCTCTTTGTATTGATTGATGAGCGATTTGACGAACCAGCCAATCAGGAAGCGAGTAGTTAATAAAAGATAAAAACAAGCTCCATTTCGCTTGGATTTCTTGTAGCGAACGGAAGGAGCGGTTGCTCTTCGTTCGGGAGTGTTGTGTCGGTCCAGTTCACAGTTGGTCAATTTATCAGCGCTTAACTCCTAGTAATTCTTCTCACACAACAAACATGATATCTTCTTTGAACGCTGTGATTACAGTTTTACTGGTATGTGTTTATAAGATGTCTTTGTCGACTTCCTCATCAGCGGAAGTTATTAACCACGAATACTGTGTTGTTGGCGCTGGGCCTGGAGGTACGTTCCTGTAAATTGATGAATTTTCATACTTCCAATATATCAAAGAGACATTTACGTCTCTAATATGCTGAATAAATGTGTGATTTCCTTTATTTCAGTGCGTTTAACAGTACTTATCACAATATTATTGAATAAGTCTTATCTACATTATACCCCCATGCTCTTGCTAACACTAATTTTTTCACTCGTTCTGGTTCAGGACTTCAAATTGGTTTTTACCTCGAGCGCGCTGGGAGAGATTATGTTATCTTCGAGCGAGATGGATTAGCAGGTGAGAATTTTTAAACTTTTTACACCTTTTATGTTATTCCTTTCCTTCTTCCGCTATTGGACACGCTTCAGCGTCTCGTTTCTACGGTGAGCTACCGTAGCTCGTGTAGAGAACAATATAAATTTCGGAAATTTTCACCTGCCATTGCCTCGATCAAAGTGTCGATTGCAATTATATGGGCATTATTTAACACAAGGGAATCCGCTTAAGACTCGTCAGGTAGAAATGGGGAACGTTTTAAGTTGCAATTTGCGTTTAAAGGTGATGCGCTAAAAATCGTCGTTGCGAATCGTCTCGTGTAACATCACCTTAGAGTTTGGTAATGTCGTATTTGTGGCTGAAGTGAACGATATAATCGCAAAATCAATTTCAGTGGTTTCAGTTTTGATTCTTAAGTTGAGAAGTAGTGCAGCTGTTGTATGAAATAAGATTACATAGTTTTGTTGTTTCGGCGTAAACCGGCGTAATTAGAGCAATTCATGTTCTAGCGTAAATCGTCACACAAATTCATTACTGTTCGTGCAATCTGACAACTAATTTAGCGTCTTGTCTTCCGCTACATCAAATCAAGACTTCTGCATTGGCTCGTATAACCTTTAACCCACTACAATGAAGTGCGTCTAAAAGTTAAATACAGTGTCTAATTTCGTGGTTATCTTGTATTTGAATGTTCGATCTTTTTATCTCCTTCCTTACGTAACAATATTAATCTCTCCGCGCATATACTTGACTTAATTGTTCGAAAATAGACTTTTGATTTAAGATAAAAAGTTTCAATGATTCATGAATGTTTGAATTTGCGGTAATTTTTCAAAGAGATGTTTTGATAAAAAAAATCAAATAGGAGAGCGTAGAAGTAAACGAGAACTTATGTAAATACAGGTTTTCTGCTTTGCATAATAACCTTAGCTTCATGAAAATATTAATGTTCATTTAGATGTGGATTAAAGTGGTTAAAAGAACTTTTTCACACCCGTATGTTTCTTCGATGTACGTCATGTTGTTTCTTCTGAACTCTTTGCTGAAAGTCCATACCAAAAAGCTATTTTTGTTACTTGTGTATTAAGTAGAAAAATATTTGATCTTCCTTGTTACCACTTTTAAATGAGCATTTACAAAATTGTATTTATTTCAGACGGTCGCAAGAAAGGGCGTAGATCAGTTTGGTTTCTTTGAGATTCTGTTTATTCAGAGTCAATACATGTAGGATCAGGAGTTAAAAATAATAAACTTTTTCTCTAAACATAGCTGTCTTTACAGATAAATATTGGGTTTAGGTTTTTTATTATATTCATTTTTACGCAGTGATATTAGCTGTGCAAACCTAATTATCACGATTTTCCACATCATGGCAGCGATTGTTAAATAACTTTTGTGAAAAGCCCACATCAATCATCATTGATCTCACTCTTCGAACAAAATTTAAGGGCCTCACCTGCCCTAGAATCGCTTCTTTGAATTACTTACTAATCTGTCAAACATATGTCTGTGAAATGTTTCTTCACGCCTCCTAAATTTTCTTGGGAAAAATTATAGATATTCAAGCACATGGAAAATCTGAAACAAGTATCTTATAATTCAGCGAATTCTGGTACGGGTATGCCCCTTAAAATTTGTCAGGGGAATCTTAATTAAAACTGTAGATCATAGTGTTACATAACGAGAAGTGAAGAACAAGAATTTATTCCAAGAGGATCTCCCTGGGGGCTTGAGACTCAAATGGAACTTGACTTCCTTTATGTGGAAACAATGGAACAATAACTCTGGGGAAACAGGGGAACAATGATTTTCTAGGTTAGAGAATATTCTTTCTGGGTCACAGGCTATATTTTTCATCAACATCTATTTAATATTACACCTTCTCTGGTCCAGTAATTATAGGCTCTTTGCATGACTGTGGTCACCTGAAGACGTGATCAACTTTTAGTAAACACGGAAACGGTTCACTTTTGAAAAATTTTGTTAGCACAAGCTGAAAGAGCATACCGTAAAATTTCGAAAATAAGCCCCTCCAAATATGAGCCGTAATGCAAAAAAGTCCCTCCTTTAAATCGCCCCTCCGAATATAAGCCCCCCTAAGGGCTTGTACTGGGAATTTGCCCTCGAATCCAAAAATGTAAAATGACAAATTTCCTTCCCACTAGAAGCCAGCCCAATTGCTTTTGAAATACAAATTTCCCTCCGTACATAAGCCCCTCCAAAAATATAAAGCCCCTCAAAAAGAGCCTTTGAAATATATAAGCCCCCGGGGGCTTATTTTTACAATTTTACGGTATTTAAAATTAGGTAACCTAAGAATTTTCAGCCGTATATCTCAAAATTTAAAGGAGTGATTGCAATGGCCGCTGGAAGTTAGAGGCATTTGTAGGAGAAAAACAACTTTTGCCACGTTTTAGTTACGCTTGCATGGTTTTCCATACAAATCCTTTAATTTTTGAACTGTCATTTAATCTTTCTCTTGATCTTACGCATTTAAGGGCTCAAATTGTCTGTTTTGAATTAAAAGTAGATTTGAGTCCTTTAATGCTTAAGGAAATATTTCATAACAGTTTTGAAAATTTCGAAATTACAAGGATTTGTATGGAAAACCATGCAAGCATCACTAGATGGCAAAAGTTTTTTTTCTCATACAAATGCTTCCAGCTTTGGACGGTGGCTCTGTTGCAATCACTACTTTTGAGATATACGGCTGAAAATTCTTAGGTTACGTATTTTTTATATGCTTTTTCAGCTTGTGCTAACAAAATTTTTCAAAAGTGAACTGTTTTTGTATTTACCGAAAGTTGATCATGTGATAAAGTCATGCAAAGAGCCTATTGCCCTCTTCCAAGTGGCCAATGTACTGACAATTATATACCTGTCAACTCTCACGCCTGCGGGTTGAAAACTTCGATCTCACACCGGCTCACGCTTGCGGGCCAATTTCTCACGCGTGATTGAAAAATGTGAGTTGCTGTCGTCTTGCTTGACACAATTTCCAAAGATATGTTAACTCAGACCCATGTAAGGAACGAAAACCATGCGTAAAATGGATAAATGACAATACCTTCCTCGCGATCTCTGATTTTGTGGATAAGAGTTCTCTCGATAACTTCACCTTTGGCAGACTTCGGACGTCTTCGGAAGACTTTGGACTTGCTTCTTCGGAAGACTTCGGACTTCTTCAGGAATCTTCGGAAATGATCGTGTCGTCTTCAAAAATCCCAGCACTCCCAGAATAAAAATCTCACGCTTATATCTCAGAAAAAGTTGGCAGATATACAATTATCAAAATGATCACCAAAGTATAATTATTATAAAACAATTTAAGCAAAGCATGATCCATGGCTTAATGGTGATGTTATTCCAGACAGGTTCAGCTGTCTCCCCAAAATAGGTATATTGTTGAGAAAACACTCTCCTGGACACATCTGAAAAATTTCTGTACAATCCAAGGTAACTATCTAAATTAATTTATTTACGAATACTCTTTTTAATAATTATTTTTCAGGTGCATTCTATGTCAAGTACCCAAGACACAGAAAGTTAATATCAATCAATAAAAGGCATACAGGTGGAGTTTGAGACCATTCTTAGTATTTTGTATTGCTTCAACTCATGATTTCTCACAACCATGGTATAATTTGAAGGACACCATGCATAAACTACCCCCTGGTCCACTGATTTTTTGTTCAGGTCATCTTTTAACCTGCAGAGCCCTTCAATTGATTTTCATCAAAAGAACTGGAAAAGAGACATGATTTTATGTGATGGCATTTTAAATTAAAGCTTTTATGATTCTATTAAGAGTAAATTAAAGTTTTTATGATTTTAAGCATTCAGATGAGCCTGTTTATGTTTAAATTATTAGCAGGCAAGATAGGGAAATACATTAGAGCATGTTCATACAAAGGGAAACTATGAAATGAATCATTTTGTTTTTTCATGTTGTTTTTTTACCCTCGGAAGATAAGACTGCTAGAATGTGTCCTATTCTTGCAAATTTTGCAGTAAGTGTTACATCACTCCTCTTTTTTATTATTTCAGGTAAAACAAACAAAGAATTTAATATGCGCCATGACTGGAACTCTCTTTTAAGTGATGATGAGTCTCTGTTGATGACACGCTATTCCAAAAAGTTTTTCCCGGATGCTGACGATCTGGTTAGTGACCAAGATTAATTTTCTCCTAGCAATATGTGATGCATAATTAAAGAGAAAAGGTGGTGAGAATTTAAAAATAATCAGCTAAGGGAAATGCAGGGCTTAAACTTCAAGACAATTCTGTTATGACATGTAAGTTAATGGTCTTTCCTGCAAGATTAAACAGTCTGACCATTACTTGATTATAAGAATTTCTAACAGAACACATCCATTGTTGGAAAAGCTAACAAGTTCAAGAGAAGCAGCCATGACGGTAATTACTGACATAAATCTTGGGATTCTGGGGTACCACTGACAGTTAAACAACCTAGTCCTATATCAAAAGGAATCGCTATAAAAATTTTCTACATTGAAAATTGCCAGGCTGCAATTGTAGCAGTAAGTACAACAGGAATCAGTTGCCTTTAATTTACCTTTAAATCTTATATTTCTTTTGTTCTTAATTTACTAAGTGCAACCAAACACAAGGTCGGGACACACTAGGTGACATGTCACTGCAACACATGGTAGAGAGAAATCACTCTTTGTGAAGAGACAAGCGAGAAGTTGCATGACATGTTGGAGCATCAAAAAAAATCACTTTGTGTGTACGGGAGAATTTTGTGAACAATTAATCTTTGTCTCAGCAACAGAATTTTGTCGTCACAACAAGTTGCACAAATTCACTACCATTGTTTTATCATGGCCTTAGCTATTTATCAAAGTAACTTTTGTTCTTAATGAGGTATTATAATAGTCTCTTGTAGTTTAAATTCTTCTTTTTTGTACTAGGTGAGGTACTTGAATGACTATGCAACCAAACTTAAATTAAAAGTGCAGTACAATACAAACATCAAGCTTGTATCAAGAAATGGTGAAGGCGATGATGCGTTGTTTCATCTTACAGACCAGAATGGGACCATGTACACTTGCAAAAATGTGATAATGAGGTATTAGTGTTATAGCGCTTGCACTACATGCTGATCCCTTATGGAACTGTTAAACATTAAAAATTAAGAGGGACCATGTACAGTCTTGACAAATTAGGAGCTTGCAAAACAGCTCTGCACAAAATTGCAAAAAGCCTATGACTAAACTTGCTGGAATAATAAAATAAAATAATATTTATTAAATTAAAATTCTCATTGGCTGTATCTGAACAGTCAAAAATGGATTTTTCCCTATTTTTTATTCTGGACTTACATTTTTACTAATTTTTGTTTAAAAAAAAAAAAAAACTTTTTTTCTTTTATAGTACTGGTATATCAACAGAAAATCTTCCCAGGAATTTTATAGGAGTTGAATACACTGAGGTATTTTTATATTTAAATTGAATTTGATTTTGATGTTTTTTATGTGAATAATAAACAAATTACTTAATAATTATATGGTAGGGAATATAGAGAAATACTTTCCTTCGACATTAAAGAAATCTGATTATAATTTTAGCCTAGGCCAGTTTTTTTCTCAACAACCATATAGGCAACCATATCGTCCCTCATCACCACCATGTAATATGATGGCCATGGGTATAACCACCAGAAACTACCAAATGATATTTATAATGATTGCAATTACCACTTATAACCACCACAACTCGCGATCGACTACAATGAAAACTGCGTAATACTTAACTACTGAAAATTACAGCTGACTAAATTCTTTTGATGTCAAGTATAAGTAACTTTGCCAAACTACATTTTAAAACATAAGTTCTAATGCATTTATTTCTCAGAGCTACTCTGAAATGTCAGTTAATCCTGATGATTATGAAGGACAAACTGTGTTAATCATAGGAAGAGGTCAGTCAGTGTTTTGACACTTATTTAGGGAGTTTTGGAGTTGTTTGGTCTTCCAAATTAGCATTATACCAGAATTATCAGATTCTAATTTTTAAAGTGAGTTATGGTCATTCCCTCAAGTCTAACTAAAGATAATTTCGCAAGCTGTACATTCATTTACTTTACGTGGAAATTAGATTAAATCAAACATCAATGAGAACCCGTCGAGGCACCAGCATGTTTGAACCATTAGGTAACCAATATAATTGCAGTAGCCTTGAATTCAAAGATTGCAAAGCCTGTTTTAATACAAAACTGCGAATAAATGATTGCAAAATATAGTGACAGGTTATTATTTTCAGGTCACATTTGACAGGTCAGAAATCAATGCAGGTTTAACCGTGCTACAGATAAATTTTAAACCAGACTAGACATGTCTCCTAGCCCTACACTCCTTATCCAAAATGTTGTTTTTAATCGTGGGGAAATTATTTGTTTCCTTAACTATCAAGCAGTGACTTGTAATGGTGACCTATAAAAGAAACCTTTCCCAAGTACAGTCAAATTGTGCTTTTTGGACAACAGCTTAATACAGACACCTCGTTATGATGAACAATTTCGGCCTTTGTCCCTGGGGAAAGAAAGCTCTTACATTTTCTCCTAATTCAACCTGTTTAATACCGACTGGACATTTTCCTAGCCCCCTCAATCACTCAAACTGCACAGTCATGTCACATGGCCTTTTTTTAATTAGTTTGTGTTTTTTAATTAGTTTGTGGCTGTTACTGGGTAAATGAATTTCCAGCCAAAAATTAATATTAACGCATAGCAATAGCACATAGCAATATTTTGATTAGTCTCATGGTTATATTAACAAAAGTTTTTTTTTATTATCACATGCTTACCAGGTAATTCAGCTTTTGAGACGGCAGAAAACATAATGGGAGCAACTAATTTAATCCATATGTTTGCCAGGTATGTATTGTACACATTTACACTACAAGTTGTACAGCTGTGGCCTCCTTCCTCAACTTATAAATTATAAGTGTAACATAGGAGTCCGTAAGTGTTATGAAATAACGATGTCTCCAAACAAGCATGACGAATACCCTGGTCCCAGAGGTTTTTTCTTCTTAATTTTTCTTCAGTATCAATCAATCAATAAACAATGCCAAGACGCAAGCCCTTTCAATCGGTCCCTGCAAGTAAGATTTTGACTTAGTTCTTTGAATGGTTGTGGCGTTACTAAACGTCCCTCTATCAGAATCTTGGGCGTGGAACTTGATATCATTTTTAAACTTTATAGAGCATATTTCTAGTCAGCTAAGAAAGGCGTGTGCAAAGACTGGTGCACTTAGGAGAATTACGCATTTTGTACCAGCCCTGTGGACGTTATACTAGCATTATATACACTTCTTTCATTTTACCACATCTACAATACTGTAGTCCCCTTCTGTTAGGGGTGGGGAAAGTCCAGACCAATAAAATTGAAGACGTCAATCATTATATACTAAGGACTCTGACAGGGCACGGGAAATCATTGTCCTATCAAGAACTCTTAAATATATGTAAGTTGGACACTTTAGAGTGTAGGAAAAAGCAGCAATCTCTGATCCTATTATTTAAATGCATTAGGAACATAGGGCCGAAGTACATTAGAGACTTTTTTAGCATAAGAGAAGCGTCTTACAATTTAAGAGGAAATGGTGTTAATCTTTGCGTTCCCAAATTTAATCTTAATTTTATGACGAACTCTTTTACTTACAAGTGCGCTCAACTATGGAAGAAACTTCCAGAAGATGTCAAGCTGGCTGATAATGTTAATATTTTTAAGTTTAAGCTTAGAGGTCAACTCAGCTGTAATTTTTATATTTTTAATTTTTTTTGTTGTTGTAATTTTTATAATTTTTTATATTCATGTGTACATTTTATTATTATTGTTATTTTTTTAATTATACCAGATTTTTATTATAATTGTAGATGTAATGCACGTTTGTATTTTGAATGAGCACTTGTGCATGCTCTTAGACGATAACGTGGGTAAATAAATTATTGATTGATTGATTGATTGATTGATCTTTGGGTGGGTATAAAGTCGCGGGGGAAAGTATATATTGATGTATCCCATCAAGGGATCTTGTTTGCAGTTATATTTTCAGTTCACAATTTTGCACAATTAAATTCTGACCTTCAAAAAAAAATTTTCTTTGATTTCATTACAGATCAAGAGTTCGTCTGTCTTGGGAAACACATTATGTTGGTGATTTGAGGTAGGTTCCAAACTTACTCTTTTCTTACTCAAAAAAATATTCTCAAACAAAGCCTTAGCAAAAATGCTTACCATTCTATTCCCAAAGAGAATGGTCCAAATTGACTTCTGTTAACCCCCCTGTAAATTATTGTATGCTATATAATAGCAACATTGTTTTATATCAGATAGTCAGGTCATATTTTTGTGAAATGTTTTATATTTTATTTGATCCAATTTACGCTTGCTCTTTGTCTTTTTTTCCAGAGCTGTAAATAATGGGATATTGGACACATATCAACTGAAATCTCTGGATGCATTGTTGGGTAGGTTTAGTTATGAACCAATCTCACGCTTTTTACTATAAACATGTCCGCTGAAGTTATATGTTAATATCAGTTGGGTGATTTTCTTTGCTTTCTTGTTTTTGTTAAGACCTCTCTAGCTGGTGTATGACACTTTCGCCATTTCATTTTGTTTAACCTGAGGTCAGGCTCTACTTTCGTTTCGCTTTGAAAATTACATTCCGGTGGGCAAGGCGAAATGAAAAGACCTGATACAATCCTTCTAAACCACAGGGTCCAGAGGAGTTTCGTGTGAATAAATGAATTACTTATCTTAAGTCTCACCTTGAAAAATATCTATTTCTGCAGTCGTTTAGCACGATTAATATTATTAGCCCAGTGGGCTCTTTATGAATCTACTGTAAAGGATTTCTTTCGCTTCTTATCTGACCAAGATCGACTTTGTTGTTCGCCATTTTGAAAATCAATAACCACAAGTCATATCCCCGCTGGCGCATGGCACGTCGCCTGAAGGGCGACCGACAGTGCCCTAAGCTGATCTTGCGAGCCCTCAGTCTCTTGTGAAAACGAAACTGTAACCACAGGTAACTCAGGCTCACTGTTTGTGTCATTTGCTAGAAAATGGAAATAAAAATCGATGAAACTTACCATGTGGTGAGTTGTTGTTGTCCTTAATATGCACACGAAGTTTAGAGAAAAATAGTCTGCTTCATCTTTCCTACATAGTATAGCCACCCCTGACTATACCGGATCATTCATGAAAACAACCACGCAAGGAAAAGCGCTTTCAACTTCTGTTGATTTCAACAGCCAATCAGACCCTGAGGCAGCCAAGCTGTCAGAGCGTTACGGCCAAAATCTGGCCGCAGTGAGCACAAACGTGAGAGAGATTGTATCAGGCCCAATTTTAGCGTTAGCCATTAGAGAGAATGTATGAGAACCGCTAAAATTGGGTCTGATCGCAGGTTACATTTTATTGGAACCAGTGTACGCACCTTCCCCTCTGCACAATAGAGTTGTAAATTGCCGCTTATGAGCAACCCTCCACCCCCCCCCCCCCCCCCCATGAATAGGTTCCCCCAGTTATCACCCCATCTACCTGTAAATATGAGGATTTAAAGCTTAATTAAAAGCCACTAAATGCAAAACGTATTTTGATCATCGCTGTTATAACATCAATAGGAGGCAGTGTGGCCAAGCGGTTAGAGCGATGGACTTGTAATCCAGCCAGAGGCCCCGAGTTCAAGTCCTGCCTGGACGGAGCTGGATTTGTTCTCGATAGTCCCAAGTTCAAATCCTAGGCCACGCTAATAACCAGCTGGTTCACCTCCTACTTATAGCTGCAGGGGGATAGACTTTTAACCTTGTTATGTTGCATTTGACTTATTTGTTTCATTATCCCCGGAAGCCCCATAAGGATAGGAGCCCCTCTGTTATGTTAAAAGCCCTCCTATATATAAAAATCCCTTGTGAAGATTTTCAGTGAAGCCCAGGGCTTTAAAGCAGCTGTTTACAGTATTTCTTTGAATACTCGTTTTTCTTTGAATATTCGTTTTTGTCATGGTTATTTTTATACAGAGGCTCCTATTGAAGAGATTGCAGTCATCAAGAAGGATGGAAAACTTCATGTTGATGCATTTGACGGCTCTGGAGAAAATGTTGTTACTACTGAACAGCCTATTTCAGAGAGTGGAAAAGCTCGTAAGTTAAAGTTTTTAGTGTTAGCTCTGTTTATGTTTAAGTTCATGTTATTTTCTGTTTTTAGAGAGCTTTAGCAACGAGAACATCAAGAAGCAATTAGGTTTATCTGCAAAAATCTACAACTATGCACATGCAGCACACTTTTTCCACATTTCTTTACCGTCACTGCACAACTACGACTTAAAATTCCCTCAAGTGTCCTTTTATGGAGGACGTAAAACTTGTAAAACTGTAGCAATCCTGTAACTATGACCAGTATAGTGAAATCTCTTTCTTTCTATCTTTTCTCTGTGTAGTAATTTTATTTGTTTTGCTCTTATTATTTTCATTTTTTTTTTTATCATTGCTGCTATCATTATTTTAATTTACTATAATTTTATTGTAATCTTAACTGCTGCTAATTTGAAATCCTTGTAAGTAATGCACCTATCAATGGTTTGCCCCAGGATGGGGGGGGGGGGGGGGGGGCAACCCACGTGAATTAGACTCAGTGAAGCGCACATGGGTAGGGAATTTGACATCCTGAACCTCCCCTGGGTGGGAAATTTGACCCAGCCATCATCTTGAAAAGTGGAGGACCGTAGGGAATGAGTGATAAGAAGTCCGCCATCTTAGAAAATACCCAGTAGAGTTTCCTACATTTTGATGTGTTCATTTCTTTGTGAAGGATGGCAGAACGACACTTGCTTTTTAAGTTTTTGAAGTTTTATGACAAAAAGTATTTTGTCCCTCAGCATTGAGAAGCAATACTTGCACAAAGTCTCATTGAAAATAATGCTTTCTACTTGCATATTTTCACAAGATGCTGCCCTGCCACGAGTTTTTGATAGAAATTAATGAAAGATCAAAAAATCATACGCAAAGACATGAAAGAGTCGTGAAATTCTTTGTTAGATTTGCTGGTATACTCAAAATGTCCAATTAAATGAAATTGTGGACCACAGGTACAAAACACCAGCCCTTAGACATTAACCCTTCTTGATGCTGGCATGTCATGTTCTGGAACTGAGCATTTTGCATTGCTGTAAACACTGTTTGAAACAATTCAAAGGTACTTTTGGTTTAAATTGCCAGCAATCTTCTACACTTGGCGGAAATGCACAAAGTTTGTGGGTACCATTATTTTTTTGTCACCAAGTAATTATTACTCTCTGAAGACGCTCAGTGCTGCAATAACAACTGTTGTGAGTGCCTATTGGTTCGCCCCAGGGATGTGAATTTGACCCAAAATGGAGACCCAAGGATGGGGAAATTGACATTTGGAAACTGAAAATGTCAAATGTCCCATGGGTTGCCCTCCGCCACCCCCATCCTGGGGCAAACCATTGATAGGTGCATAAATATGTTAAGCGCCAAAAACCCTAGTTGTAATAAGCTTAACTTAATCATACCTACCCGCCTCGACTAGTTTTAACTATTTGGTAGGTGCTATTCAAATTGTAAATGTCTGTGTTTTAATAAAGTGTGTTGTTGTTGTTTGTTGTACAAACAGCACGACAAATTTTTCTTTCTCCCTCTTAACTTGCATTTGTGCGCTAGTCCCCAAAATTTAAATTCCAGGGAAATTCACTTACATTTGAGATTTTACGCGAGGCAGAATAATGGGGACAAAGTTTGAACAAAAAGCGAAGTATTTTAGTAGTGATGTTTTATCTACTGTTTCCATCGTGGTTGCGAAAGCTCTCTATTGCGTCATGCCCAGCATTCTTCTTAATCTCCACAGGTACAACAAAAGCATTTGTGAAATATAGCGAAGCACCTACTTAAATCCCTCTTACCTTAATAGGCATGTAGCGTCTGAATATGTCCATCTCTCCTTGCTCCTCGCTGCGAAACATTCCTAGCTGCTAAGACGGTGTAAGGCAGCTGCTAAGAGCAAGAATAGGTGGGTGTATTCTTAGTCTAGCTATAGGCTCTGAGAATATGTCAAATGCAGCCTAGTCCCTAGGCGTTCTCGGCTCGGTCAATCCTGAACTCTACCGTGAGCTGTGACGTCACCGAGAGATACACGCCCCGACTTCGCGCGGACAACGGGGCAAGAGAGAACGCCTAAGGACTAACTATAGGCTGTGTCAAATGTATCTTCTTTGTTTACAGCTGATAACTTTGCAGTGAGGGAACCTTATGATCGTATTATAAGATGCCTGGGTTTCAAGGTATGCTTTTCATAGTTAAGAGCCAGAGTCGAATGCCATTTCTAACCAGATAAAGAGCTCTGCTGGACTTGAAACTTAAACCAAATTTTGACAGTTACGGGATCACTTACCCTCAAAATGCTTTTGTTTGTGCTTAGTTTGACTTCTCTGTGTTCGACAATTCAACCCAGCAAAGACCATGCAAAGGAAAGCGATCCAGAAAGTACCCAGAAATTCAACCCAACTATGAATCAACTACAGTGCCGCGACTCTTCTTTGGTGGGTTTTGTTGTTCTTTTACTCTCTTTCAGTTTCCACACCCTGCAAGGGTACCACTGGGAAGTCTTGGTGGGGGTATGCCGCCCGGTTCTCCAACTCCTGACTCTATTTCGGAACAAAAAAATGTCATTTTCCACACCAGTTTTCAGACCTGGCCCCGGTTGTTTTAACGTTGGATAGCACTATCCACCAGATAAATCATTATCCAGCGGATCAGTATTACGAGAAACAATGGTGTTATATGCTGGATATAGAGAATAATACATGGTCGCGCAGAGATATGGAATTTATCTTCGAGTGTTCACATTCGATATCGAACGAGTGAGCGCAGCGAACGAGTGAGATATCGATGTGAACACTCGAAGATAAATTCCATATCTCCAAGCGTCCATGTATTATTCTGTTTATTATATAAACATACTGATGACGGCATTTTTGATGATTTTCCGAAGATTTCCGACCACCTTCCGAAGATTCCCGAAGATTTTTCAAATTGTCCCGAAGACCAGACGAACGTTCCCGAACATTTTCCGAGAATTTCCGAAGATTTCCGAAGATTGCCGAGCACTTTCGAGGAACACCCGAAGATGTTTCGATGATACACCAACGAATTTAAGTACAATTTAAGAGACGAACCTGATGTCAGTGAAATTATCGATATCTTCACATGTGAAAATATCGTATTTTTGCGTGTGTTCAGATACCACATTTCTCGGTGGTAGAAATCCTTGTAAAACACTGCAGTTTATATAATAAGTTTATACAATTTCGACATTTTAACTATCTCTGAATCATGGCTGGATAATTCCGTCACGAACTTGGAGCTAGAAATACCAGGATATGATTTATATCGTGTCGACAGACAGGACAAGAAAGGTGGTGGCGTTTGTGTTTATATTCTACAGAGCTACAAGACTGAAGTTCTTTGGGATATTTCTGGTATATCGGTTGCTGGTTTCCACCAGCTATGGATTAAGGTCCAAGTACGCAACCTTCGCTCTCTAGTTATCTGTACTGCTTACAGGCCGCCTGATGTACCAGTGAGATGCTTTGATACTGATTTGACTCCTAGCTTTATTGCTGCTTCTTTACACAACAAAACAATATACATTTTAGGGGATTTAAACTGTAACCTTTTAAATCTTGAAAACCCTGACTCCAGAGCTCTACTTGATTTTTGTCGCTTGTATAATCTATCTCAGATGGTTAAAACACCAACTCGAGTGACTCCTTCCACTGAAACACTTATAGATGTTATTTTGTCCTCAAACGAGCAACAAGTCCGGGAAACAATCGTGAAACCGTGCTCAATAAGCGATCACGATATTGTTTGCGCTACACTCCGCTTGAAAAATCAACGTCAAAAGCCAACTTATATTACAACAAGGTGCTTCAAACATTACCGGCCCGATCAATTTCTTGTTGACGTTTCGCAAGTACCCTGGTCCGTTTTGGACGTTTTTGATGATCCTGAAGATAAATTGAACGCGTTTAACCTATTATTCAACAATGTATTAGACGAACATGCACCCATCAAAACAGTCAAAATTCGTGGACGTCCCAACCCTTTTGTAACATGCGAAATTCGGGACCTTATGAGACTTAGAGATCATTGGAAGAAGGTAGCCCAAAAAAACAAAGATCCACATGCTTGGTCTGAATACAAAAACCTTTGTCGCGAAGTCAAACATGAAATAAGGACGGCTGAGAAAATATTCATCGCGGAGCAAGTTGTAAACAACAAAAACAACTCTAATTGCCTCTGGAGAGCAATCCGCTTGTGCATACCCAAGAAGTCCGCTTCTCAAAGGAATTATTCCAAAGATGACAAAATTGTTGCTGATGAATTTAATAATTTCTTTTCCTCTGTAGGAAAGAGTACCATCAATAGAATTACTAAATTGGCAGAGGAATCGAATTATACTCTTAATCAATGTTCATTTATTCCGAGAATCTACCCATTGTCAGAGCAGTTCACCTTCAACGCAGTGAAGTGCGAACAGGTACAAAAAATTGTCACATCAATGGCCAGTGGTAAGGCCCCTGGGATTGATAAAATCCCAATCCATGTGATCAAAGATTGTTTGCCTGCTATCTTGCCATCGTTAACGTCTATTATTAATGCTACCTTTGAGTTTGACACCTTCCCTTTGGCCTGGAAAACAGCTGAAGTGACACCGATACTCAAGGCTGGAGACCACGATATTCCAAACAATAATAGACCGATTTCATTACTCCCTGTCCTTTCTAAAGTCTGTGAACGTGTCGCTCACAATCAACTTACGTCATATCTACTTTCGAGAGGCCGTTTATCATCCAAACAAAGCGGAAATAAACAGTGGCATTCAACGGAAACATCTGTCATTCAAACAACTGACGAAATCCTAAATGCCATTGACAAAAAGAAACTGACTGCAGTTGTCCTCCTTGATCTAAGCAAAGCTTTCGACAGTATTGACCATCAAATACTCCTCGCTAAGTTACAGGACATTGGTGCGTCCAGACCTGCGATAAAATGGCTCGGAAGCTATTTAACCTCGCGATACCAATTTGTGCGAATAAATACAACTCTGTCGACCAAACTACCTGTTAGTTCTGGCGTTCCACAAGGGAGCATCCTTGGCCCATTACTCTTTAACATCTACGTTAATGATCTCCCTTCTGTGCCAGAAAATTGTACATCGCAGTGTTACGTCGACGATACCAAACTTCTCATGTCATTTCAACTCCGCGATCAGCACGAAACGATAGAAAAAATGAACAAGGACTTGTTAAGCATTAGGAATTGGTGCTTTGATAATCAGCTTTTACTCAACCCAGATAAAACAAAACTAGTGATATTCGGCAGCCGGCAAATGACTGCTAAGGTTAGCGACTTTAGGCTATTTCTATTGGGGAAGGAACTCGAGCCCGTTAAGGCTGCAAAAGACCTTGGTGTCACACTGGACTCTAACTTAACATATAATGAGCATATTGTTTCTACTGTATCCTCATGCATGTCACGTTTGGGTCAAATTAACCGCGTTAAGCATATTTTCAATAAACACGCGCTAATTATTATTATAAATG
This sequence comes from Porites lutea, assembly GCF_958299795.1. NCBI lineage: Eukaryota > Metazoa > Cnidaria > Anthozoa > Scleractinia > Poritidae > Porites > Porites lutea. The sequence goes on from NC_133206.1 coordinate 4,174,175, forward strand.
CCTTAGTTTTTAGTAAATTATTCTATTGCTCTTCTGTTTGGAGCAATACTACTCAAACTAATCTGGACAAGCTCCAAGCAGTACAGAATTTCGCTTGTCGTATTTTGAGCGGCGCTAAAAAATTCGATCACATAACTCCTTTGCTAAAAGACTTGCGCTGGCTACCAATCAGGCAACAACTTTATTTTCGTTTTGCTGTTCTGGTTTTTAAGTGCATGACGAGTTGTGCTCCGGAGTATTTGACATCAAAGCTCGTTGGAAGATCCGCCGTCTCGACAAGGAATACGAGAAATTCTCAACTTTTGAACATACCACTCTTCCGCACTGCCAGCGGCCAAAGGACCTTTCAATATAGAGCAACCTCTCTCTGGAATGAGTTGCAGCCTGCGCTCAAACTTAGCCCATCCGTGACGGAATTCAAGTGTTTACTCAGGCAAAAGCTTCTTAATGACTGCTTTATTTAATTAATTTAATTAATTTTATTGACCTTTGTCTTCTTTTATCATTGTTATATTCTTATTGTCATGTACTTGGTTTATAATTTTGTAATGTAAAATTGACTCTGAAAAGCCCCGTGGGGACGAGCCAATAAAGTATGTATGTATGTATGTAAAGTGATTTATCCGGTGGATAGCGCTATCAAACGTTAAAACAACCGGGACCTGGCCTTTAAAATCCAGACTCCTTTTCAGACCTGAAATTACTTACCGTAGATTAGAACGTCAACGAAAAGATTTCTAAAAACCCATTTCGAATTCGCATATTATCTTTCTTTCCCATTTATTTGGAATTGGACCAACAAATACGTTCATATACTCGTAGCTACCTCGAAAACCAAACCCGATTCCAGACCAAAATGTGGAAAGTCTATACCCGTTTTCAGACCGAAATACCGCAAAAACTATACCGTTTGGGGCGGTACATACCTACCGTATATGGCTTATATAAGGGAGTACTGACCACCCTTGGGTGAGACACCTCTATGTCCTTTAGGGGAACCAAGTTAGCAACCGGTCTTTTCATAAACTTTGCAGTTCCACAGTCCTACTCCATAACTGCTTATTTGTTTGTTTTCTCTTACAGCTGGTACCAATACTCATTCGATTGACCTCCGCAAGTCTGCAGGAGGATTTATTCATGGTTTTCGTTACACTGGTTTGTAGCGTTTTAATTTCTTTTCAATGAATTTTTTTTTCAGATTAGTAAATAAGCTGGTCAACAGATCATGACTATTTAAATATCGACCCAAAACAAGCAAATGCACTTCCTCAAGTGAGCTTGCCCTCAGGCTAGTCTATACGCCACTTGCACATCTCCCATAATGCACCTTATTTGCCCCCCAAAATTTTGCATTAGCATCGTTTTCAATTTCACTTAGGACGGCTGTAATACCCAGGAGAAGTGAAAAACAAGGCTTTTGCAAAATTTTGGGAGGAAGAGAGGGGGGGGGGGGGGGGCAAATAAGGTGCATTATGGGAGATGTGTAAGTGGCGTATGCAAAGGGCTTACAGTTGCATTTTATGACTGTTTCTCAAACTCATTAATAATTCATTAAGAAAATACAAAGGAAATTAATGTTTAATGAGTGTTTGGAAATCGGATGAAACACTGCTTAGTATTTGCATCCTTAATTTCTCCTTCAAAAATGATTTTGTTTGAGAAGAAATATCAAACATTCGACACAGTGTTTCATCACCAGATGAAACACCTCGAAGTTCGTCAAAAATACTCCGCTGCGCGTCGTATTTTCAACTCTCTTCTCGGTGTATCATCTGGTGATGAAACACTGCATCTCATGTTTGATATATTACGTGAAAGTTGAGAAAACGTTCTGGTTTTGTGATTTATTCATATTTTAAAGACAGTACATTTACAGCAGTTTAAAGGGGTGCAAAGTTCTAAATTAGGTATGTGAAAGCGGTACCATTATTTTGTAAATAAAAGGCATAAGAAAGGGGTACCTTTTTTGCCAAAAGTGGCGTACTAATTAAAAGGGTTAAGGGTTAGACCTCGGGGCGGAACCTCCCCGTATAAAACTTTGTCGAGTAATCCCCCCTACCCGGGAAAGTAACCAAATCAACAGCTTGTTAATGAAGTCTTCTTAGAATTTTTTTCATTTGTAAAACTAAAAATACTTTTTTGCACACAGCTCGGGCTCTTTTTCGTCTGTTGGAATGGCGTAATCATGAAGTCACCTGGCCTCACATAACAGTCCCTGTAACAGAACTCTTAAACGTCATCGTCAAAAGAATCAATGAAGCCTCGGTAAGATTTGAATTAAGCACTAATGCAGATCTTTGGAAGCCATTTAAAAAGCTGGGTCACGGAGTTTTTTGAAATTCAAAGAATGGGAACTACCACCAAATTATTTTAAAAAATATAACAAAGCATAAGATTAGAACGGATTGCAATTGCGGTTTTTGAAAACCTTTTAGCCTAACATTTGTGCAAAGTTCGTTTTTGTTGCTTGTAGGGTTTGATATAATGCCTTGGGAGACACATTTGTTTGAAAAACAGCTGTGATTTTGTCATTTGTTAGCAGTTTCTTCGCTTAAGTTTTGTTCCATTGCGAAAAAAAAACGTGTAATTGGCAATATTAACACAAAGACCTACGTAGACAGCAATGACACAGTGTTCCACTTTAACGATGATTTACAAAAACACTATAAATATTACCTATTATTTTTAAAAAGGCCCCTAAGAAGCTTTGTCACTTTTGCCTTTACAGGGTATTTATCAAATGTTTGGTGTCCTTGGAGAGATAATGGTCTTCCGTAAGTCTGTCATAGTTCGTAGTTCTAAACTCGAAAAGTCTACATCTTTCTATTGTAGCGGGCGTATGACTGGACGTACGGTGTGTAGGGAGAAAACGTCATTAAATAAATGGAGTTAACTCTAGATAGCAGTTAGCACAAATGCTTTCTTTGTAACCCAGGACGATGCCGTCAGTTCAGATCAATATATGGTTTCAAACACTTGTTTTGACAACGCCTTCAAAATGTTTAACCAATTAGCGATTTGATACTAAAGCTTCAAATTTACTACGCCTCCCATAAACCGATGAAATGCTGGCCTTCTTCTGACCTCGATCCATTCTCACTTGCAGGGGAAAATGGCAAGGTTGAATATTTTGAAGATTTTCCTATTAGACTCGTTCATAAATTTGAAGGTGAGAGTAAGATAAGTTTATGTAAATGTAGGTGAAATTCCCAGGAATTGAATTCTTGGGGACCGCACCAAAGTTTAGAGCGAAAAAGAAGAAATTTGTCGTGTTATGTTACTCCTCCATAAAACGTCGCTTGAGGGAATTTTAAGTCGTAGTTGTGTAGTGACGGCAAAGAAATGCACAAAAGAGTGTACTGTACGTGTAGAGTTGTCGCTAGCTCTCGCCGTCGTTGTCGCTTAAGCTCCCTACAAAAACGTCACTTAAAAAGTGGATTCGCCCTGCCTCAAACTTTATCGTGCTTATTCCGTCTCGTTTAATTCGTCAAATGTGGGCACATTTTTTTGGAGTTGAATACTGGAGGCCTGTACTAAAGTTCAGTAATTACATATAAAGGAAAGAAAGTTGTTGTCTTCTGTTCCTGTCCTCGACTAAACATGAAATTAGGCAGTTTCACGTTGTAGTCGTGCAACGACGGCTAAGAAATGTACAAAAAATCGTGATGCACGTGCCAAGTTGTTGTTTTGCTAATCTAAACCTATTGCCTTTTTGCCGTTCTCGTTGCCGTCGCCGTCGTCGTTGAAAAAAAAAACGCGCCTGTTCGGTTTGGCGAACTAAATTCGTGATTGGATTTTAGAATGTCGAATAAATGAGAATTGAACGTTACTTTGTGTTTTTTTTAACCGTGGCAGAACTTTAATTCCTGGGAATGGAAAATAGTTGTTTGGAGAGAGCTGCCTTGTTGAAAAAACTGGCGTAGGTGGCAGAAAACTTTTTAAACTTTTCGCGCGGCGGAGCAGTAGCAGAAGCTCATGACACGCAGCAAGAGATTTTCACCAATTAAGCAGTTGCGCGCAATAAATCCAGCCAGCTTGTTCGGCTAACTTGTTGGATACTGAGAGATACTCAGTCAAACTGAAAAAAAAAATGTTTTGAAGTCGGTTGTTTAACTCCTTAACATACATGACGTGGTATTGCTTACGGTTTGCAGAGTACACGGGTCGCCCAGCTGGTCCAATGATAGTCCTCAACATGGAATATGGCAAAGACTTTTCCGGAGCAGGGTTAGCATTACTTTTGTTGTTCCTTCATTCATTTACTCGAGTAGACATCACAGAGGTAATTTCTGTAGAACAAAACAGACTTCCATGAGATATTATCCCCATGCTGTAGTCTTAGAAACCGGTGACCCTAACTAATAAGTTTACTTTGGCAGAAAAAAAGATACTTAAAAATGTTATCTATAAACAGAGATGGCCCAGCCTCTTAAAATTAATAAAATCACACTCCATATTCCATCACGACAAGCACATAGTTAGCAAGCTAATCTTCAAAACAACCAAGCACTATTAAGTTTCGTACATTGAATGAGTCACTGCTGTCACACCACTCCACCTTACTTTCATACACTGAAACGTGTGTTTGACTTACCTTAATCAAAGACTTAACTCGTGAACTCTTTGACGACCGCTTTGGTCGTATTCGTTTCATGTTTAACGAAGCTCGCTTTGCTTTCTGAACCCATTTAGCTTCCATTTTTTGCACGTGCGCATTAGCCAAAATTTGAACTATTTTTGGTCTTTTATGAGCAAGTCAGAATTTCCAAAATGAGGTATCTGTCCAAAGATCCATCCTTGCTGATGCTGCTGCAAAATATCAGTGTCCTTATTAGTGTTGCCAACTTATTTTAAGCCATTTATGCTAACGCCGAAAACTAGTCAAGAAAAGAGGAGTTGTTGAAAATGCGGTTTTTCGCCAACTCCCTGGTATACTACGAGTAGTCCCCCATTTTCCCTCAGGAATAGTAGAGCGAGCGAAACGCGAGCGGGCGTGAAAATCACCCCACGCGAGAAAAGGCAACACGCGGCGGGGAGAGCCGCGTGTCGTCTTTTCTCGCGTGGAGTGATTCTCATGTGCGCTCGCGTTTCGCTCGCTCTAATATCCTTGAGGAAAAATGGGGGACTACTCGTAGTCTAACTCCCTGGGGGTCGCCAAAGGTTTAAGCTTGATCGATCACTTGGAAGTTTGGCATGGCCAACACGGGATTAAGAAATACGTTTTGCACATCATCCTCCGCATATAACATGTTAAAGTTCCCGAATTGTTTAGTGACCCCACCCCATCCTAAACTATCGTTAATCGCTAAAAAGTTTAGGCAGGACTTGGTTTCGAAGCTTATGTTACAGTATGGCATTATTTTATTACTGTTTGCAGAAAGGACACTTTTCGCCCAGATCGGGCTACAGGAGAGCCGTCTGATGCGCATAATTCTAACTTTTTGCATCCTGTGTTTTACTTCTACAAGCACCCACCCACAGGTAACTATACGGTATTTCATTGATAAAGCGCCCTGGTGCTTTTTAAAATTTCATTTTAAGGGCAGGCGCTTTATTCGCAAATGCTGGGTACGCTAGGTGAATTTTTTCTTTAACAAACTGAAACTTTATTTTGGCTAAATCTCGTTATGAAAAAGAATTTCAAAAGATTCACAGTAAAACGTTTAAGCGTCCAGTCACCACAACTAAAACCTGTTACCACAGGAAAATGAGAAGGGCGGAAAAATATATTAAAGACATTTAGCAACACGCCTTTCCCTTTTACCGCGGACGTGAAACCCCTGTTTGATGTCTGGCGTTTGCTGTTTGAGGTTCGATCCACTCTCCACTCAACGTTACGTCAAGTTATTGGGAATTTAGCTTCTATCTGAGTAAAAAACGTCCCTTATCGAAGAATACCTTACACAGTCAAAGACAAAATGAGCAAGTAAAATAATACTTAATGTTACAGGCTTCTTTCCGATGCAAAAGCAGCTGAAAAACCCACCGAAAGCAAAATACTGCATCAAAACGTGTTTTCTTGAGGCGGTCGACATATTAGGGCCATTTATACGAGGAAAAATACGGCGCGTCTTAAATAAGACGCGAACTGGACCATTTATACGAGCATGTCGTATCTAAATCTTCTGTACACTTAAACTAATTTAACTTACTTTTGAATTGTAAGTTTATAATACGAAGATAGCAATTTGATTAGTAAATATAAATTGTGATAGTTTAGAGTTAAAAGGGTCTACTTACACCAGCAGATGTCACGCATTTGTCCATGAGGTCTGTTATGGCCTTCTCCTTACATAATAACAACAAATCTTTTTCCTCCGCGATGGACCAAGTGTTTCTTTTTACCTTTAACGGCGTGCTTATTGTATTTGAGCGAAGAAAAAAAATAAAGCAGAATAGACAAGGAAACTAAAACGCGTTGTAATTTGTAAACATTTTTTCCCCGCCAGTGGCCTGCCAGTCCACCGCGGGGCAAGCGATAATTTTCCCGCCAAAAATTAACGCATGCGTACTATGCGTTCGCGTCTTATGAAAGACGCGAAGGCTCGCGAAGGTCATTTATACGAAGTTTTTCTCGTCTTAGCTAATAAGACGCGTCTTATCTAAGAACACGTGTTAAGGGCTGTTCTAAAATAAGACGCGTCTTAGCTAAGTCGCGTCTAATTTTAGACGAAATATGCCGTTTATATACCCTGAAATCCATCCGATTGCTTCGAGTCGTTTTCTCCTCTCAACAACGTCTGAATCGACCGGCCGTTAATGCCGTCCAGTGACGTCACTCATTACCCGAAAACCGGTTGGTGATTTTGATTGGTTGATTGTCTAAAAGGAGATGTAGAGAATCAACCATAAGAGGACACAAAAAAATCTGAGCCCCAGATGGGATTCGAACCCACGACCCTCCGTGTTCTAGATCGGATGCTCTAACCTCTGAGCTACTGAGGACTCGATGGCGAGTAAGGGTCATTTTTGTGGGTTGGACTTTCGAACCGCATCTCGCAGTCACACAGTCCATCACAAGCAACACATTAAGGCTTAACTGTATCACACAGTCACATTAATAGTAAGAAATGTCTCACCCATGAAGGAGCCTCCAACCAACCAACCTATGCCAGTGATGTTAATATTATAAAGGAAATAAAGGGAGATGTAAAGAATCAACCATAAGAGGACACAGAAAAAATCTGAGCCCCAGATGGAATTTTATAATATTAATATCAGTGGCATAGGTTGGTTGGTTGGAGGCTCCTTCATGGGTGAGACATTTCTTACTATTAATGTGACTGTGTGAGTCGGTGGGAGTGCCCATTTCCTCGGGTTGAGGGTAGGGCGCTTATTTGGGGAAATATGTTAGAGACCCTGTCAAAGAACTCCAGTTTACTTTTTTGAGTTTTGTGGAGACCACACTTGATCGCTTGATTAAGAGGGAAGTTTTTCTTTTCCTGCAGCTTTACCTAAGGAAAGAAAGGGCATTGTGCTTCCCAGACCACATCGCCTTCACCACATGGTCGAAGACTTCTTAACACTGTGGTAAGCTAAACTTAAAAGTAGGTTTACATGAAAAGAAAAACAGTACGGTCTTTAGGACTAAAAACTTCATTTGGTCTTTACTTTAAATGATAATATCTTTTTGAAGGTTGGTTAGTCATCGAAAAAAAGCCCAGAAATGTGAAATCGTTTCCCTGTGTGGTTTGGTTATCGAAAAGTATTGGTACTGGAATTTCTTTCATCGATTTTCAGAGTATCCTATGAAAGCCGTTGTTTTCTTTCCTACAGTATATCGCAAATGAGGAAGATGTTTCTGTAGTTCTCCCTCGCCTCGTTCGCTTAGATTGCGCAAGTCTTTACACGGAGCTTATTTCTCGACCCATCGACAGCCTCTTTCATCAAAGCAATGTGTAGCTGCAAGATATTTTCTAAATGTAAATCTAAATCTAAATATCGTTTTGTCGGCAACATCCACGAGGGACATTACGCCAACTCTAAAACACTAAAAAATAGAAGATGACAATAAAAGCTAAAACTACAAATAAAAACTAAAATGAACTGCTAATTAAAGATAGCCGAATGTTGTACTTTTAAAAATAGAGAGAAATTGACTGGTAACAGTTTTTTCCGAAAGTTTGTTCCATTCAGTCATTGTCGTGGGAAATAAAGAAAATCTAAAAATATCCTTGTGTCCTTTCAGTACAATAAACTTAAAATCGTGGCTTCCTCGTGTTCTCCTTTCTCTATTGGGAATCAAATAGTCCTCCCATTTCCCAACTAGGAAACCATAGTACATCTTATACTTCTCAAACTCATTAATAATTCATTAAGAAAATACAAAGGAAATTAATGTTTAATGAGTGTTTGGAAATCGGATGAAACACTGCTTAGTATTTGCATCCTTAATTTCTCCTTCAAAAATGATTTTGTTTGAGAAGAAATATCAAACATTCGACACAGTGTTTCATCACCAGATGAAACACCTCGAAGTTCGTCAAAAATACTCCGCTGCGCGTCGTATTTTCAACTCTCTTCTCGGTGTTTCATCTGGTGATGAAACACTGCATCTCATGTTTGATATATTACATAACAGACAGCCTTGCGTGTCTTCTAATTGCTTCAAGTGTGTCCCACTTTAAATCTTGCCGCATTCCCGTCACGCTCGCTGTTCAATCGTAATTTCCCGTGATAAAGCGAGCCGTTTTTCGTTGTTCCCTTTCTAGAGCGGTTTTATCTTTCTGGTAGTGCGGGTCCCATGCACTACAGGCATACTGGAGCCATAAGCCAATAATAATAATTCCATCTGGGCCATAAGCTTTGTCTGCTATTCCACTCTGGGGCACAGGTTATGATAGTTATTGTTCCAATAAAATATTGCTTTATGGAGTTGTCGAGAAAATCAGAAAGACAATTTTCTGTTTCCACCATAAAAATAGAAATTAAAGAGCTGAGAAAGCCAGCTGCTGGAAGAACGTAGCATTGGTCTCATCAGCATTAGCAAATTCTGGGGTAGCGATCATTTGAGGGTCAGGGTGGTGTTCTGTTAAATAAAGACCCTATTTCTAACGTTTTTCAAGGGGCCATAGATACTAAGTTGAATTTTTGTTACAGGACTGCTCCATCTTCACACCTCCTTCCATTGCGACGCTTTATTGAGAATGTTGTTGGCAGTGATCTCCGAAGCTTTTTTGCGTCATCCTGCTTCAAGGTAAATTGATTGAGTTTACTAAGTGATACTTAAACAAGACAAAAAGTTGTACTTTTTTAAAGGACACTGGCGCCTAGGCCTATTTCCCTTTCGTAAACGATAGTTGCCATTCTTAACGGTCGATGCAAATGATACGTTTTTGAATAGCCCAAGTTGAATTTACGTTGAAAGTTATGGAAAGGGCTAGGATCTCTCTCCTGTTGTTGATGTATCAGTTAAGAAAGACAGTTCAGTTCTAGTGTAGTGGTAAGGGAGAAAGATTAGGATACGAAAGGTTCCGGTTGGAAGTCCGGGTTCGACCCTGGGTTTCGATCTTCTTTCTTTTTAATAGAAACACCCTCAATAACAGGTCAAAAATTTTCTAAGTGTCTTAAAAATGCGACCGTTTACGCAAGGAAAATTTGCGCCGTTAAGATTAAATGCTACTTGAAAACCCAAAGGAAAATTTTTTCATCCAATGCACGTAACTCAGGCCTTGGCTACTTCATATTACACACAATTATTTGTAATAGATGCACAACGTGAAGTCATATTACTTCACCTTTGACATAATTGCTACCGTTTAGGTGAGAATTAGGGCTAGGGGACACTTGGTGAAGTTTCTCATAGAGGGCCTGAATCTCATTAGCGTGCATTCGGTCCCTGAGGTGTTAGTAGTTATAGTTTGCTTTAAAAGAAACAATGCGATCATTCTGTCAACATAATTTTTTTACATAATTTGTTGTTGTTCAATTTGAGTATTTTGCGTCAACTGATAAAGGCGTATATTTCTTCATCACACTTTAAGTTTTGAAACAGAGATCTAACTACCGTCACGAGGTTAATTATTATTTTCTCTTTCCAGATAATGATGACGCACAAAACTGCACCAGTTAATTGCCACAATCATTACACTGATGGTAAGAATAAAGACGTTTGCCCTCTTTTCATTTCCTTACGTCTCTTTTTCCTGGTGTTGTCTATAACAACTGCCATGAAGGGGTGAAAAGTCCGCTTTTTTTTTCTGCGAGATCGAAATACGGTTAGACTACGAGTAGTCCCCATTTTTCCTCAGGGATAGTAGAGCGAGCGAAATGCGAGCGCGCGTGAAAATCACCCCACGCCAGAAAGGCGAGACGCGACGGGGAGAGAGAAGAATCACCGCGTCACAGTCCGCGGTGATTGCGAGGTGATTGCGCGTCCGCACAAAGCGTATTTGAATCGTTTAATTGTACAGCCCGTCTACATAAAAACACTAAAACGTTGGATTTAGACAGCATCCCTTAAAGAACATGATGTATGACATCAATCGTATTCGAAACTTCCGTCCTTCCATTAGTAAACGAGAAGCCGGCGTTTTCTGCAGTTTTGGTGCCCGAAACTGCGTTTCCACGTGGACGAAAGGCGAGGCTTTGCCATCGGAAGAGGGACTATCCTCCATCAATAAAAATAACCATGTTTTTTTTCGCTGGTGCAACAAAGTAAAAGGAAGCTTTCTGGGGTGTCTAATTTTGCGAAAAAAAAAGCTTGAACTCAAATTTCTTCTGATTATTCGTCCACACCATCGTCTAGTAAGGGGAGGGGAAGGGGGGGGGGCTCTTATTTTCTTTTCTGTTTTTTTATTGCCTTATTTAATTGTGGAAACACGGTATTTTGAGGAGACTGGTAACAGTTACCACGACTTTTTTCAACATTCTTACAAAAAAAATCTGGGAAGCTTTACTACGACGTCCTCTGTGCCATTAGAAAAAGAAATTCAAAACTAAACAAAACAGAGATGTTCTAATGGAAAAGGTCGCTCGATCGTTGGGATTTCAACTATCGCAATGATCGCTCTTTTTTCAGCGATCAAGCCGTTCTGTTTTAGCCTTTTGAAACGTCTCATCTTCTTCTTTGTTTACTGTAGGTCCGATGTTACCGGTGTCGAAGGTTCTCCAAGAAACTTTGGCAAGCAATAATGGAATTCATGAACGATGAATCACTTCTATTTATGGACATGTCTTTACTTTGAAAGATGGAGTCTAAAATATTCAGCACAGTAATATCATGAGTGACAAATAACTCCTAAATTTGGCGCCAAATTTCAGCGTTAATTTGTATTTTTACATGTGAAATGACAAAATCCCCATGGCAACGTTTTCTATATCTCGGTGCCAAGGTGGTACTCAGGCTCTGCTTGTTCAAAGGTTGAATGGCGCTATCCACCAGATAACTTATTAAAGGCATCCAATTGCGTAGCCTCCTCTGCAGACGTTCTTAGAAGTTCGTCACGCACGATAGGAAGGGATTGCGTGACAAGCCAAAAGGAGTCCAGTGAATAGCGTTCTCCATATTTTGAACTCCTGGGGCCAGTTTTAAAGAATGTTTCGAATGAAGATCTCAGGGTACGAAAGAGCACCATTTTTAAAAGCCAGAAGAATGCCAATGGTATTTAAATTTTAATCTAACAATAAAGAAGATTGTGAACTTAAAATTATGCTGTAAACTTTTCAGAGTGTAGTGTTCTCGATACGAGTCTAAAGTTTCCATTGTGTACTATATTTGTCACCCATGATATTAACAGGAAGTCAAATGACGTACTTGTGAATTAGAAAATAGTTTCGAATGTGTTTTCAAAATTCCAATAATTTCCCTCGACTTAATGACAAAATGCGCGTGAAAATACTTCCTAATGTCACTCGTCGCCATTTGATTACACATAATAATGGTATTTAATGCAGTTATAAGTTTTAATTAACTTATAATTTTAAATGAAAAGAAATTTAATTAATTGATAATTTTTTAGATTTTGTTAAGTAAGTTGGGGCCGTTTCAAACATCGTGCTACTGCTGTGCCCAACTCAATTGATCGTATTAAATTCGACTTTAGAACGGCAGTAGCGCGACGTTTGAAACCAAGTCGTGCTACTGCCGTGTAGCACGGCAAGCCTTGCCGTGCTACACGGCAGTAGCTCGATTTGGTTTCAAACGTCGTGCAACCGCCATGCCGAACTGAATTCATGAATTATTACATCAGAATACATTTTAAAGTTTGCTAAACCGTTTCTTTATTTTTGTGTTTCGTTTTCGGGAACAGCCGTTCTATTCGACTGAATTGGATTCGACGTCTGAAACCAAGTCGTGCTAGTGTCGTGCTGCTGTCGAGCCACAGTCGAGCCAGCTCAACACGGCAGTAACGCGTTTGAAGCAGACCTTATTCTAAATTAACCCAAAAAAGTAGAAGTCAAGTCTTGAGCTCCACCACTGAAAAATATTCTTGTACTCTAAGAAAAGAGCTCTCTATTTATGACCCACAAAACGTCGTCTTGGTATTTATCTGGAAGTATGTAGCTTCTGGTTTTGTTTTGCGTTACAAGTTAAGGCGAATCATGGGATGTGCGGACATTAATATGTACTCTCTATAAAAATATGAGATTTGCGGTCTTGGCAAGGGCTAATTGAAAGTATCCATTCTAAGGGGAAGGTAATGTTGTTCAAGATAGCGATTCCTATCTTGCGTATTACTCGAGCTTTTGTATTTTAATAATTCAACGTTACCAGTCCGCGAGCTATATTTGGCCATGATCGTTCGTAAGGATTTGAACTCCTGTCCGTATTTTTTAATCCTTACTGGGTCTTTGTTATAGCAAGTTGTCCTGTCCAAGGTGTGTTATGTGTGGATAGAACATTTCGACGTATTTGTACTTATCGTTCTATTAAAACTTTAGTTTTGACACTCGCTCGTTATTTTTCTTTATGCTCTCAGTTAAGCCGTTCCTCTGTTCTTTACAATGACCTCACTCATGTGTCTATCATAAATGTTATAACAATTAATGAATGAAGCTGAGTATCTTATGAAGAATTATGGAGATCGAGGAGGGTGACAACACCCTCCGAGATCTCCATAATTCTTCATATGATACGAAAGCCGAATTTAGCCAAGTAGCAGATGGCTTCGAGTTGTCTTCTTGCTTTCTTGCCGATTTGCCTTTCTTTCTTCCTTGCCTATTTCTTAGTCTTGAAACGAGTGAAATGTCCACCATTTTGTTTTCAAAACCAAAACAACTCAACCTCGTCCCCAGGTCTTCTCGGTTAACGGTGCATTAACCTGCAAGAAAGCTGAACTTTTGACGTCATCGGTTCATTAAACGCAAAATTCTTCCAAATTTGGTCATCAGTAGCTGGTTATGGTGAATTATGCGTGTGCTTTTAGCTTATCAGAATCGGGGAAATAGTTTGAATGAATAATAATTAACAACCATAAACTCAATGGTAGACGCTAAACTCAATAAAAGTCTACCATTATCTAATACCCGATTTATGTAGCCGTTAATTATAAAACCCTTGAATCTCAACTTATCTACTTGTGCGGCAAAACGCGGCACGATAAATGATAGGACGCCATCCCGGCCTTTCAGTAATACATCACGTTGACGTTGATTGTCGTCACGGATTTTGCGAATGATGATAGCAAGCTTTTGACTCTTTAGTCTTTGACAAGGGTCTTCTGAAATAAGCCGTTTTGTGAGTTGCATACTGGTAATACAGTGGCTACAGTGTATCTTCGTGGTAACTTCATTAATATCAAAGCCGAAAAGAACATTTCCGAGCTTCTTGTTTTTATAAAAGAATTTTGGAATGGGGAGGCAAGCGGGTGCAGGGCGAAGGGTTTATACCCCTGTTTTTCAGTAATATACACATACTTTTTTTTTTAACTGCAATTGTTGGTACTCGCAGGATTTATAGAGTTGAGATTATATGTCCTGTAAATATTGATCACATCCTTGATCGTGCAGAGATTTGTTGACTACATTGCGGGAAGGAGCTATTCTTTACTTTGATTGCCGGCGACGGGGATTGCAACTGTGATTTCAAAGAAATAACAAAAGGATGAAACAACTAATCAAGGACTTCAATTTATTCAGGGGCACCCAACGGCAATTTTCGGGAAAATATCTGTTCGGAAGACGATTTGAGATCTAGAATTTTCGGAGCATTTGTTGTAAAATTTCTTGCTTGCCTGCCTCTCCTAGGATTTTCGAAGATCTACAAAATGGTATAATTACCCATTTTCAACGGATTTTGACCCTAAAAAAGGCCACCTAGAATTTTCGGGAGCCTTTTCCTGACTGAAATTTTCGAGAAGGTAAGTTTTTATCCCTATAATTTTCGGATCACTAGACTTTCAGCTAGGAAATCCGAACAGATGAAAAGTTTTTAGGGGATAAAAATATGCCTATATGTACCGTTTGAATACTAAAATACGCTCAACAATGCTATGTTAAGTGGTTTTGAACTATATCCTCGTTGGGTGCCCCTGTTTATTGAGGGCTAAAAGCTCATTCACATAGTACATTTCATTTTAAGTTACTTTTTACGTAACAAGCAAAATACTATTTTTGTCTTAGAAAAATATCCTAAGATATTAAATTTACGAAAGTCTATACATCACGAATTTGATGATTTTCTAACATTTTTTAAGTTGTTACGCAGACTTCTACCTCTCCTTACATGCAAAATTCCCTTGTCCATGTGGATAAACACTAACACTTATTAAGTCCTTTAGTAGCTTTTAAACCTTCTTGAATTGAAATAATTCCATTAAATTGGGAAGTAAACAATTATTGAGATAACGATACATGTATATCACAGGCTGAGGTGGGTGACTGAATCGCCCTATGCTAAGGTGATCCAAGACAGTCTTGGATTCCGGACTCCTGGTACTGGATTACGGATTCCTTGTCAGTGGAACTTAGATTCCGGATTCCAAAGCCCAGGATTTTACATTTCACAAGAAAAAAATTTCCTAAATCCGTATTTCGTAAAAAATTAAAGAATTTTAGGAGTAAGTGCCCACCCACTACAGGAATTGATTCAAGCATCATGCATGCTGAGATTGCATCCCACCTATAGCCTGTGACAGTTGGCGATCATTTTGCCATGTCGAACCATAGCAACAAAATAGAATGGGGAAACCTTTAAACTGCTTATCTTCCCTTCCCTTTTCTGGCTATGCTACCTTTTGCCGCAAATCCTTCACTACATGAGCCATGGATATAAACAGGGAAAGGGGGTACAAAGGTATAAAAGCAGTGACCAAGACATACCAAAACTTTTTGCAGGTTTGACATTTGCAGTTTTTCAAAATGTTGTTAGAGAACAAAGAGCTTACATTTGAATATTATTATATTCTAGAGAGTTTGAGTTTTTTGAGGGACTGATTTAACCCAACAGTACTTATTCACAGGGTTCAAACCCTTTCTTGGACCAAGAATCCAGGAATTTTTCATGGAGGCATTGAATCTTTATTTTGAAATTCAAGGACTTCAAATAAGGTGTGTTAAAACTCCTGTTTAAGGGAATTCACAACAACAGTCACATCTCCTCATATTATACTTGAGTACCCCTCTTCCCTACCCCCCAACACACACCCCCTTCCTTGCGAGAGTATAGCATTATGACCCAGCCATGTAACCTTGAAAAACTTACAAAAGGACCGTTTTAGTGCATTTAAGTTGTATAAATTAGCCAAGACTAGGGTCAGACTAAATCTAATCTGCCTATCCAGACTGTTTGCTGAATTCTTCTTAAACATCTCCACAAAATCTTTTTAAATACCTTACTTACATGAAACTCAGCCACAGAGCTTGCTATTGTATCAGACTTGGTATTATTAAATTGTACCATTTTTAAAAACATTTTTATATTGCATTGGGAGATTTTTCAACTACTTGAGTTCTAAGTAAAGCTGTTTACAGTGCACTGTGGTAAATAAAATAAAAATTAAATAAATAAGATATCATATTTACTTGGTGTTGTAAAATAAATGGATATATTCTTAACAATATTATTGTTGCAAAATTATGCCTTAATTTAGATATTGGCCAATTTTGATCGAAGAGGAGAACTACCTGATTGGTTATGATAATACTGTGATCAACACTGAAATGAGGATACCCTCCGCGACACTTGGATTAGATTTTTCTGTACTAATCAAAAACTTGCAGTAAAAATAATCATTTAACAGCACAGACACAGACCATTTTGAGAGTCATGTATTGTTTTTTTTTCCCCGCCATTTCTAATTATTTTTACAGCTGTAGGTCCTGATAATTTGGCCATGTTCATCACAGGACTAGAATGAACATTATATAATTGACAAATATGTAGTGCCATTTCTTTTTCACATTTTTTCGCATTTTCATGTTTTCCACTTTTGTTTCCATTTACAGCTTAAATTTTTCTGTCAGCGTACTCTACCGTACTGGGAAACTTTCAAACACTGGCTTAAATTTGATAATTAAATTACTTTTAATTATAGGTTTGTTGCAGGAGAAACCCTAAAACTCATTGTGCAAACTCCACAAGTAACTCAGTTTTGGAGTTACATTACAATGTAATAATTAAACTAAAAACGTCAAGAACAGCAGCCTGGTTTTTCTCTTTGTGACTCAACATACTGTTCAATATTAAACTTTGGTTCAGAAGGCCTCTTCAAGCTTCGGTGTTTCATGTCCCTTTAAATAGAGAAATGATACAACTGAATATCTCTTTCCACCAAAAAATGAAATCAAACAATAAAACACCTTTATATCCAATTGCTAATTCTAAATTAACCTCATGTCACTGCTAACTAGAAAAGAAAGTTCACTAGGAAAACCATAGGGCCAATATTATTAAATGAATAACGAAAAACGTACTTTAAGTATAGCTCAATCCCAATTTTTCAAACCCCCAGTAATCTTTGAAATGTTTTGATAGAATGATCTTCGTATGACTTTGAAAAATGGTTTCCATATTAAAGTGTTTGCTATTTGTTTTATCAGCAAATGGATGAAAAGAACAAAACATAGACTCTTCGTTTTCCGCCAAATTCTGTTCAATTGACCAATCGTGTTGCAGTATGACGTCAAAGCGATTTCTATAAAGTTTTTTGGGCATGAAGTTTATTCAGCCGAACGTTCGCTTAACCAACCAAAACCCCGGGGGTTTGGATCCGTTTCATAAACCAATCAAATTGCTTTATTTCTGTTCGTTTGTTGTTTTTGTTTTGTTCGTGCGTTTTCATTTCAAGGTCACATGAAAATCGCTCTAAAATTTAAACCCAACCTAACTTCCCTTCACAAGTGTAATTTTACCCCAAATTTTTCAAACCTTGCTATAACTCAAACTAATTGTTTTTCCACCTTGAGAGGTGGTTGTAAAAATGCAGATTCCACTGAATGTGAATTGAATGTGAACTAATGAAATGAGTGATTAAAGGGTAAGAGCGTGAATAATAAACAAGTCAGTGGAGAAAAGAAGCAGATGCGTGAGGTATTGTAAAGGTAAGAAAAAATCTTAAATGAAGTATGAAGTTTAAAGTGAGGTAAAACCAAGGGCTAACACAAGAACCAATAAGAACATGACATTTGGTGACAGTGTGACATCATATCTTTTGCAATAATTAATTTATGACTGGGTAATTCACAGGGCTGTTAGCCAGTGCAGAAATGCTTGCACACTTAGCAATAGCTACAAGCAAATAGCTTTTAATAAACTCAAACTCAAGGAAGCAACCACCTCTCATAAGCAACTCTTTTTTACCCAAAATACCAAGATAAATTCTCCCCAACAAAACAATTAGGAATTCAGTCCTTATATGTGTCCACGATCCATAAGCAATCACCAAACAGAGAACGGTTCAAACGTAAAGGTAAAGTTAAAGAGTTCTCATTTCATGTCAGTAACTCAAAATAGTCATCTGACTAAAAAACCTGAGCCCGACGCTGCGCTCATTTTATCCTCCTCTCTCCATAAGTGCTCCGTTATAAAGGTATTTAAAGCTACTTAAAGCTACACGGAAAGGAAAGAAGTCAAAACAAGGATTTGCATTCACACCTGACAATCGAACTCGGGACCTCGTGCACAGAAGGGCATGCACTAAACAACTGTGGCAATCCTTCCTCCTCGTTCAAATGCTTACATTAGGTTAATTATGAACTCAGATTTGATATTACCTTGCAACAGCCATGAAAGCTAAATCAACATTCAGTCCACTTTTTGCACTAGTTTCCATGAATGCTACATTATGAGTCTGCCACAGAGAGAATGATGAAAGAATATTATTAGTCACTTTAAGTTAGATTTAATCACAAATTATCTCTTATAACCTAGAAATGATACAATGATTGACATAATGTTAATTCAGTCAGTACGCAGTCCCCCTAAATAACTGCTATAAAAAATAACTTCTCCAGCTAAAACAGATGACATAATGAAGTTGAATGGTTTTGAAGCATGTACCAGTAACCCAAGCTACCGGTAGGTGGTCAAGTCTTATTACACAAAATTGTTCTTTGCATGTCCTCAATTTGCCCCTTGCCAACCCCCCCCCTCCCCCCCCCCCATGACCCCTCTGGAAATAGGCAACTTCTGAGTTCCAAAAACCCTCACTTTCAAAAAAAAAAGGCCACGTGAGGAACCTTTCTTGTGACAATGAGCTTTATTTGCATGAAAATGAAAAATCATTTTCATATCAAAGGCCGAGCACTTAGCCTCACCTTGAAACAGAGGCTTGAGGCAACTCGGAAATGACCTATTGAACAATAACTTCATACTATTTCAATATATAGGACTTTATCTAAAGACCCCCTACTTCAATAGGAATTTCCAATCCCAACTGTGGGAGAAGTTGAGGGACATTTTTTTACGGCCTCTTTCCGGACCTTAATCCAGGCCCAAAATATGATATGACCAGTTCACTCCTGAAATATGTTCAAGGTTGCAGAAGATGATATCAGCCTCAGACAACCTTGAATATCCCTGATACCACAGACACTGAAGCTTTGTTTTGTTATACATTTTGTCTTCAAGAAAATGACGAAAAAAGAAGCCAGAAGCACATAAGGTACCTGCTAAGTACTCTAAGCTGTCTGCAAGGCAAAAGGTGCCTGCAGCTTTGACCTAAAGTTCATGTGACATTAAATATCAGTTGCTGCCGTGGTAGGACTAGGCAAGTTGGCAGAGCATTTGATGGAACATTGGGAGATGCCAGGTTCGACTTCCAGGACCACACCTACACTTGGGGTATTTAAATAACTGAGGAATGAAGGTCCTGCAGTCTTTGCCCCACAAATGACTACTCTTTATGTGGTTGAGATGAACCACATAAAATAGCAGTATCTCCTAAAGGAGATATTCAAATGGTGTTCTTAATTTAAGTACGCTTTCTTGTCGATATGGCACTCAAATAAAGTGCTTACATATATTTGTTTAAGGAATAAGTAGTGACCATACCTTAGCAAGCTGTTCCCCTTGCTCTCTGGAAATAACCCTCTGATTTGTCAAATCGGCCTAAAATGATAATGCAAAAATCACATAATGGTACGTGCATACAAGCCCTAGGATTTCAAATCCCATGTTCAAAAACAATTTTTGGGTTCTGTGCCCACCTTTTTTTCTTGGCACTGGAAGCCATAAACCAGTAACACATAATGTGCTTTTTGAGAATGACTCAAGATGGTGAACAATAGAAAACTGATAGATGCTAAACATTAATTTATAGTTTCGTAACTTAAGAACTGCTAACTAGTTAAGTATCTGTGTCGAAAAATAATGACTTTCTGTCAATGGATCCCACGGCTGAAAATGGTACCGGGAAACTATTTTTTGATCTGTTATTTTAAGCCCGCAATAACAACACTATCCTGGAAACTTTCGTTACCGTGAAGTCCTAGGGCTTGTGCATATATTGCTGGGAATTAGCTGTTAATACAGAATTGGACATTCATATTGCAAACTGAGCAACCCAAGGAAGATATTCTGACTTAAAAAAAGTGTAATTTTACCTTATTTCCAAGCAGCATTATAATGACATCAGATGATGCATATTCATAAATCTCAGATAGCCATGCCTGTCACAAATATAATATTGCATTAGAACATTAGAGCGATATGTGTGTAAAAGAAAAAGAAATCTTACATGGAATGATGAGGGATATGCATAAACTAATGGTGGCGTACTGGGCCGGGTTCCTTAAAAGATCGTTAAGTTTAACCAAGGATTAAACCAAACTTTAAACATGGTTTTCTTGTCTAGGAACATTTAAATCAAGCCTACAAAGTACTGTTGGGCCTTGACTCCAAAGTACAAAAATGATAACATTAAAAATAAAATGTTATTGTCTAAGCAATACATAAGGGCACTTATCAGCCCTACGTACTGTACAGACCGGAATTTGTCTTGCCAAACAGGAGGGAGCAGCCATTGTGGCTGCTTTATCACACCGTTAGCTCTTGAAAAATAACCAATTATTATCTTGAGAATAACGGAAATACACCATGTAATAAATTAATATATTGATTGTTAGACAAACTCTCCCCAAAGTGAATAAATTAGGGCATTATTTCCGATGTTAGGGTTTGGTGGACTATTATGTTGTTTGTGTTTGTAAACTGAAAAGTTAAACAAGGTGTAACTTCTTGCAGCACAATCTGCAAAGATGGAAAGGAAATTAAAGTATTGTTAATTCTCACCCTGATATTTTCAAAAGAACTTTCACTGGTCACATCATAAAGCAGCAAGAGAGCTGAGGAAATTAAATAATTAACAAATTATGTCAGTTACACAGTACGATTCATAAAAGTGTTAAAGATTGCAGATCTTGTGTCATTTTGGCACCCCTTGGCCCAGTATTGGTTGACACTATCGGCTGCTACTTGGTTGATATATCAGCTGACATATCGGCTGACTCTTGGTCACCATATCAGTCAACATATCGACCGATTTGTCGGTCAACACTTGACCGATATGTCAGCTGGTGTGTCAGCTGATATATTGGTTGACTCTCAGCCGCATTTCAGCCAAGTGTTTGTTTATTACCATAAAATTCCGAAAATAAGCCCCTCCATGTATAAGCCCCTCCAAATATAAGCCCCCTAAATGGGTAACGCAAAAAATCCTCCGTTACATCGCCCCTCCAAATATAAGCCCCCCGGGGGCTTGTACTTGGAAAATTACCCTCAAATACAAAGTACAACAGAGCAAAATCGATAAATTTACTTCCAACTGTAAGGCTAGCCCAATCGATTTGGAAACACAAATTTCCCTCCGTAAATAAGCCCCTCCGCATATAAGCCCCTCAAAAAGAGCCTTTGAAAAATATAAGCCCTGGGGCTTATTTTCGGAATTTTACGGTATCTATTTAATGCCTACCTTGCGAGTCCCTGTAATAAGCATGTGTTATACTACGGAACCTCTCTTGTCCTGCGGTATCCCATATCTGCAAAAATATCAGCATTAAGGAATCAGCTGATACATACGAATACAATAAACTTGCTGCAGAATGTGAAAAATACAGGACATTTGAATATTAGCTACATACACAAAATGAGCTCCCATCAATTTTCGAATTAAAAAAAAAACTAGAACTGTGTGATTGTAATGTACACTTGCAGACTGGTTAAGGGACCAGCAAACAAGATGAACAATGTAGTGAAAATTCTCTAAAAAAACTATACCACAACTTAAAGACTGGTGGTGGATCTGAAAAGACTTCAAAGAATTTCACAAAAATCTTTGCCTTACTTCCGCTACTACTTCTTCCTGGACAGCCCATCGCCTTCATTTAAAAGATTATTTCAAATCTACAAGCCTGCAGACTGCATTCGTCACAAATCAATGATGAAGTTGCTAACAAAAGCATCCTCTTATGCTTCTGGCTTATTTTATGATAATCTTATGATAAGTGGAGCAAATAAGAAGGTGGAAGACAATAGATTTGCTTTATTTTACTCTCCAAACACCATTCATAGAACATCAGTGACAATCCTTCGAAACTTTAACATAACAATGTATTCAATTAAATTCCACTGAAAAACAGGGACAACCCTAAACGCAAGCATATGCAAAACTACACGCGTTGAAAAAACACTTAAAATGCATAATTTGGAAGTACAAATATCAACTGTCAACGACTCTGGACTCCCTGTGAGCAGCGATTAAACAGTGGAGCTTTTAATAAAGAGCTTTGCAAAGCTCATTCCGCTTTTTTAAATATCTAGCCAAAAGCTGACATGGATCAAAAATCATGTAGTGGGATTACCATTATAATTAAGTGGTGGAAAATAAACAAAAGAAAAACTAAAAATTAAACATTTCACCATAAATAATCTATAAATAAAAGTTACGAAGCAGTATTTAAAACTTAGTCCATTTATGACTTTTTCACCTGCAATTTAACTCTGGTTCCATCGACATCTACTACCTTGTTCTATCGTCGGGAGAAAAAAAAACACGAAGAAAACAAAATTATGCTTGGCGACACGTACTACAACTACCATAAAATCTTCATGTTAATTGTCCATCTGGGAGTATTAAAAATTGGAACAAAACAGCGCCATGTAGAACTCACTTTGTAATCTATTCCCACAGTTGAAATAAAAGATCCAGACAGAAAAGCTCCATCTTTGAATCTGACTAGCACGCATGTTTTTCCAACGCCAGAATCTCCAAGCAACATCACCTAAGGAAAAATTAGCAGGTCGAAAATTCGAAGTCAAGAACGCGGTTAAGGATATTTAACCTCTCGTTATTAAATATTCGAGGTGACTCATCTACTAAACGTCAATTTGTTAAAGTTCTTCTGATACATTAAATGTTCAAAATCTTTAGGCTGTAGCTGAAAGATACACGTGACTAAACATAAGGCAAACTAAACTAAACATGCCATTTGAACCCATTCGTTTAATGACACTAAACGTGTTCAACAGAGCGGATTCGAACGGTGAAATTTTTGAGAGCAGAAGCGAACACACGCAAGTGCATATCCAACCTTCGTGACAAGTATAAAGACAAACGCGGAAATTGAGTCAAAGAAATAAATAAAGCAACTTTACAATAATCACTACGTAGACGAAACAATAACCAAACAGCTTTGTTATCAAAGATTTATCTCACACAACTACTGTTTAGTGAGTAAAGAATTTTACTAACCTTGCAAGCAACATCGAACGTCTCGCTAACAGGGCGCTTTGAACCATTTTGCACACTCGACATGGCGACTAGTTTCAAAGCTAAGCCCCAAAGTGGAGATCCGGTGTTACCGGTGATATTTCTTTTGTCGATGAAAGCATATATAGGCAGACACGTAACCCCGTATAAACTTTCGGCCGACTGTTGATTGCTGAACGATATGCACTCAGAAAAGACATTTGCATCTCTTACTGACGTCATCACCAAGCCTTCCCGCGCAAATCGATTGTTGGCGGGACGGAAATTCCACCAATGCGCGACATCCTACGAAGTACTTCAGGAGTCAACAATAACAACACCCTTCTTGAACGATTTTAAAATAAATGTCTCAGCTACTCTTTTATTTATCCTTCTAGTTTATTTTACGGGAGTGATGAGTGTGTACCATCATTGTACCATCCATCCCTGGAAGGCAGAGTGAGACAAAGTTTCCTTATGGTTATGGTAGCCGCTCGTCACGCAATCCTCCTCAGGAACGCGTTACGAAGCCGAGGCTTTGGAGGCTAAGTTTATGAAGGAATTCGGAAAAAGGCGTGTTTATAAACAAAGCTTAAAAAATCCGTCTCTCTAGTTTAAACAAACATTCCTAAATTATGCCACAGACTGGCAGACGAGACATACAGCAGTGAAAATGTTTTTTAAAAAAATGAAAGCCAACCTAGCGGCAACACGGGTGATGAGCTTAAAGACAGATTGACGAATGATCTCATTTTAATATAAAGCTAAATTGTAACTTTAAATTTAATTAAATCAATATCTAATAGAGAAAAAAGGGGGAAAGTGTGAAATCATTAACGTGAAGAGGACGTTTAGAGACTTTGAAAACCTATAATCTATAAATTTGTCCGTTTATATAAACACGAAATTTGGCGAACTTACGAATTCGTTCAAGAAACGCCGCTCGGTTTTTCTTTTAACATTCACGAATATCTCTGTGTCTGGATTTGAATGAAACACTCCTACTCGTGTTTAAGAATACATAATAGGGAACAAGTAACGACACCGCGAACGAAATTACGACATATACAACAAATCTAGTGTACGGATATAACAAAACTAGTGTACGGAAGGTCGTGGGTTCAATTCCCATCTCGGACACAGAATTTTTTTCTCTGTTCTTCTCTCCACAAATGTCATTTCATTTATTATATATATATATAACAAATCGAACGAGCCGTGCTGTCGTCCTTATACCCCCCCTCCCCCTCCAAAAAAAACAAGTTCTTATTAAGCTCATCAGTTATGTCATCTTCAACCTAAGCGAAGTTATTTAACAGGATTTCACGAGAATTGGTGTTTCAGTAGCCTGCCTCCGCATACGTTCTTAGGGGTTCGTCACGCATTCCAGCCCAAAAGACGAACCCCAAAGAATGTCTGCGGGCTGAGGCTAGTGTTTCGGAAGATAGCAGGATTATTTCATTCAGCTATTATAGTGGCGATTAACTTCAGTGAGTTTTAAAAATGGTCACATTTTTTCGTTAAGCGCTTCACTACGCTTAGATGCTCATAAAATTCACTAAAAACTGCGCGGTGAACCTTTTAAACCTGGGAGCGAGGTTGGGCGGGGTGATGAATGAAATGAAGATGATCTTGTTTGACGGTGTTAATCGTCTCAGTATGCGACTAAATGTTTAAGAGGATTTATTTTAGAGCCGCATTAAGTCGTTTATTCCCTGTCTGCGTGGGTATTGAAGCAATTAGTGGCGCTAGGAGCCCGTAAGCGTCATGAAATAACGATGTCTCCGAACAAGCATGACGAATACCCTGGTCCCAGAATTTTTTTTTAATTGTTCCCGGCTTCGCGAAGGAGAGGACCGAGCTGCGAAGCGGCGATAACTGTCGCCTCAGGGAAAGAATCCCCGCTATTTTGGAACTACTGAGCAACCATAAAGTGCGCTGTGCTGAAGTGCAGTGTGAAGTGTGATGTCACAAATATTAGAATTTTTAAAATTCATATGGGATTTGCGATCTTTAGAAAGAACAAGACCAAAAGTGCTTCCTTGCCAAAATCAACATGGAAGGGTAAATCACTGGCAAATTGGGTCTGAGACATTAGCACTGATTTGCTCTGATGCTTCCATAAGAGTCCTAACACTTAATCTGACTTGGGCCAAAACGTCAAATTTCTTCAAACTGTATGGCACTGCCTCGTCCCCGAGACGCTCACGATCACTTTTTGGGGGATATTTGAGTTAATTGTTGTTTCTTGCCTTGGCAACACCTGTGGAGGAGGCTGTGTACGGCACAGCCGAATGAATACAAGTGCTTATAAGCGTCAACAATCCGTGTTAATAGGAAAATAACAGTTCTTTATATTCTCTAACGGCTAGCTCTTCGAAATTTTATTTCCCAAGTTTCGTAGCTTTGAGACTGAGTTTTTCCCGTTTAAGAGGCTGCCTGTTTTGTAATTGCCATTTTAGAAAAGAGGAAACTTGGTCGAGTTAGCTTTCGCAAAGACTTCTGGGACTGTAACTAGGGACAGGGAAAAGAAATTGGCCAATAGCTGAATACCGCGTTCTCACTAACGATCCCAGAAGCCTTTGCGAAAACTTACTCCGCCAGTAATCGACCTTAGCTTTGTCCGTACAAAGGTCCGACGGCTTTGCCAAGCTGATGAGCCCCAATAAGGGCGAAACAGCTGTCCATGGCTGCCACTGCCAAGGTGATGGTTGTGTGCATGCGTAAGGTACTGGCCATATCGCGGAGTTGGTACACCGGTGTGCCTCAGTGCTTAAATTGGTATTGTTACAGTGATATGGGCATCCCCGCGTTTTGGGCATCCCCATTCCCAAAACCCTAGTGATATGGGCATCCTCTGTAACCCAAAACCCTAAACCAAATGGCTAAGGTAATATGAGAAGGGGATGCCCCTATCACTCACACTGTGAAAGGGAATTGCTTTCCGCATGTTTTTTCTTCCCTCTCTTCCTTCCTCCCATCCTTCCCTAGACTGCAAAACAGTCCGTATTTTTGCGTATTAAAGTACGCGCGAGCCGTCAAACAAAAGGTCTGGAACGAGGTTGAAAACAGAGAGCGAGACTGGGGAAGGGTGTGTAAGGCTCGCGCACTTCGCGCGCATAAGACTCTTACGCCACGCTTTACCGATTTCTTTACTGATTTTGAGAAAAAAACCGACTGTTTTGCAGTCTAACCCTACCCCGCTAAAAAACCTCGTATTGTTAAAACAATTAAAAAGTTACACAGTAACCATGTCAATGATTCATTTAAACTTTTCTTATTTCTAGGTTTCTTTGAGAAAGGTGTATCTTTTAATACCCCATATCAATGACTGCCTAAACTATGTACAGCAAGGGATCGGTTGAATCACGAGGAACTGACTCGTGTGTTACGTTTTACCAGTCCTGAGCTATGGTAGCAAATGGATCACGCCCTACTTTCAAGTTTATTACACTCAAATAGGACCCATGGGATTCGCTGCTTTCCCATTTCAGTCAGTCTAGCATTTCTAGGGAAAGAATCGCTGATACTAAATTATTAGTTACTTAGGAGACAGTGTACAATACAACATCTCTACTCTCACTTGATGTACTTTAGTGTTCAGACGAGTAAGCGTCATTGTTTCATTGGCTACGCAAAATAGACAAGAACGAAAACATGAGTTGTCC
This sequence comes from Porites lutea, assembly GCF_958299795.1. Taxonomy (NCBI): domain Eukaryota; kingdom Metazoa; phylum Cnidaria; class Anthozoa; order Scleractinia; family Poritidae; genus Porites; species Porites lutea. Next base: position 4,200,969 of record NC_133206.1, read on the forward strand.
TGTAAAAAGCACTACATTCAACGGATACGGAAAGAAGGCTATCTTCAGTCAGGCTTTAAAAACAACAACTTTCTGCCATAAGTCCACCCAGTAACATTTTCTGAGGTGCAGGTACAGCACAATCTGTAGAGAAGCTATTCTGTTTTTCTTGTTTCCCGTTTCTCTTCATCATAGCCAGCTATGCCTGAAAGCCCACGACCGTCTCCGAAACTTTGGAAATCTTCGAGTAGCCCCGACAAAGCTCATTGACATCCACGACAAGTGAAAAGCAAGCTTTAAAGTTCCAATTCTTCTATGGTGTAAAGTCCAACTTTATCACTCTTGGGCAAAGGTTTTCTTTTCTTGATGTGCTCTAACAAGTTTTCGAGAATACGTAGCTTGCCGTAAGTTTTAATCTACAGAAAAAATAAAAGTATGTGAATACTTAAAGTACTGGTTAAACTAGTCCGAACAAATTTTTGCCAGTGTCAGCATTAAAAAGGCTTTGTTTAGTAAAGTTTTTAAATTGGAAATATTTTGAGTGAAAAATTTGGCCGAGGAGGACCTGAATTCCCTCCGAGATCTGCATAATTTTTTACACTATACGAAAGACAAATCTATAATTACTCTAACTATAATCTTTAATCAGTTTCTTGCCAATAGCATAGGCTAATCGTGGCAATGGGTGATCATAATTAGATAGACAGTAGGTGATGAAAAATGGCTTTTAATTGTGGCCTTTATAATTAAGGGAAAGTAACTAAAACAAGAATTTGCTTTTGGTCTTACCAGTTTGCTGGAAGAAAAATATCAGTAATAAAACTTTTCTAGTGGAACAGAAAGTTAACTTTGAGCCCTCGAGATTGACACTCTCTCTTGTTGAGATGGAGTAGCACAAATGAGGGCGATTGTAACGGAGCGAAAAAGACCAAGACTGATGTGCGCGTATACCTGTTGAGCCACAATCTTGTGACAGCTGACCAGTAATTCGTGGGCTTCAGGGGTTATCACCAGCTGAGTGTAATGAGCGTTTAACAGTAATCCCGCCCAGTCCAATACCTAAAATACATGTACAGCATAATTATTCAGTAAAAGAAGAAGTACGTGTGCAGCAGTGAACGCTAGTAAATTCAAATTATCACGACAATAACTAAGATCTCCAAGATCACCAACTTCTTTAAATTAGGTTTCCGTAGATTTCTGCGGATCAAGATCATAAATGACGTAAAAAGTCTACCTGTGGATATTTTAGCCTCTCGCAGTCCATTTCACCTTGAAAGCTATTAAAACCACCGTCCATAAGATACAGAAGGAACTTCATTAACAACTGCGCGAAAAGAAGAAAAGAAGTTTCCTATTAATAAGTAACCCAATAACCCTCCCAAGTTAACAAACTAATTAAATGACAGTCGGGGTCATTTCGGGGGCTACACAGTACTTTCCTGTGACTGGCACTGTTTTTATTCGGGAACAAAGAGGATTACTTTGAGTCTGTGAACGAAATGCTCAAGGCAAAAAATCGGTGATACAAACTAAAATTGATAAAATACTTACTACAGCGTCTTCAAAGGACAGCTGCTTTAAGCATGGGAGAAGGAAAACGTTGTTTACAGGGTAACTTAATATCGATGATCTTGCAAATAGTTAAGGACTAAAGACCTGAACAGGCAAATAAGAGTCTCCAAATATAAAATAAAATTTCAACTAAAAATTGTATTAAGACAATACATATAGTGCTAAAAGATGAAAGTAGCTTTGAATTAACAACAAAACTGGTTCACTTTATTTCAATTACTGTATACTGCAAATTTCAGGATACAAATACATGGCAGTTGTCTTGCCCAAAGGCATCTTATGAACATCGTCTTCGGTCTGTAGTCCACCCAGGTCGTTTTCCTTCGAAGAGGACTCTATTCTAATAGGAAATGGATTAAAATTTTATCCTGCCAACAGGCAGACTAGGAAAGTTAACAACGGGGTGGGAAAACTATAACACGTGTTTTGGATTCAGTAAGTAGGAACCAGGTCAGGTCCGTGTGTATCTTGCAAGAATCCTGCATGATATTGATTTTTTTAACCGTACTTTCGTATCCATAGATGGATAAATGCATTTCCTAAAAATAAATCCCGTTTACAACGTTTTGGTTATTGTTGTTGTTGTTGTTTTTTATGAACATCCCCCAGAAAATTATCCGTAAAAAATTTTTCGGTACTAGGTATTTACGCTCCCAAAGAAACAATGAAATATCCTTAGCTTTTTAGCGTTCCAAGGAACATGCTAACGAGCATACTCGACTAGATCTGTCTTGTAGCTTTTATCCACTTTTCATACATTGGCTAATTTTATTCTCAATACCTGAAAGTAGCGGTAGCTTGCGAGAGAAGTAGACTCTATAAAGTTTGAGAAAAGAGGAACCACAAACCTCAGCACGTGACGTAAGCAAACAACAACTGAATCCTCAGAAATTCCTTTGATATTCTCGAAGCATTCTTTGAGTAGATCCTACAAAATAAATAATAAAGTAATTACGGTTTCCCAGCATGGACAATTGGCAAGGCATTACATACCAGCCAACCAAAAAAGCCGACACTACAATAACCAGCTGACGACAAGCTTCAGATGCAACAACAAAAGGCAGAATTACCTACGTGAAGAGCACAACAAAAAAGATCAAAAGAGTGATAAGTTCATACGGCATTGACACATGCCTAAAGCTACCAAGACAACCCCGTGAAAGCCTCAAGATCGATTGAAACCGAAAGAAGTCTGCTACCAAGTTTACAACTTGGATAGTGTTGCAGTGGAGGAGACGGAATTGTGGATTGTATCAAAAGATGTATCATTATTTTAGGCACGTTTCTCAGAACACATACACACAAAAGATGGCGGCACCTCCTTAGAAGTATCTAAGTAGACACATTCAGACATAGACAAACCAGAGCACGATGTTGACATATTGGGAAAGAGATCCAGATTGGTTCACCAGGGGAGTTCCACGGGAGGCAATTTATATCAGAGCCAACAGTCCATATCTGATTACAGAGGGGAGATCCAACCTTTCAGCCACCTGGACCAAACTAATCAGGTCACAAATCACGAGACATGCTCTTCTATGAACAAGGCTGTAGCAGGGTCGAAAGCTAAGCATTTTCTCTCTGTTTGTGTAAATGTGTAAATAATCAAGTTTAAAATATGAACGCAATTCACTACACCGCCAGAAAAATAAAACTTGCAGTTACATGTCTTAACTTAGAGGTTAATAGATATAATTATGATGTGGTTCAATTTTATTCTTGGTTAAATTTCTATTTTCTCCTATTCAAACTCAGTTTCATACATTACCAAACCCCAAAACGAAAGAAAATAAAAATTAAACCAAAGATAAAATTGAACCACAACATACACAATTTTAGTGGATAACATAAATTCTGACTAGGATTGCCTTCTTGTATGAATTCTTACGAAGCGTACTCTGTCTAAGATTGTACACGGGTTTGACATTTTCTCAATTCTCATATCAATTCTGTATCAAATGCAAAGGATAAGTCTAAATGATTCTTTTTATTTGCTCACCAGATCATTTTTTTCCACAACACAATTCAGCAGGTCTTTACTGCAACTAAAACAAGATGAAAGCACAGAAATCTTTGACATAATATTTACTTCCCACGATAGGCGACCTATTTCCAGGAAGACATTGGTTGAAATCCCATCGGGGACACCAATTTACTAAGTAAAGGCACAAACCCATTTTTCGGCACCAACCGATTCGGTTTGGTAGATAAAATACATTATATATCATATAGTCTGAGAAAATTCAAGGCTTAGCCTTAAGTTTAATTTTCAACCGGTCGAGAATTCATCCAGAGCCTCGAGAACGTAGCCTTAATATTATTCAACTAAATTCTTCTTCTTTTTTTACTTTACTATGTTTACACCACACCTGCAACATCCGGGAAACAGCTATTTCGAGAAAGGTTGTGGGGAAAAAAGTGCACGCGAGAATCCCGAAAGGTAATATGGGATATGATCAATACACTATTTCTGATACTGTAGCTGTCGAACCTGCTTTTGTTGCTTTCCTTTAACACCCGCAAACTTACAACTATGGCCTCTCGTGCTATTCTTACCCACAATACCTTTCGGGATTGTCGCGTGTACTTTTTGCGACAACCTTTCTCGAAATAGCTGTATAAACAACGCACAACCCACAATAACCTGATTTGCTCTGACGAGGGTCCAGTAAAACAGGTTTTAAGTCTTTCAGCACTAACCTGGCAGGAACACATTTGGTTTTAAGAAGTTCAGACACACACTCCCTAGGCCAAAAGCTCTTTTCACTGATACATCTGGATAGAACAGCTGATAGAAAATGCTGAGATAACACTTCTGTTTTCTTGCCGAACTAACCAGAAGACAAAAGCTTGAAATCAGTAATAGATAAACCAAGCAGTAACGAACGGACACGTAGACCGATAACTGGATGAACTACAAAACCCCAGATGAGTTACGAAATTCATGCTTTTTAAGTATTTTAGACTGAAGGCAACTACCTGTATAGCCAGCATAACAGGCGTTATTTTATCCCCTTTTTCAGGGGAGCGAAGAAAGCGTGCGTCAAATAGAGCGCGAGGAGCGTGCGTGTCTGGCGCTCTTCGCACGCTTCGCGGTTGCCTTCGCTAGCTTAAATAACCCCCCCCCCCCCCCCCCCCAAAAAAAAAAAAAAGAAAAAAATTTAAAAAAAACGCATATTTTTACCAGTAAATCCGTAATATAGCGGAAGCCAAGACATGTAGTCAAGGTCAGAACTCTAGAGTAACTTTTAAGGCTCGTTTTTACTAAAAACCACAATCAACACCGTCATCGTTAACATAAGACAGCAGCGTATTTACCTTTCCGTGAAATGTTGTCCCTGGTTTGCTTTTGTTATCTGCATAGAGAATTTGATCGGAAAAACAATTTCACTATGTCTAGTTTTAAAATCTGCTTTGTCTATTTTTCGTGTGTTTTTATATTTCTTAATAAGGTGAACAAGGGTAGCGTAGCAATGAGCCTAGACGCCTTCCGTCAATGTGGCCTGGGTTCCAATCCCAGAGGCGACGCCATAATGTAAGTTTAATTTGATGCTGGTTCTCTTCTTTAGGGCCCGTTTCTCAAAAGTTACGAAGAAAATGAATTTTGATCTTTCAAGGACCATTGCGATCATGACAAATTATGGCAAATTTCCTGGATTTGAATTGGTAGGGATCACTTCCAATTTCAGAAAGAGAAGAATAAGTTGGTCGTGTTGTGTTCACGTCCTCCACAAAGCATGGCAAAAGGAAATTTCACGTCGTTGTTGGGCAGAATACGTCGAAGAGAGATACCAAAAATTGGATTCACGTGCATGGCTGTATTTTTGTTGTTGTTTAAGGCAAAAAACTCCCTTATTATGATATGTGAGCGTGTTTAATTTTGAAATTTCTTTGTACACACCTTTCTTGGAAAGCTTTACTGTCATGTAATTTTTCATCTCTGAAGAAAACGCTTCTAGCGTTGGTGTCTGAAAATAAAGATTGAAAGAGAGAAAAAGGAATGATTATTTTCTCGTACTATAAAGTCAAAATTTTCGTGATTCAAAACAGATGTAGGAAACGACTTCCATGTCTGTAGGATGGGATACACTTCAGTCTTTTATTCAAATCTTTACCCACTTTCAGACCCAATTCTGTGACTTTTTTGTACCATATTTTAGAAATTTCTCCATATGTAACCACAATGACCAACACTAATACACGTACATATTTCCCTAAAAGATATGACTAATCGGTTTCCAGGAACGGGAGCCAGGCCTCGGTATTATTGTCATTTAATCTCATAATCATCAGGCTCCTGTAGTTCCATGCCCACTTTTTAGCTCATTTGAGGCAGACAGGACCTGTTAGCATTCTTATATACATGTATAATATCAAATCACTTCCCCGACCTCCTCTCTCTTGTTAATAAGAAAGGTCAAAATTGTACCTGTAATGGATCAGTGAGCTTCTTAAGCACTTCTTTCTCCAATTCATCTTCTTTTCTCATTGTCTCTGACCAATTTTGAAGCGCCTGCATAAAAAAGATTTAGTAAACGAGATCATCAGTGACAGTTAACAGATCATCCTTAAAGCTGAGAGGTCAATAATCTGTTCTTACCTCGCCTGGTCTTGCTAACTTTAGTGTTACAAGAAGCTGAGGCTTACAACTCTCATCTTCAAGAAACCTGCAAAGACATGAAACAAAGTTTGAAATAAAACTTATGTAGAGAATGATACCTTAAATCAAATAGGCCACTTTGATAAATGCAATAATATACTCAAATTGCAATTTTAGAGTATTTTTTTGTAGTAACCTATCAGGGTTTTCATTAAGAATTCTAGTAGCAGGAGAAAGGTGTAACGTTACAGGAGAAAGAGGCTCCACATCTGAATATAAATAGTCGTAGGCTACCAAACGCTTGCTGGAGAATTATGCATAGTAAAGGAGAACTCGCCGACGTCCAATGTCTAATGACCACCCTGGCCTATTGAGGGAACCTCTATCGAGTGGTCAACCTCTATTAAGGGGTCACTTACCAAAGTCCCGCAAGTCATTTCTCTTAATTACTTTACAAATAAGCTGTATTAAGCGGTCACGGTCACCTCTTTTGATGTCCCAACAAGTTTTTTGTTTTTGTTTTCACCTTTGTTAAACAGTCTCTTTGACAAGATGTACAGTGTACCATACTAGTGTAACAGATACATTGTGCATGGCATTAAGTGGTCTTTTACTTCCTTTCTTCTGACACAAGAAGAGGCAAAGACACTTTCAGGTTGATTTGTCATGGGATAGATATTTTGCTCTTTGATCATCTTCATTTTCTTGAGTAACTGTTAGGCTTGTTAAACCTTTATTAGTTAGCTCTGTTTTTTACTTCTCTTTTTTCCTTATTGTTGTTGTATTGTAATTGAATAAGTGTGAATAAATGAACTTGAACTTGAACTTGAACTTATTAAACAGTCAGTAAGCTATTCCCCAAGTACGACCGTTTAATACTAGCCTGAGTATCAGGCCTTCCTAAGGGGCTAGGGGAGAGGAGATTTTAGATGGGGGAGGGGGGAGGGGGAGAAGAGAGAGAAGAGGGGGAGAGAGTTTCTCTCCTTCAGCTCTCTCCCTTTCTCGCTTCCATCTTTCGCCTTTTCCCCTAGAAATGTCTGATACTCAGGCTAGTTTAATACAGGTTTGACTGTGCAATATATATTGATCTGTACATTAAATTTACTGTACTCACTTTGCAGTGGAATCTAACTGTCCAAGAGCTGAAGCTAATGAGCATGCATCTAAAGAGAATTGACAAACAGCCACACAGTGATGAAAGCCAACGCAGATGAATCCAGGAATATAATGTACACAGCATGCCCCATCAGACCGAACTGGTCGTGGAATGGAATGCTGTTTAGTTGTTATTTTGTCCAGAGTTTGCCAAGACTGCAAAGTTCCATACTTGATGTTCCAAACCATTATTAGGTCTAAGATAAATAAAATTTAAAGTAAATGTACATGTATGTTATCACAGATAATTCCAACTATAAGAAGAGAATGGGAAAACATGAACTACATTGTACATGTATTTATACTTCACATTAATTTAAACATTCAAGAATACGTAAGGTAATTTTACCTTTTAGGTTGCCATCAGTGACACTGCTTCCACAGAGACAAACATGGTCATTATCAATAGATGACAAGGTAACTGCACCCTGTGTAAAAAGTTACAGAGATCAACGATGCCTAAGCAATACAAAATTTTTAAGATATTAGTTTCATAGAAGGAAAGAAATATTTTGGTTGGTAATAGCTAAGCAATACTCCTTTCTTTTGACTACATGTAACCACAGAAAACAAAGCCTAATTAAAACAAAAACAAGTGGCAGACACCAAAGAAAAAATTTACCCTCTCTTTATGTGAGCCAGTATGTAGAGGATGTAATCTGTGAAGTATTCTGCAGCTAAGTGAAGGCTTCTTTGTGTCTAACTGCATTTTCTGTGGATGTAGTACTGTTTCTATTTCTGTGACACAGAGTGAACCATCAGACCCTGTTTATAAGAAAAAACAAAAAATTACATTGAATTATAGCGTCAGAAAGACAACCCCAGGAGATGTCTCATTTAGCTAATAAAAATTTTCAGAAATTTCAGTTGATAGATAAATGGGACGCTGTGGACCAGGCAAGAATTTTACAGAAAAAGTGGTGAACAGTCTCCAAAAGTGTACAGCACTTAGTGCCTAAAATAAACCATAATTTGCACTGAATGACTGTATTTATTCTAGCAAATGAATAAACTGAAACTGCAACTGTTTAAACTTACCATCTCTGGCAAGGGTGATAAGACCTTGAATTTATCATTAATTTTACGTCTCCTTAATCATATTAATAGAAATAGTAATTATAATAATTAATTATTGAACTCACAGTAAGATGTGATATGATGTCCTTCATCACAGGTGCAACAGGCCAGAAGTTGGGTTTCCTGTTATCAATAATTAAAAACGCATTCACTGTATTTCACTCAGGGAAATAAAAAATTGGGTTTAGATACATGTATTATTAGCCCAACAAGTTGCAAATGGGCATGATTGGCAATGTTTTCACCAAAACAACCATATTACATGAGGCTAGATCCCAGACAACACATACATGTAACCTTTGCAGCATAAACATTGCAGACAGGTTCACTTCATTTGAGTTCAAAGGTGAGATATACTAGTCGAGATCTTGTGCAACTTGTTTTGTACTGGTGTAACTACATTGCAAGCATAGCTGCAAAAATTATTGAATGGTGCAACAGGGCCCTGAAATTGTAAATAAAAAATTTTAATCATTTTATCACCCACTCTCATCCCCTGAGGGGTTTTTCAGAGATAATAATTTACAACACTGGTTAGGGCCTGCAGTTTATTGTCCTAATCCCAGACGACTAGAAAGTCTAACCATCTGCACATGTCATAGTCTGCTCCACAGACATTCTTTGTGTCGTCACGCAATGTTCCTACTTCTTCCATTCTAAGCAGCCGATTGTGGGGAGGAGTGTTGTGTGACAACACAAAAAACGGGTGTGAAGCACACTACACATTCATTCCAAAGGCAGCACTTTCTAAGTGTTGTTTTGGCCAAAGTTTGAAATAGCAGCCTCCCGCTCGGCAGACTGGTGCTTATCCAGTTGAGCTAACCGGGTCATCTTAAGACTGCTAGCAGTTAAAACTGCAATTGCTCCATGCTCTAGCCTAACAAAATACTTTGAACAGCACTTTTTTATCTACGAGTTAATAAATAAAAATGATTACGTTGAACATAACTACATGCTAATAATGTACACAAGTTGTAAACAAGATACCAACTGCGTATTTACCTCTACTGGAGATATTAATTCAAACTCTGCTTGCTTGTTCTCTGGTTGACATGATGTGCTATGATTAGTTATCTTTATAATGTACTTGTCCTTATCCTAAAACAATAAAAACAAACATTATATGTCATTTGGAAAAACTGATGTATGATTATTCAGAGCTCAAAGGCAACATAATTTATAGAATAGATGTGGGTGGTAAGTGGGGTGCAGAATTAATCTGAAATAATGAATTTAATACTATTAAATCACCGTACATGTATTCACATACTATCAGTAACAGTTACTAGAATTATTCATTTTTTTAAGTGATAAGTCAGGGAGTGATGGGTGATCGCATCTCTCAAACTGTAACTTGAAATAAGTTAAAAGTTTGGTACAATGTAACTCAAAAAATAATTTTGAAAGCAAAAACCAGTACATGTTGACAATTCACAACTAGAAGCAGTAGAATTATTAATGAAAAGTCAAGTGGTAGCAATGTTGATTATCAGCATGATAACAACAAAACAATAAGAAAAAAGTGTAGGTCAAAGAAGAGGATTCTGAATTCAAACCAAGTGGTACCAAAATGTTCAAATACTTGGGCCCTCTACAATTTCAGATAGGAGCCATGTAGCCTTTATTGGTCAATTATTATTCCCTGTATAAGTCCAGTCAGGTATATATAAAAAAGAGCACAACAAAAAATAAAGGTTAAAGTGGGAATATATCAATAGTATCATTAAAAAACCCACCCAACACATGAGGATACATAAGCTAGTATCCATCATGTACAAAATCAATGAATGAACAAACAAAATTTATACTGTTTGATACCCACATGTACTATTGACCCAGAATATGGCTGATTCTGATAACTGAACACACAGCTCCAGAGAATTCTAAAACTGAAAGAAATAGAAATCTCTCCTTTAATAAAACCATCACAATTTATTAGGTATAGGCAACTCCATTTAAACACTTGTAACCAAATTTTTCATGGCCTAATGGTGGATGCACAGTGTAATAGCAAGGTTCCACTGTGTGAATGTATAACAACCTGAGAATTTTAGAAAGCAGATGAGTTGTGAGAGAACAGCTCCCCTTTACATACATGTAGGGTAGTAATTAAGTAACAAACACTTGAAAACCTTATGCAGTGAATTTGAAGTTCTTGCATGCAAATACATCTTAGCACTGCACAACAAATCACATTACAAATCTTTTATTACAGGCTTACTGATACACACATTTATTTCCACAGAAGTTTTATTTTTATTATGGAACATAAAACCCATAAAGTCAGTTAAATATATTATGTCTCCAGTGTATTAAAACAAAAAATATTAATTTGAGCTTACTCTTGTGTAGATTTCATGGTTCTGAGTCTTTTCACTCTTTTTCTTTCACTGGCACTAACAATCTCTGCTAAAAACTTTGAAGAACCATCTTCAAACATGATAAGTGGATCATGTTGCAAGCTATTCCACACAAGCAGAGTGAATATTTCTTTCTCTGTCTACAATTAAAAAAATAAAAAGTAAATAAGTTGATTGAATAATTACTTTCTAAAGAATCTTTTTAACAAATAATAATTATTATTGATTTTGGATTGTTGAATACAGACATCTCTCCTCTTTCTTCACCAATATAGGGACGTTTCGCAGGACCTCACAAGAAATTCCCATTCCACATAGAATGTGTTCAAACACAAAGTGTTAAATGCTGTACTTTGCCTGGACCTGCCACCCCCCCCCCCCCGCCCCCTTCTGCTCAGCTGTCTGAACACTGATACCTGCATAATGTTCAAGCCATTGTTTACATAAGACAAAACGTCACAAAAAGGTGAAAAAGGTCAAATTTAAACACGATGAATCAACTACAGGGCTGTACCAAACAGTCATTATTCAGGGAATATATTTTTCTATAGAAAAAGCATTTGAGTTTGGTTACAGCTTGTTTGCAGAAGGACTCAAAACTTTACCATAATAGACCAGGAGAACTATAAACTCTGACAAATTTACATTTGGAACCTTATGACTACCAGATCAATTACATACACATAACAAAAAGTACTTACTTGGAATCTTTGGCATTTCTTAAAATCAGAATCAGATTCTTTCCACATAAAAAGTTCCTAAAAAAAAGTACTCCTCAAGTCAACTCTGTGGACTGTGATCCACATACGCTAAATTCTTTAATGGAAACTTCTCAAAACTCACGTACCTTATTTAAATCAGGTAAATGAAAAATAATAATCAATGACGCCCTGATGCGCAAATACGTTCTGCTTACCGTTTTGTTTACAGCGACTAAGAAATTTGCATCGATTGGATTGTGAACAGCTGCACAAGTTACTTCCTCCCGTTGCTCCACAGACCAGCTATTGATAAGTTTCTGGTGCTGAAGCTGTGAAAGAAAATCAGTGTACAATAACGGCTTGAGAACCTACAAGAATCAGTGCCACCAAGAGAGTTCATAAGAGCATTATACAGTAGAACCTCGATAACTCGAACTCGGATAACTCGAATTCCCCGCTAACTCGAACTAAATTTCCTTTTCCTCAATCAAAATTGCACTGAAATTTATCCCAATAACTCGAATTCCTTGCTAACTCGAACTGTTTTTCGTTTCCCTCCCGGGGTAACTTCTACTGTACCTTCCGACCTAAAATGCTTACTCATTACTCACATTATAAACAAGGACTCCTCTGTCTCTAAAAGTTAGAACTACATGATCATCGTCAACATGTCTGGCGATTCCAATTAATGAACCGGTCTGTAAAACTTTACATAGTTCGAAAGGCTCTCGCAGGTCCGCCATTTTGCCATGTGGTTTGCGAGCCCGCAGAGTTGGTCAGAGAATTCCTTGTGGTAAGTTATGCGTCGCGCACTAGCGCGCGCCTCAAGGGAATCTCAGGGAATCTCCTTTCTTTCCTTGCAGCCTGAAATTATGTTTTGCTAAATGTCTCTAAAATTCGATTGTAGTCGCGTTAGAAAAACAAATTTGATAGTTATCTTCTGTACCTTAATTTTAGTATGTTTTAAATTTTGTCTTTCCTATGAAGAACGGAAAGGCTCATATGGAAACGTGGTTGTACAGAGAGGTCGAAACAAGCCAGGATTCCATAGGTGGTAAATTTGTGCTTACTGATTTATACTTTATCTGCTCAAACTGTGAACTATGCATGCCTCCTACTGTCTTTGCTGCTTACATACTCGAAGTGATCTTTCCAAGAAAGGTTCTCATCTAAAACAACACCTAAATAGCTAAATTTAGCTACTCTTTCTAAAGTCATAACTGTTATACAAGAATTTGGTGATTTGGCAAGATTCTTAATAATAGGTTCAATTGGCCCCCAGCTATCATCAACTATCATTGACTATCGTATGCTTTGAATATGTTTAAGTATCTCATGATAGTTGTTAAAAATGTTTCCCTTACGGCTGCGATAAGATGTTTAATTTAGTTTGTCAGTCAGCTGTTTCATGTTTTTCCCCAATGGGCTTGGCATGACCTTTTGCACACAAAATGGCAGAAAAGAAAGATGGAGCAGTGTTGTTAAGTGCAGAGGGAATATTAAGCAAGTCAGGTAATGAGACACGTCAAATTGCTAAAAAAGACAGGAATACAGAAATGTGGAGCTAAAAACAAATTAAATAAATATCAAAAATAATCATTATCCTCCCCAGAAATTCAACAAAGTTGACGAGAAAAACAGCTCTCCTATATTTTCTACAAGAAAGCCATGATCAAGCTGAGTTTAGGCTATTTGACCAACGTGACCCTAAGTGGATATTATGACATCTGTTAACATTTTCCTAGATGTGAAGCTTGGGGACGGGGATTAGAGCTCCCAAGAGCAAACAAGGAATTTCTGGTTCTGACTGTCGTGAACTCTTCTACTCTATTTCTTGATCCAATTAATAGCAATTCATAGTAAATGATAGTTGAAACTATCATTGGCTTTCCTGAACTATATATCATGATGTTTGTTCCCTGCATTAGAGACCTTACTACCTATGTGGAGTGGACAGTTTCAGGCAGCGGTCATTCTGATCTTCAGGATTGCCAGCTATTGTTAGTGGAATACTTTCCAAGTGGTGTGTATGTGGATCCAGATCAGATCAAGAATGAAGAGGAGTTTGGTGGTCCTGAGGTCAGAACTAGCTCAGAAAATTTCTAAAAATTAATGAAAATTACTATTAAAAATCATTTATCAGTTATTAATAATCTAACTTTTTTTAATTTGTAAGCCTGTATTTTGATTTTCTACTGGTGTTAAGGTCATAGTGAGGTTGCTTGTTATATAGTAACAATCATAATAAATTTTTTTCAGGTTTTAATCACAGAGGCTATAAATACTGAGGTGATGGCACATCATTCCTCTCCACACAAGGTCTTTTTATTTCCTAAAGCAATGGTGAACTCAAGGTAGGTCATGAGTTGACTTATTGGCTACTGATTGCCGTATGTCCTTGAGTCATAATCTCCAGTTTCTTTATAAATGTTTGAATTAGAGGGTGGGTGAGTTGGGGTGGCAGTGAAATCTTGCACTCTCAGATTGTTTTATCCTTATAAATCTTGGTAAAACCCAATATCCCTATCTTTGTTATAAATAAAAAAAGAGTCAATTATCCCATAGCAAATGAAAAAAATATTGTGATGCAAAATTACCTAGGTTAAAAAATTGTACATAGTGATAAAGTAAATTTAACTAAGAACAAAAATTACCTGCAACATATGTATTTTCCTTAGTTAATCTTAGCAAGTCGAATGTATCTTATTTTTTAGAAATAATTTCTACAACCGTTATATATTTTCTTTAATAACTCAAACGTTTTTTATTTTTAGAATTACAATTATTGTAAAGCGCCATTGAGCTCACAGAAAGGGCGCTATATAAATTCTTGTATTATTATTATTATTATTATTATTATTATTATTATTAAAAAATCTAGAATAGTAAATGTAAAGAAGCTCCTCACAGTGAAAGACACAAGCAGGATCCCTCAGAGGGAGGGGCTGGGGGACCAGGTTCCCCCCCCCCCCCATTTTAAAAAATAATAAAACAATGAAGTAATAGACAAAAAAAGTATTTTTGCTGGAATAAGAATATCCAGAAATATACAGAGGACATCAATAGTTATCATTGCTTTCATTTTTTGTGCACAGACTGGGATCCATTTATGTGAATATTAGCATACCAATTCATCTGAGGTACCACAAAGCTGCTAAAAAAGAAAAATTTGTCCCTGTTTCACTGTCCCCACCAACAATTCTTGGGAAATGTAATCATGGTAAGTGTATTATTATAAAAATGAATCTAAAAAGTTGCTTTCTATGCAGTGAAGAACGTATGACGGTACAATGTGTGCCTGAAGAAATGGCACTCTGAGAACAGCCTGGACTCGGAATTTTTATATTTTGGATATTGGGCTTAAAGGGTAAACACAAATCTGGGTTGGAACTTAACCTTTCAACTTTGAAGAAATCTCACTACTTTCATTATAATTCCAGTGATTCCAGTGATAATTTTATTTTCTGTACTACAGGAATGGACAATTTTGCAACACGGTGTGCAAGTGAAATGATCAAGGCTCCTTGTAGTGCAAGAAAGTCATCCAGATACTGTGACTGGATCACACTTTCTCAAGTTAATGAGGTATTTTTTTTTATTATGATGAGCATTATTTCAATAAATATTATCATATTTAAAGCGAGATGCATGGGTGTGTATGCATGAGGATGTGGATTATTATTTTCATAAGCCCATTCTTCCCCATTCAGTGACTAATCTGCTTATACATGTACATGTTAGCCCTGGTTCCTGTAATTTAAACGGACTATGGAGGCGACTCAAAACACTTTCCCTGATTTCCAATTCAAACATTGCTTTCACACTGGTAGTAAACACTTTTTCTCTTGGCATTATATATAGTAAAAGAATGCAGCAATGCTTAACATACCCTTTAAGCCCCAATATCCAAATACAAATTCTCTGCACTAGTGTCCATAAATTGCCTTATAGAATCAGTTGAGAGAACTTGATAAAAGATCAAAGCATTTCTCCTTTGTTCATCATTTTCTTAATTCTCCCAACCTTTTCTCTTGATGATGTATTGATATTATTTGGAGAAACCTGATTTTGGTCACTCTTAGGACTGAAAGGGTTAAGGTGACCATCCCCTTCCACTTTGAACGCAAGATACGTGAAATAAATTAAAAGTGGGAAGTCAAACGTGCCCACAAGTGAGATATGGATGGAAGGTTCCAAAAAAAGGTTTTTTTCAAGATCGGCGTTTCCACCACAACACCGTGACACCATTGCCGTTTTGACATTTCAAACTCTTTTGCACTTTATAAATTTTTGAAGAAATTTAGAGGGGAGTTCAGACTACCATGTATTATTAAGTCTAACAACAGACCTTGGTGATTAAGGAAGAAACTGTTAGGGCAGAAGGTTCAGAAAATTTCCCTTTAACTTTTCCGCAACACTTTATCATACCTACACCATTTTTATCCATGACCGACGACATTTATCCTCAACACTCCAAATTTGATCTATCCCTTTGAAAAAAAAGTTCAACTGTTATGTCATAATCTTATAAAATTCAATACTGCTGTTGTGTCACGACCAATCAGAAGCACTGACGCGTTATCAGTGTGGATTTTCTTTGCTCGTTTCTCAGACGTCATTTCGCGGGGAAACCAGGGGTGGCGTCTCGAAATGTCGGCTGTTTTTCCCAGGCTAATGTTTTTCTGGCGATACTGATTTCTTAGAACATTATGTTGATATTGTTATTAAGGATTTTTGTCGTATGTTATGTAGGAGAATCTCCTTGTTTTTCAAGTGCCTGTTGGACAAACTGAACATACCTTGCTCATCACCATTCTGACTGTTTTCTCAGCCATAGCTGGAAGCGGTCTGCTAGTTTGGAACTCTTTGCTGAGCTCATGTTGAACCTGTTTCTTGCAGGGAGGTTATGCGTTGACCTTCTTGTAAGTCTAGTAACTCTCTCGTACAGAGGAAATGTACAGGACTGCAAGATTTTTTTATTATTATTGAAATGATGGTGTCCATTTTGTGATATTTTGAATGTGTATAAAGAGATGGAATGAACTTTAAAGTCGATGATTTTGTAATAAATAACGCTTTTTCCAATAGTACAGATTGATAAATCACATTACGTAATTAAGTAACAATGTGTATTTCAACTATGGGCCGATGAAAACTGTTTTTCTAAAAAGAAAGAAACGGTACTTTTGGGTGTTGATTTTTTCCCCTTCGGAGAAACACGCGTCCAGGTTTCCTTTCACCCTTGCGTTATTAGCAAACGGCCTCGACAATCAATCCAGGACAAAATCGAAGCTCTTGATCATATCATACGCGCGTCTAAGTTCTATCTGAAAGCCGGAGCCATTTCAGGTAAAAATTTCGGAGTTTCTTATTTGTGCCAAATATCTGGCTATAAAACAGCTACATATTAGAAAACTCGCTGTATATTGTTTTACAATGTTGGCTGCGATCATACTAAAAAAATTAACCGAGTTATCTCCCGTTCCCGTGGTTTCTTAATCCAATACTTTCCGCATTACCAACATTCGCACTGATGATACCTAATGGTAAAAATGCAAATCACACTCCTAGCTTTTCAACCATTTCTCGCAGGACACTTCCTTTTGTGTTCAATAACCTATCGAACCTGTCAAATTCCTTAACTTGTCCGTCCTTTAATACCAGTATCCTGTCACAGTCTCTTATCGTGTTTAAACGATGAGCTATAGTGATGATTGTGGAGTCCTTCAGCTTCTCATGAACCACCTTCCAGATGGTTTGTTCTGTGTCTGGATCAACGTGTGCAGTTGGCTCATCCAAGATAATGATCTTGTTCTGCTGTAGCAACAATCGAGCCAAACAGATCAGTTGGCGTTCTCCTACACTGACATTGCCCCCGTACTCCAATAACTCATGATTCAGCTGCCCCTCTAGGCTTTCCACTAAATCTTTCAGCTGTACATCTTCCAGAGCGCACCACAATTCTGCGTCTTGAAACTGCTCCATAAGATCAAGGTTTTTTCTGAGTGATCCACTAAAAAGAACAGGACTTTGGCCTAGAATTGATATTGAGCGTCGTGTTTCGCAGAGGTTTATGTCCTTTATTCGAACTTCATCGACCGTTATCCCTCCATCGGCTTCGGGCATGCGCATTAGAGAAGCGACAAATGAAGATTTTCCTGCGCCCGTTCGACCAGCGATACCAATCTTTTCTCCTCCTTTGATTGTGAGGTTGATTTTCCTCAGTACTTGAGGACCCCCCGGATAATACGTCAGTGATACGTCATGGAATGTGATATTTCCTTCACTTGGCCAATTTTGCTGGGGAAGTCGTTTCACTTTGTATCCAGGCTCTGACTCCAGTTTGGTATACGTGATAACTCGTTCAACTGATGTCATTAAATTCTCGACTTCTGAGGCTTTCCTGACGGCGTATTGTGTGACAACTGAAGTTTGAATAACGTAAACAAGGGCTAGACCAGCAAACGCTAATTGGAAAAGAAAAAGAATATTTAACGCGTTTATCAGTTTTTGTTACAGGTGACGTTATTAATTTTGCATCCTACCGCTTTTGGTAAAAAAAAACCGTCCTAAATACTGCTACTATTAATAGTTGTTTTTTAATAGTTGTTAGGCCAAGCAAAAAAAAAAAGCGGCAACTGTTTCTCGTCCGGCTTTCTTCAAAGAAGAGAGCAGGCGGGATCTTTTTTGTTATTTCTGACTTTTATTAACTTCTAAATTTAATGCTTTCTTTACAAATTATTATTGCCTTCTCCCAGGGATAAGATGGAGTTCTTCGGACAAATATTAATGAACAAAACATCAGATATTGCTGAAGCACAAATTTGGTTTATAGGGTACATGTTTTAAACAGCAACGTGATGTGTCGTACCTTATATCTCGTTAGGTAGGTTGCATTAAAAACGTCAATAGGACGCAGTGTTTAATGAATGATTGGCTTTATCATTTAGCCTGCACACCGCCGCTATTAGTTTTTGTGCGTTCCAACTTTTCCAATAACAAATAATAAAAAAGGAAGGCGGAACCGAAAAATGAAGAAGTGGGCAGGAAGAGAAACATTTGTTTTGTTTTTGTTTACTTGGCCTTGTGATTGTTGAAAATGGTTCAATTTGGATAAAAATAATTTCGATTTTGTTTCCGTTTTGTAAAATTCAGCTTTATAATGAGCCAAAAGAGAAAAGTTTGGGTTGTTTTTTCGGTATTCAAGGGGTAGCGGAGCAAGGCTCAAATTGATTTTATGTGGACCGTACAAGGCCCAATTAAACCAATTTCAACGCTATTCCAAAGGTGGTTCGAAAAATCGAGATTCCTCTGTATATAAGAACGCGAAAAAGTGTATTTAACTTAAAGTTCTCTTTCACAATGTTGAAACAATGTTATGACTGGATATTGGTTCACGTACCAGCATCTTGAGAAACCAAAGCGGCAGCTACTGCCACTGTGCCAATTAATATAGCAGAGAGAAGATCCATATGAACACCAAGCCACCGAGCACTCGCCTTCACCATAATATATACCTGACTGTATACATCTTGATACCTGAGGAAGTAAAACAAAAGAAATTTTATTATATTCCCAAAGCAATTCTTGTTTTCTTCATGAGAATGCAAGATGATTTCTAATTTGCCCGTTTCTAGCCGACGGTAGGGAAGTTATTTCGCAAAATGACTCCCTCATCAGAGGTTGGTTGGCCTGTGGTTTTTATTTATACTTAAAGTCTAATAACAATCAACTTTATTTTAAAATGGGGGTAAACACATAACAGCAGAAGCTGATAAACCACTGACCCTCCAACTAAACTAACTAACCTAAAAATTACAGATACATATTTACAATAGTGCTTAAAAATTGTAATATAAATATAAGAATCATTAAAATAAGCTATCACATAACAGCAGAAGCTGATAAGCCATTGGCCTTCAACTAAATTAACTAACC
Source organism: Porites lutea (assembly GCF_958299795.1). Classification (NCBI taxonomy): domain Eukaryota; kingdom Metazoa; phylum Cnidaria; class Anthozoa; order Scleractinia; family Poritidae; genus Porites; species Porites lutea. The sequence goes on from NC_133206.1 coordinate 4,220,354, forward strand.
TAACAATACAAAGATATATTTACAATAAGGCTTCAAAATTATCAATATCAATATAAGAATCTCTAAAATAAGCTATCAAAGCATTCTTAAAAGATGAAAGACTGTTTTTCCTTTTAATATCATCAGGAAGAAGAATTAAATGAAGAATTAAATGAAGGATGATCATAGTGGTTATATACGCAACTTTTGCAGTTGCGAAAAGAAAGCCTGAAAAAAATTTTCAGGCTTGTACGGGAGAGATCATTGATATACATGTGCGATTCGCCTTGCAATGCCTTGAAAAGTAGAACACACTTATTTATCTTAACGTCATCATAAAACGGTTAAAAGCTTCTTAACTTGTTTCTGATCTTCTTTCATTCAATTCCTTTTTTTTCTGTTTTGAAGATCATGCATTTTTCAGTCGCTAGGTAGTGAATGATGCTCAATTTTCCTAGTTAGCGAACCAGTCAGATTGCTTAAAACAGCCAATATCACTGAGTGTGTGTATGCCATAGTAACTTGAAGAATCATCTGCTGAGAGTTTCTTGTCTGTCAAAAAAGGATTTTGGTTCAATTTAACGTGTCTCATTATAAACTCGAAAAACGCAACCTAACCTTCAAACCATTTGAGTAATCGCGCTTGAGAGTAGAAAGAAGAGATATTTTCTGGGATAGCCGTGACTCTCCGAAGACGGACACCGTTGGGTCCGTCTCAGAGTGATGTCACAAACCCTGGGAGTAAAGAGCGGCATAGATCAACTCTATAGGTGTCCGTTTTCCCGAGGTGTTTGTCTGTAATCACTATATCATACAAAAATGAAAAAATAAAAAAAGATTTCAACACACCCATGAAACCGATCCACAAAGTCATCTTGTCTTTTCCTTGTCCGAATCGTGTCCAGTCCATTCAGGGTCTCTGAAACGTGAGAGAAAACCGGACTGCGACAAATGGATTCCAGTCTTTTCAGTTCCCTAGATGTCTTCAAGTAGTAGCTGGTAATGTAGACAGCTAGGAAAGTGACGGGTACGAAAACCAGTAGAAGCCAAGGATTCGTTGCAGCTGGCACAAGAATTGCTGTCGACACCATCAAAGCATACTGAATGGAGAGCAGAAACGTTTTAGGCAGTAATTCGTCCAAACAACCTATATCTCTAGAGAAACGATTCATGATTCTCCCCACGGGATTGGAGTCAAAGAAGAGCACTGGGGCTTGTAGAACAGCCACAACGATTTGGTCGTGAAGACGTTCCGAGCATCTCAGTGAAGCCAGGTGGAATACCTGCGCTCGGATGATGGCAAATATGAAGGCTGCGGTGACCAGACAACCGTAAATGCTTATATTCGTCTTGTTACGCTGATCGTCTGGACTTTTCTGTGTCAAAATAGACAGCCATACATCAGGAGAAACTAGCAATGCTGTGAAAAGAGTGAGACAAAAACAGTTTAAAACAACTGCAACGGCGACGGCAACGTCAAGTTAGAAAAGCAAAAGGGTTTGATAAGTAAAACAACAATTATCTCGGCGCTACGTAAGAGTTTGTGTGATTTCAGTGGATGGACTTTTCACTTTATAACTGACTTTCATATTCATCAGTTAACCTGACGCCTGATTTTCCGTTTTCCCATCATCATTTCTCTTCCATGATTTCGAATGATTCCGCGTTGGGAAAATTCTTTTTAATTTCCTTCTTCTTCCTTATTATTATTATTGTCATTGTTATTACTACTATTACTATCAGTATTTTATTATTATCATTATCATTATTGTTATTATGGTTACTGTTATTGTTATTGATATTTTTTAAGAGGATCGGGGCGGATGAAACGCAGTTTACAAGCTGCGTTTGAAAGACTCGGTTATGCAAACTGGATATTCTTAGGGGGCGTCAGCGGATAATGTTAGGGGTGATAATGTACGCATGCGTACAGTACTCTGTCGAAAGCGTATAGGGCAACATAGTAGCGCAGGGTCTCTCCAGGAGACCGTAGTTTCCAGTAGGGTTGTATTTAACTCATCATTATATTGATGAAAATATATGACGCCTCGGGGCTTTTCCGATGACACAATCCGTTCTCTAAACGTGTAAAACTATCGCTTACCTTGAGAGATGAGAAAAAGTAAGAATAATGAAATTATCGCCAGTGAATTCAACCCACTTCTGAAGTAATTCCAGTAAAGCTTGGATGACACTACTCCGGTCATGCGATCTTCTTCCGATATCTGTAGACCCTTTGCCTCGTTTTTGACCTGAGGTGGGAAAGGTTTGTCCGATGCACCATCGTCCTCATTATTTGATTCATCAAGGTGGTGATCTGACTTGCCACTGCTTACTTTTATGGTATAGAGTGGATCGATAGTTTCATTCAGAATTCCTCTTTCTTTCAGCTCATTAAAGCTTCCTTCACCCAAAACACGGCCTTTATACAACACAATGATATTATCAGCCTCTTCCATAAGCTGCTCTTGGTGGGAAGCAATCACACGGGTTTTTTGACCCAGCAGGTCTTTGAAGCATTTTTCAAAAATATCTTGACCAACCTTGACATCTACAGCGCTTAAGGGGTCATCGAACAAGTAAAGGTCCACATCAGCATAGACTGCGCGTGCCAAGCTTACTCGGGCCCGCTGACCGCCACTCAACAATTCACCTTGTTCTCCAACCATCGTTTCATCACAATCGGGAAACTGATGAATGTCTTCTCTCAGCGCACAAGCTTCAATGACTCTTTTGTACTTGGATTCATTGTATGGTTCGCCAAACAAAACGTTTTCTCTAATTGTTCCCGAGAATACCCAAGCTATCTGAGGTGCGTAAACAAGAGCCCCTCTGCAGATTACGTTCCCCTGTTTGTCTGGTACCTCGCCAGCGATTGCTGAGAGAAGGGTAGACTTTCCGCTACCTACTGGCCCGGTAATGACTGTTAAGCTCCCTGAAGCTGCCTTAAATTCGATATCTTGTAGAATAAATTCGTCTTTTCGCCTTGACTGTTCATAACTTAATCTTAACACAGTCAAAGTATCCATCGTGTCACGGGTTTTATGTTCATCAATGCCATCTTCTTCGTTTTCTCTCATTTCTTCCTTATGCTGCCATAAAGAACTCTTCAACATCGCTGCGGACCCCTCCATGTTTCTTGTGGGATCCGCGAACTGAAGAGCTGGAGCGGTGCCCGTGGGTGGGTCTTGTAACAGAAGAAAATATTCTATTCTGTTAAGTGAAACATACGCGTCATATGTGTCTTGCAAACCACTGGCCAGTAAAATTGAACAGGTGACTCTTGATACATAGATGAAAGAGATAAGCATGAAAACATTAACTGGTGTCAGATGTTTCCCAGTTAATACCATTGCGATAACAGACACAAGTGCAGCCATTGGCACTGAAGCCATGTCCAAGGCAGCAAGGCTTGTCAAAATGATGCTCTTCTTTCGGATAATACTTATTTCACGGCTGAAAATAAAATATTGATTTTTAGAAGATGCGCTTCATTCTTAGCCTGAGAAAACTGCTGACACTTCGCGATGCCACTAGTTGTTTTCACGCGAAATAACGTCTCTGAAATGAGCGCATAAATTCTCCACTGATGACTTGTCGCTATCCTGGAGCCAGTTTAATAAAACTTTTACAAGTGTGGCTATTGTTTTAGAGTATGAGAACAATAGCCACACTGGGAAATTACACTTGTAATAGTTTTATGAAATTGACCCCAGATCTGGATAGTGTTTCTGATTGGTCGCTCCGTGTGGGAAATTTTGCTTCAACCAATCAGACACTACCCAGATCTGACTAGTTACACGTCATCAGTATGGAATTTCTGCGCTCGTTCCTCAGACCAGGGAAAACCAGTGGTGGCATCGTGCACGAAATGTCTGCTGTCAGTTCTCAGGCTACTTCATTCTTTATGTTATATACATAGATTTTGCGTAACATAGAAAGGTCTAAGGAGGAACTCATTGTTTCTTAAGGGCGTTGTCTTTTAATACAAAAGCCACGTACTTTTGTTTAGCAGATGACCATGCATATTTGTACATGATTTATGAAAAGACAAGGTAAGTTTCCTCAAGAACATTACGTGGTCTGAATTGGGAAAACAAAACTTGTAAGCTAAAAGGTTTATGGTGTTTTTCCTACCTTCGTGTACTTTTAATGCTATCTCGGTATTCCTTCTCCCATGCATTTGCTTTAATGGCGCGAATCCCAGAAACAACCTGGTTCATCCACGAGAGCCGCTGGTCAGAAACCCCGGCTGTGCGCAGGCGCAACTTAGAGCCAGCAGCGGACAGCAGAGCGTAATATGGAGAAAGACAAGCCAGGAAAATAACGCCCATTAATGACTGCCAGCCGATGAAGTACACCAGCCAGAATGTGACTACGGCGACCTCGAAAAATGTAAAAACTATTGAGAATAGTAACTTGAAAGCCTCCTCTTCTAATCGTTGCACATCGTTTGATATGAGATCGATCACGTGCCCAGTTGAAAACTTTAGCAAGGCACTCTTCGTGAGAACGAGTGTCTGAAAAAGAAATAAACTACCAGACGTTAGATGATTGTTATAAGAGGTCGAAAAGATTAGCAATTAAACACTGACGCGTGACAGGAGCCCTGCGCGTGAAACATTTGCCTTAAAATTCCAATGAAAAAGAATAGAAGTCTGCCGAACAGAGAGGCCGAATGTTCACAACTCAGCCGGGTCAACGCTTGGGGTTTTAAAGTGCCTGAGGAGAAAGTGCTGCCTTTGTTATTTATCTGCAAACGGTTCGCGTTACCAGTCTTCTCTTAAGCCTGGGGCGGCACTTAAGGTAGTTTTGGGTACAAGTGTCGCTGAGGACTTCAAACAATGACCCTTTTAGCACAAAAATCGTCTTTCGCTACCCTGTTTAAGACAAGAGAGCTCATCAAATGACCCTGGCTCATTTTGCATAGAGAATTACGTTTAAAAAACTGCGATCATAGAATTAGTTTTTTGTTATTGGTGCCACAAATATAGACCGCTCATCGCCAACCCAATTCCCGCTCTTTTAAGGGCTTCGGGTCCAGAAACGACACCCTTTTTAAAACACTAACTCTCTTTAGCGGCACGTACCTGCCAAGGCCAAATAAGATAGGGCTCTCCCCCAGACGCTAAAAACCTTCACACTCTTCTTTGATAGCAGGGGACGGAGGGATGTTACTAAACAAGGAACAGGGAGCGGGGAACGAGCACGGGAAACGGCAAAAATGAAGGATGGGAAAAAAAACCTAACTGCAACCTCAGCCCTATCACTAATTTCATTTCCAGTTCTCTACTTTGTTGCCATTTTTTCATTTTCCTGTTCCCCGTGCTCGTTCCCGTCTCCCAGTTCTCCGTTTTAGTAACATGTATGCGGGGATGGAATCCCTGGTGGGTGCAGTTGTCGATGTCAAATTCAGATTCATATTAGGGGGTATTCCGGCATAACTTGCTACTTCATTGATCGTAAGTAGTCTGGCAAAAAGTCCCCCGAACAAATGTGATTAATAACTCTAAAGAGTCCTTAGGGAAGTGGATAATACGAAATTTTCAGTTTAGACATCTATAGTTATATACGTACATAAAGGATTTTATAGTGTTCACTTTATACGTATCATTCAGGAGGTTATTGAATAAAGTTTGGTTTCTTGCGGCTAAGATCGCTGCTGAAGTATTCACATTAAAGGAGAGGTTTATTCTTGTGGAGGTCCTTGTAGGGAAAAAAAATCCAACCTCGTTCCCAGGGCTTTTTTCCTTAGAAAATGGGAAGGGCGGGAATGACTGTCATATCCTTACCTTGAGGTAAATTAATCCTTTGAGGGCGCTGCTAAATCGAAGTCCCCACACTTCACCTCTGTAGTCAAAGTGGTGCATGGCAAGCGAACCAATCAAAGCATTGATACCCATGCCTAATGCACAACCATACAAAAGATACACCGAGTGTAATTCTGGTGACATCAGAGATACCATAAAAAATCCTAGAAGCAATGGCTGCAGGAGGCGTGACAGAGAATACAAAGCGTAGTTCACGGTTAGAATCAGCACTTCTTTGAAAGGAAGCAGTTTTAGAACGCATTTCCAAAGTTTTGGTCGTTTTTTCTTTCCCTTGCACTTGGCTTTTTCCTTGTTCCATTCTTTCTGAAGGTGTTCGATTAGAAAAGAGGACGTGTTTTCTTCCGAAAGAGGCAAAAAGTCACTTTGCTCTATTGGTCGTTCATTGCCTGTCTTGAGCACATTGTTCATCCAATGAAAGAACATGAATGATAGACAGCTGATTTTCTCTGTGTGGTCTTCATCAGGAACCTTCTTGTATCCGTCTCTTGTCATGTTTCAACACTGACTGACCTTAAAAAACACAACAAACAAAACATCAACAACAACAACAAAAAAAACAAATAATAAGCCCGACAACCCGGAGGTCAGAGCTTCCATTGGTTACTGACCAAGCAAAAGGGTTTACTGTGTCCACTAACATCCGCATAACTGTTTTTATTATATAATGTACTGACTATCTGTCATCTCATTGGCTAACAGCCAACAGCTAACTTTGGAAATCAGCCTAACCTACATATTAGTTAGTTATCTGTTAGCAGATGACTTATCTGTAGGTTGCGCGCCCAATGCATGATTTCTAACAGAAATGTCATTACAGTTTCACTACGAGCTCTCGTCCTGATTTTTGCGTTCCATCGTTAGTGGACGGAATGCGTAAACGCAACAGTTTGTACTGTGTCTATAAGTTTAAGAGGACTTGTGCGGGCATAAACTCAAATGATCTAAATTTGAAAAGTTATAAGAAGTGAAACCCCGTTTTTCTTGCCCTTGATTAAGTTATACTGCGCCACACGACGACTTATCAACATCACGAGCGTCCCCAAACTCACTACATCTAATAACGTTCGGCGTAACCCAACTGGTCATGGTCTTATGGGAAACTTAAAAATTTAATACAAAATCAGTCTTACTGGCTTATCCTAGCTTATTATGAAGAAAAGGAATAAAGGAAACTAATTTGCGTCATATTTTCTCTTTCTCTTTTTGAAGCGGTCGGTTTTTAGGCTCTATTACCAGCCGCTGTTCGGGAAACGAACCCGCGCTCCTGCCTTGAAAAGTCTCTTCTCGGGTATGACCCGAGAGAGCGGCGAAATCTCGGCTATCTGGTTTTACGATCCTGTCTTGATAAAAGAAAATCCTCTTCTGCTCGCAAAATCAGCCAAGATCGCTTGAAAAAGACATCAAGAACACAAAATATTGCATAAGTAAGTTTACTTTATTCCTTTTCTCGGCAATAAGTTTAAGATAAGCGATTTGTTTCTTTACGTTTTTCCGTTTCCCGTGTGGGCCATATAAATCGTTACGTTTTTTGACAATCGCTTCTGACCAACTTCCTTTTGTAAAAATGCTCTAATATCAACTATCATAAACTTCTGTCTTGTTCCAAGAAAAGACCGAAGGGACGACTTGCTTAGTCATTAGAGTACTTTTAAAACTGAAAAGTGGGAGGTCGCGGGTTCGATTCCCGGGGCCGGACCAATAATCAGGGTCTTGAAATAACTGAGAAATTAAGTGAGTGCCTTTGCCCTGCAAATGGCTAGACCTTCGCGCGGCTCGGATGACCATGGAGGACCTCGTCCCCAAAAGAAATGAGAAATGGTTGTTTACCATTTACAAAAAATTTCCGGAAAATCCGGTTGGAAAGTAAAGGGAACAAAACCGTTAGGGTCGTTCCAGTAGAAATTTTCCGGGAGCAACGGAACATCTGAAAAGGCAGTCCTGTTTTTCAGGACAGAATGTTCCAAACGGAAATTCGTGTTCCATTTACTTCAAAGCCATCTTTGATACCAGTTTCAAGCCTTCGCAGCCGTTTTTCGGTAAATGAAACTGATTTGTACAAATGGTAAACGCGTCCGGGACGAAATTCACCTTTCCTGAATTTTGCTCACCATTTGCCCAAACCGTGGACCAACCTGTTTCCCCAGTATGTAAAAGCTAAACAACCAGAGTCTTGAAGTAGTACTTTTCGTGCTGAATACATTAAGGCTCAAATAAAGTGAATGTTTTTTCGTGTTTCCAAAGGCCGTGATTTACTGCCTTGTTGTTGTTGTTGATGTGAATCTCAACGTCGTTTCGGCGACTACCTATGTCCAGACTATACACGCCACGCGTTTACTAATATACATTAAATATTTCCATTTGCGAAACCATAGGCCATTTGTGTAAGACATTTCTTTTGTTGATTTACTTTTGCGCCTTCACGCCAGTGTGCGTATGTCAATTATGTATTTCTTTATATATCGATAAAGTATGAATATTTTGATTCAACAGCCAACTAAAACTGTTATAAAACTAATTTTGCTACCTTGGTCACTTTACTCCATTTTCATTAAAATTTTGCCTTCTTTTCGCAATTCGTATTTATGTTGACAGAACATTATCAAAATATTGTATTCGAAAAACTTTGGCTTGGCTCAGTGTGTCCAGTAACTGCTCTGTGACTTAAAATTGACAGGGTTAAATTTAGTTTGGAGATACTTTATTTACAGGGAAGGCTTTTTTTCGTAAAACCCCAGAAAACGAGCCGAACAGCCTATTTTACCTGTTCTTTCTGCAAAGATTTCAATAGATAAAAGGAATGAAGATAAGTGGCATCTTAAACCATCATCGGTCATAGCTAGGTAAGGAAAATATTACAAGCGAATAATAATTTTAGTGCTCTTTTGGGGTAACTTACCTGTTTTAATGGGTAGCAAGCAGGCTGTGTGTTAACTTGACGTGTTAGAACAGACTCCACAAAAATATAATTGTATTCTCATGTCCGTAAACCACTCACTGGAAGTCAGAACTTCAACAGGCGATCGACTTCAGTAATAGATTTATTTTATACCTTAATTCATTACTCTTTTGTGTGCATTCGGGATAATACTAAGCCTCAATTAAAATTCCCGCCAGAATTATTTACATAAATCAATTTAAATTCAAATTTGGAAGTAGACATACCAACAAAAATCACAAAAAAGCACGCATGCTAACCTAGAGCCTAGCTGCTAAATATGAATTCTCGATCACTAGAGAGCTTTAGATTCTAATACGAGTACGAGTACGAGATTTTCTCAATAGTACGTAGTGCTCGCGCGTGAACCAACGTCATTTTGGCGGGAAAATGTGGTAGCCGTCGTCAATGATCGGGAAAGCGCGTAACCTCCTTCACTAAAGATAACAGTGCTAACTTTTATGGTAAAATAAAGCTTTCCGGGAAGTCTATATTTCGAGAATACGCGAAAAAACTTGAAGTCAAATCTCGTACTCGTAGTCGTCCTCGTCTTCAGATCTAAAGGTCTCTTTTACGCGGTGAAACGAATACGACCCAAAGGGGCCATTTGCATGATAACGTCATTTTACTACTATGACCAGGATCCGTTTCAGGGTTTTGTTTTCTTTGGTACCGAGGCACAGATTACGTCTAACAAAAGAAACAATACAACCAAACAATAAAGCCTTTCAGGAGAACTCTATTGTTTGGTTCCATTGTTTCTTTTGTGATGACGGTACCTGCAGAAAGACCTAACATTTGGCGCTCTGATATGTAATATTTTAAAACATTTTGCGCTTCGCTGCATTAATTCAACCAAAAATTTGTAATCAAGCAGTGCCGTTTCACGCAGGACTATCTGGAAAAATTGTCGCTTGTACCGTTCGACAGAGAGACAATCGGATGCATTTATTGGATTCAAAGTAGTTCATTATTAGTAGTACTTCATTTCGTACGATTTAATCTGAAAAATTTTTTGAGATCCATTTTTTTTACGAGGACGACCGTCTGCTTGGAGATCGAGTGCGAACCGAGAAGGAGATCAAGCGCGAGCGAGCCTTGAAGGTCCTGAAAGACTCTCCGGTTGTTGCACCTCTCCGGCTAGGTGAGAGTCTTGGCTTTTCCCGATTCTTACTCGAAGGCCGTTAATTTTGGTTCGAAAAGTTAACAACAACGACAATAAACAGCGATAAGATTTTCAATGGAGTTCACAGCTAACCTTTTTAAAAGCGGCCAAACAGCTTAGTGGTCGTTAAAAACTGTAAAAGAGTTGAACATTTTATGCGTTCGTCGTGAAGAAAGTTTAGTGAGAAAATGTGCAAACGACAATTCTTCATTTAGATAGTGTCGAACAATGCTATGTTTAGGTGGTTTTGAACTAAATTCTCGTTGGGTTCCCCTGTTATTCCGTGGCTAATTGGACCCCATTTTATCCTTATTTTATCTGAGGAACGGGCGCAGAAATTCCACTCATACTGATGACGCGTCGCTACCTAGATCTTGGTTGAAGCAATTTTGAACTGGTTGAAATAAATGTTCAGCCAATCAAAAGCACTACCGAGATCTGGGTAGTGAAAGGTCATCACTATGGACGAATTTCTGCACTCGTTTCTCATGCTTCATTTTGCGTTGAAACCGTCTTAGCGGAGTCGCGCGAAATGTCGTCTGTTTTCCCCCGCTGAATGAGAGGCGGCTGTATTATATGCACAGACTAGCAATTTCATTAATAATGAAAAACGACTTTAAATAATCAAATTATATAATTACCTTACATTTACTGAACAATATCAAATTAAAGTATATCGCTACCAAGAGAAATAAAACCTTTTTACTGATGAATGAACCGTGGGCTCATTCAGTTTATTTGAACTTGCTTTTGACTGCTATAACCCGTTTTTTTAAAAAACCGGTAACTTAAGAAATGTAAGTTCCACAAACCAGATCAAAAGTGTCATGTTGTTTTGGGTCTTGTGAGTAGCCTTAATCTGTGCATAAATTGTAAGGTGTATGGCTACCTTTACAACAACATCAACACTTTGTCAGAAGCGGATGGTTTCGGATAGTATTTCTAGGTTATTTTTAGTTGTTTATAAAATATTACAAGTTTAAGTACGAAAGGAAAAATCCACGAAAGCGGAGAAATTATCAGGGTTTACATATTGCATTTGTGTGTAATGGTATAAATTGGCGAGTAATTAAGTTTTATTTTCGACTTGACGTCATCGAACAAATTTTCCCGAAATAATACTACTACCCTACGTCACATTACTTTACGTGGCCTATTTTCTATGAATAAAACATATTTTTAGACTGGATGTCATCATACCACGAAAATGTTCAAAAAATAAATTATCCTGTTGCGTGGTGTTCTTTTGATCACATGATTATCCATTGACTATTTATTCAGTTGACTTGACGCCCCTTTTATATCATCGTATCAAGGTACGGCTGAGAGAACAATTATTGTAGTGAAACGAATCAGAGATTTCAGGCCTCCGTGAGATTACAGGTAGGCTAAATTAGTCGACTTCAAACGACCAGCCTGCTGTCCGGTTAAATAGCTTATTTAAATAAGTGAATGGTTTTCTTTCGGCACACTGTGGCAAAAAATATTGTTCGATGCGATGTGATTCTGCACCTTAACGAAAAGTGACACTGTTTAGTAGGGTTTTGGTCAAGTTTCTTGCTCTTATTGACATATGTTTTCCATGATTGTATCTATCGGTGGGCTCAGAAACTACAGGCCTCGGTAAATAATTTCTCGTTTTTGAAAGGAATTATGATCGATCAGGTGACTGTTCTAGTAAGACAAGCCAGAAAATTTGTTTGACTTTGAATATCTTAAACTAACTGATAGTATTTGATCTGTCTGGTCATCGTTTCCGATCGCGGGTAGAATTTAAAAAAAAAAAATTAGAAAGTCGGACGTCCAGGGGCACCCAACGTCAATTTTCGGAAAATATCTGTTCGGAAGACGATTTAAGATCTAGAATTTTAGAACATTTGTTGTAAAATTTTTTGCTTGCCTGCTTCTCCTAGGATTTTCGAACATCTAGAAAATGGTATAATTACCCATTTTTAACGGATTTTTACCCTAAAAAGGTCACCTAGAATTTTCGGAAGCCTTTTTTTTCTGGCCGAAATTTTCGAAAAGCTAAGTTTTGATCCCTATAACTTTCGGATCACTAGACTTTCAGCTAGGAAATCCGAACAGATGAAACATTTTAGGGGATAAAAATATGCCTTTATCTACCGTTTAGATACTAAAATAGTTTAACAATGCTATGTTTAAGTGGTTTTGAACTTTATTCTCGTTGGGTGCCCCCGGACGTCGTCTGCGGATTTTGGATGACCTTCTGTGGAAACCGTCTGAACTGTTCATGTTTTGATCCATAAATCTTGTTTTTGCCTGTCTCACTTCGCAGTTAAGGCCTTCTTTGGCGTGATGTTTTCGTTCCTAAAACTGGATGCTGGTTTAGTTTTGGTCTTTCCCCATAAAGTAAAGACAACAAATCTATGCTGATTGTCCAATTCAATGGGCTCATTCTCGAACAAACAATGTAAAAAAATCCCGCATGACTTGTTCGTTTTTTAGCGCCAAAGTGGTCGGATAAATCCTGAACACAGAATTTTACTCGGATTCAGTTTTTTACAAGTGTTTTCCAAGTCTCAAGACGGAAAAGTTTCCCACTCAAAAATCAGGTTCAGCAAATAGTACCTTCGCTTATTCCGTGTGAGATAAGTTTTTCCCACTTTTTAATCGTTGTTTAATTGTAGTTTAAATTTCTACAGCTATCGCGCAAGCGCTCTGCGTTCGAATAAAAACAGTACCTTTTGTTTTACCGAAAGCCATCAAGGATTTCTCAGCCAGCTAAAACCATTGCTTGTGACGTATTACAGTTTATAGAAGGCGATACAATATCAGAGCGGCCTAAAAATAGCAAAAAGGAGCAATCTCGAATATAAAAAGAACCAAGCATCTTCAGCTCGAAACAGAAATGACCTCAACTCGAAAACGAAGAATCCTGCAAGCCAAAACCAAAATACCCTCAACTTCGGTGAAAACACCTGTAAACAACTAAATATAGTCAGTTGGTTTCAAGCATGATGGCCTGTTCCAGGCTCTCGGTACAGAGAGTGAGAGAGAAGAGGGGGAGGGGGGCGGGGAAAGAGATAGATAATTTTTTCGCGGTCCCCGTTCTCTTTTTGTTCGTCTCGACTAAATGAAAACCTGTAACAGGCTGCAGGGGTGACAATCTCCTCCGGGCATCTGTCAGGCACTTTTACTTTTGCTCACGGTGTAAGCCCCGATCTGTCTTTTTGTCCTTTTGAGAAGGGAGGGAAAAGAGACACATATAGAGATTAGAGGAGAGTTCGGTCATTTGTAATCAAACGTTTGCCCCGGGGGGTTGGGGATTTACCATCGCAGACTTTTGGTATATTATATTTTTAACCCCTTACAATGAGAAAGTTTGTGGTATTGCGGTGTTGATAGTTTTTCACGTGGACTATTTTGCGGGATTTTGTAACATTACGGTATCTCTAAACATGTTAGATGCGGTATTTTTAATATTTGGGTCGATTTTTGACTTGGTATAGTCTTATTTGCCGCTTTCCTTTTTTAATTGTGTTGCAGTGTTCGGCGATCTTATAAACTCTATACTTACTGCGCATGCGTATACTTCTACTTCGTTTATTATTGGATTATTGTTCACATAACTGCTGAATATCTTTCAGTGGAAAGCAGATTTCATCACGACAACTACTGCAAATAACGAAGCGAGTTTCTTATATAGCGAAATAATACAATATGCTCCTCAGGGCTGAACTGTATTTCAACTTTTTTAAGTGTTTTACCGAAAGCCATCAAGGATTTCTCAGCCAGCTAAAACCATTGATTGTGACGTACTACGGTTTATAGAAAGCGATACAATATCAGGGCGACCTAAAAATAGAAAAAGAAGCAATCTCGAATTTAAAAAGAACCAAGCATCTTCAGCTCGAAACCGAAAAAAACGAAATAACCTCAACTCGAAAACGAAGAATCCTGCAAGCCAAAACCAAAATACCCTCAACTTCGGTGAAAACACCTGCAAACAACTAAATATAGTCAGTTGTTTTCAAGCGTGATGGCCTGTTCCAGGCTCTCGGTACAGAGAGAGAGAGAGAGAGAAGAGGGGGAAGTGGGGCGGGGGAAGAGAGAGAGATAATTTCTTCGCTGTCCCCGTTCTCTTTTTGTTCGTCTTGACTAAATGAAAGCCACAAGGGTGACAATTCCTCCGGGTATCTGTCAGGCACTTTTGCTTTTGCTCACGGTACAAGCCCCGATCTGTCTTTTTCCCCTTTTGAGAAGGGAGGGAAAAGAGGGGAATACAGAGATTGGAAGAGGGTGGGATCACTGGCCACCCTCCCCCCTTCAAATGGTGGGTCATTTGTAACCCGGGGGTTTGGGGATTTACCATCTTAGACTTTTGGTATATTATATTTTTAACCCATTACAATGAGAAAGTTTGCGGTATTGCGGTGTTGATAATTTTTCACGTGGACTATTTTGCGGTATTTCGTCATTTTGCGGTATCCGGCTAAACATGTAAGATGCGGTATTTTTAATATTTGGGTCAATTTTTGACTTGGTATAATCTTATTTGCCGCTTTTCTTTTTTAATTGTGTTACAATGCTGGGCAGCCTTGTCCACTCTATACTTATTGCGCATGCGTATACTTCTACTTCGTTTATTATCGGATTATTGTTCACATAGCTGCCGAATATCTTTCAGTAGAAAGCAGACGTCATCACGACAGCTATTGCGAATAGCGAAACGAGTTCCTTTTATAGGGAAATAATACAATATGCTCCTCAGGGCTGAGCTGAGGTACTGTCACGCATTAGTGGCGCGGCAGGCTGTCATGCATTAGTGACGCGGCAGTGTAATTCCTGGTCACTATTTTTAGAATGCTTATTGATGACACCTCAGAAAAAAAAGAATTAAAAAAATCATTGCCCTGAATCTGAATATGAGTCAACTGGTGAGGTTGTTGGAAGGTTAGTTTGTTATTGCTGGCTGACAGGGTGGTGTGCCTGTCATTGGGTTTACTGTGAAACTAGTTTAATGTACTGCTGCACTATATAATAATATCTCAGTGCGTTTCAACATCTTCCTGAAGGTATTCTGTTGGATAATGTTCGAAAAGTAGTGTTTTGTTTGAATTTTTTTGTCATTAAGTGGAAAGCACCACGCATGGCAAATTGAGCGACAGTCACCCATGCTAATGCAGGAAGATAGAGTTTCATTAATTGATAGCGTTGTTCCATTTTGGTTTTTCACCAGATCATTGCAAACATGACGCAAAGTGGAATCGGAGCAGCAAGTGAGACTGATGTTGCAGCACTTAGTTCAGGGCAATCATTGGACTTTGATGACGACACATTGAAAGGTAAAGACATTCACTACTGTTATCAGTTGATCACCAAAAGAGCTTTGACATAGCAAGGACGAATGAAATTAAAACTATAGACAAGAACATCACGGTGACTGGAAAAGACAAAAAAAAAAAAAAAAAAAAAAAAAAAAAAAAAGGATGAGCCATTTTCAACGGGCGTCATCAGCTACAACAGAATTTAAAGTAATTAAATTGGCTGAAATTGTAAAAGCAATATTTACAGAACTAACAAGTAATTGACTAAGAACCACAAACAGTCTATCAGATTATTCTTGGAGCAGGCTTATTTTACGATTGACATAAGCAGAAAATTAGCTTTTGGTCTGCATGATTCACATATTCTTAGGAGACCCAAAAAGATCTCAACGCACATCTTATTCAGTGCAATGCTTCCGCGTCCCTTTTGTCAAGTATTTTCTGAGGATACAAATCATGTACGACTTTTTTGGCGTGTTAAACAGAAAATTTAGTCTCATATCACTGTTGCTACGTAGTGACCATCTTCACTGACAAAACCTAGTAGGAAATAATCTTGCTTTCTAGAAATAAGTGTCAAACAAAACTTTGCAAACCTTGGTATTGACAGCGCTACCCAAACCAAACCCTGACGGGAGGGGTTGGTAACTAGATGGGAGATCAGCAGCCATATTCTGTCCTGAACACTTTCATTCTCTTCCTTTTTCTTTTTTTTTATTTCGTTTCATTGAACATCCTATTTCTATGACTAATGTCATGGTTTACGCTATTCATAAGGTAACTATTAACACCCAAAGCAATAGCGCTCAGGTTTAACGACAATTCAATCTGCTTCGTTGTCAGCTATAGCAGAAGTTTACAAGACTGAAGGTAATGAAGCGTACTTAAAGGAAGATTACAGCAACGCCATTTACTTTTATACTGAGGGAATAAAAGTAAACTGCAAGGACCAGGACCTGAAGGCTAAGCTGTACAGCAACAGAGCATATGCAAACCTTCGTTTTGGTGAGACTATTTGTACTTTTGCAAATAGTGATGTGGCAAGGTTGGGGGGTTGGGAAGGCGAAGTAGCCGAGTGGTAAGACAGAGGTACTGGATTTGAATTGTGATTAATAGTTTGTTTGAAATTTCGTAGTCCGCACAGAAAGACATGTCTTTAAAAATGTGATGATGACCAAATATTATATATATATTTTTACCGAATTGCTGATCTCGTCAGGGAACTATTTGAGAACGGTCTAATCGAAGTAGATGTCAGTGATTGACACATGGTTACAGGGCCGTAACTAGTTTTTTTGTAACAGGGGGCATTATCGCGAGTACAGAAGGCACGAGGCTTGTGCGGGGGTATGAGGGTATCGTCCCCCAGAAAATTTTCATATTTGGAGGCTCCGAAACGTTATTTTCAGTACTTATCATTAGATATGTCTCCGAAAAATCGACCTCGAATATGAAAATGGCAAACAATTGCAAGTCACTATAACCAAAATAACTGAGTCTAAAGAAAACAAATCCATCCACAGACTTGATGTGTCTGGCTCAACAGGTCCGGGGGGGAAGCTGTCCCCCCTTGCCCCCTCGCTAGCTACGGCTCTGGATTATATACTTAATAATGAACAATTGCGGTTTCAACTTTCAGAATCTAAGTATAAAAAAGGTTCAAACAAACGGGTCAAACAATAACGTTCTTGCTGGACGGTTCCCTTCCATCATATTGCCACGCGCCTTTATTCTCCCGCTTATTCCCCTCCCCCATCGCATGCCTGCCATGCATGCATTAGCTGACGCAGTTAAGTGAACTACTCACGAAAGAAGTTTTCTTTTTCCAGTGTAAATGATTTTTCATCTTGAAGTTTTTTTTAATGTAATATCGTACTAATAAAAAGCATTACGCATTATCTGATTAATTCACTCGGGAACCTATGACCCGTATGGGCTCCTGATTCACTACATTCTGTTTTGGACTTGCTTTAACAAGGTCATCCTGTACTTGCCACCTTTTGTTTATCGTACGTGCTTTGAATTCTCATTGGCGCGCTGCGTTTGCTGTGTGTGACATTTTGGATTTTGTTTTTCAACATTCCTAGGAAATTACATTAATTCACTGGAGGACGCAAGAGAAGCCACGGACATGCGACCACTGTCAGTGAAACCAATAATAGCAGGTAATTCCAAAGGTTTAGTACTTTGTCCTTAAGAGGCAAATAGAGTTTATGAGGTGCTGAAAGCGTTTGAATTTAACCACATTCTAACTCAAAACCATAACTGGCGTTCTTTGATCATTTACCTTATTTTTTTCAAACTTTTGGAAACTATGCAAGAATGAAATTGAAGCTTAGAATTAGGATCAATAACTGAATTCACAAAGTCACATCATTTCTATCACAGGCCTCTCGCGAGACTACGAAAACAGAACTGACTTGATCAACTGGAAATCAGCAATCACCCTTCATCGCCCTTGTGCGATGTTGGCTGATTATGACAGTGGCGGTCATGATCAAGTCCTCTATGTTTAACATTTCAGTTATAATTTCTGTTGATCCCGCTAAGCGCTGTTTTGATAGAATGGAAGAAAGGGAGCAGGCTTGTGTCGCTGAATATTCTAGGTTTACTGATTTACTCTATTTTCACTAATTCAGGAGCGAAAGCTTTAACGAGATTGACTCTGTTTAAGCTGGCGATCACGTGGTGTCATAGAGGATTAGCAGTATCCTTTTGTTCATTGCATTCCTGCATCATGATCAAAAGATAGCTTACCTTTGCTACTTGTTATACTCCTTACTATGTTATGATTAAATTTCCACATAGAGTACGATTACAAAACGTCTTTGAAACATGTCTCGCGTTCAAAGCAAAAACAAATTACATTGCAAATAAAATGTGATTACAAGCCCTCTTTGAAACCTATAAGAGAGAAAGAAGATCCAGGGGACTAGGTTCGAATTTACTCCAACCAAAAGGACATGGAGTATGTCACAGCTTCTAATATTAGAGCCTGTGTTAAAACCCAGTCTCACCAGTTACACCATCTACCCTATTTCTCCTCCACCTTTCCATCCCTGAGCTACGCAAGTTTCTGCCAGTTCTTCAATACACGTATTTCTAGTCTCAGGGAGTTTTATGAATCGGGTTTCAACACCGTATTGAGTGAACTAGAATTAATTGCCACTGGTATCCTAAAAGGTAAAGTTTTTAATACTCCTCGTATTGTAAGCATAATTTACACAGAACGACAACAACAACAACTTATTTATCCATGGCTTCGTCCTCCCCCAGGGAGCCGTGTACTATAGCTAAGTAATAAATGGATTATACATAGTGAAATTTAAAATTAATTATGCCTTTACAAGTATACCTTAAGGTTCCTATACTAAACGTACAGTAGAGAAATATAATGACTTACTTTTTTAGAGTATAAAAATTTGTTAACAGCCAGCTAGTACAGGTACCCCAAGCTCACGAGCGAGAATAGTTGTTGCGTAACAGAACTGTTACAAGCGGGTTTGTATGGGGATTTTAGCGATCGTCGTTATTAAGGGGTCAAAAATGGCAATAAAAAAATAATACGTCAAAACGTTTTACCTTGCCTCGTTCAAGGTAGTGTATTATTTGTGGTGTGTTGTTAGCATCTTCGGTCGTTTCAGGGCGATTCTAGACTTTCCAAAAGTACTTCGTCGGATTTCATATCTTGCGACTTCGTCGCTCGCGGTCGGCCGCTTCGCGGCCAAACAAGGCTCGCTCCGCTCGCCAAGAGGTCGACTTGTAGCAAGTCTAGGGCGATTCCAGCGAGTTTCAATTCTGCAGTTCTCTGTAATTGAAACTTTTAGTTTTTTTTAATAGTATAAAAGTTGTTAACTGACCTATTGGCCTGCTAGGCCTCAGCTGACAAACTGTTCCATGGGACAACACCCTGATATCGGAAACTCTCTGTAAAGAGTCTTGGCATAGAATGAAAATATCAAGATTATATCTACGAATGATATTCATGTTTGCAAATTCCACAAGGATGATTCGAGTGCTTGTTTATCCTGTGGTTTAAACTCGTCTGTGAACGAGGCTTATCCAGTCGAGGTCGCGGAGAATCTGAGCAGATCTGACATCTCACCCGGATCCACATATTATAAATGCAATAGTTGCAATTTTTCAGGTTTTTGACTAAGTCCAGCACCAAAATCCCTAGACGCAACTCCACAATAATCGGGATAAGACATCATATCGAGATAAGGCGGGATCATGAATCAACAATTTGTAACTTGTTACGAGAATTCTTTCAGGACATTTTGGCTTCAGTTCCCCAAGCTAGGGCCGCAAATGCTATTGTAGCTTTATTGTTGATCTCTTAAATATGAAAAAAAAGGTACTGCTTACTACGTTATTTGGCGTGGGTGCCGATGTGAATTGAGCCATTGTTTCACATTGCTAGCTTAGGTTATGAATTAGAGATGAGAACAACTCTTTAGGGTTTCTAGACGCCTAGGCAAGGTAAGTGTCATCGGAGTTCAAAATTTCTAGAAAGGGATAGTTAGTTACAATATGGCAAGTCATTGATACATAATAGGAATATCAGGGATCCGAAGATAGAGCCCTGAGGCGCCCCGAAACGTACACAAGTTCTCCATATTTGGCGCTGGTTAAATTTTCTGTTTCTGAAGAGGTTTAAGTTCGAATACCCTTTTCAGCTTGATAAACAGAATGGTGTTTGTTAAATCACTTCTCGTTATCTAAGGTGCCAAATGCCGTTGATATGTCGACAAGAGCTCTCAAAGTAAAGTATTGAGAGAATTAGAGACTGTAGCTATAAGTAAACTTATTTGATGCCTTGGAAACTGAAGACAGCTGGGATACTGTTGAGGCCATTTCAGTGACAGAAGAAAGAAGAAATGGCTTGACTTTGGTTTTTTGTTAGTCACACATAATGTCAAAGTCAGGATCAGACAGGTTAGACCTGATCCTGTAATTAATTACATTCTGATTGTACATGGTAACACCTCCAGTTCCTCTTTATAAGGGGCGTAGCCAGAATAAGTTCCGGAGGTACGCACAATTTCCCCCCTCCCCCAGTAAATCAATAGATCCCTCGTCGTTTCCAAGTTTCCTCTCCATCCAGTTCTTTCTTTACAGTAAGACGTGGGAGAATCATATAGGAGACGGATGTGCATGCAGGCCCATGTTCCCAGGGAAAATGTCAGCTGAAATATGATATTTAGGCGATTTGAAATAGCTAGAAATGTGTCTAAAATTAGCATACTTCTTACAGATACTGGGGAAAATTTCAAGTTACTCATGATGAACAACTTACTTAGCCTTTTTAGCCCCTCATGAGGGTTAGTTTTGTTTAACCGAAATATTGGGAAAATAAATTACCTATCCTACGCTATCCGATCAGCCTTGACTTTAATTCATAGGAACTCACTGAAGAGGTCCACTAGTTGATATTCAGTTCGAACAAACATAAGAAGTACTTAATTTATAATGAAACTTCATACCTTAACAATGTCAAAAGATCGAAACGGAAAACACCGCTTTGATGGAGCTCAGAAAGCTGGCAACAGACATGGACAACGAGGTATCTTGGTTTGTTTCTATAACATACATGTTTATTCAAACTCATATATAACTACATAAATTTGAAAGGGAGAGTCGAGAGGTTAACCCTATGATTAAAACTCTCCTAAAAACAACAAACAAACAATAAAAATTACAACTTTAAAAAGGATTTGAGTTTACATTTAAAAAGTTCAAGGGTACCGGCTTCAACAACATTACTAGGTAAATTGTTCCAATAACTAATTACATTGTTAAAAAAAGAATATTTAAAACAGTTGATTCTAGATAATTTACAATAAAGCTTATACGAGTGATTTGCCCTAGTGGATTTGACTTTTGCGAATTGAAAGAATTCCTCAAAATCCAAGTGTGATAAGCCAAACACGATCTTATAACATTCAACAAGAGAGGAAGATGTCCTACGACTGGACAAAGATGGCCAATGTAACGTGTCACAACGCTCTTCATAAGACATATCACCTCTTTTTTGCTTAAGAGCTAATCTTGACGCGCGTCTTTGCACGCTCTTTATTGCATGAATATCTTTGACAAGATATGGGTTCCAGACTGGAGCAGCATACTCTAGAAGTGGTCTGACCAATGTTTTGTAAAGCAATGAAAAAGTTGTTGTATTAGCTGTTCCAACAGACCGTCTTATTAGCCCTAGGACTTGGTTCGCCTTATTCACCATAGTACTAATATGTTCACTCCAAGTAAGATCTTTTGATACAATAATTCCAAGATCTTTAAAGCTCTTGACATCTTTTAAGGCCGTACCTAGTTTATAATTCGTAGTCGATTTGTCACGAGAATGCGTTATTCGCATTGCTTCACACTTTTCCTTATTGAAACGAAGTTGCCATTTTTTCGCCCATTTACCAAGATTGAAGGTGTAATAAGCATTTCGCTTTGATTCAGCGATGAAAATAGCTTTTCATGCTACACTGATATTGCAAGTTGACTCTAAAAAAGCCGAGATTCGATCGGTACCACAATCCGTCGACTAAGGGCTCCGCATTTAAAGCAATTTTACTAACAGTTCGCGTTACGTTAAAATTACCCTGTACTAACTTTATAAAATGGTTGCTAAGGAATCAAAGCATGAAAATCAGGCATTATATTCCATTGTTGTTTATTCAAAAAGTTTCTTCTTTTCTGATTGGCTTAAATCCCGCGGCTTATTCTTCATAACCAGCTGGCGTTGACCAAATTTGGAAGAAGTACTACAGCTTAATTGCCAGAAAATAGACAGCAAACCGAGAAGCCTTTGATCGAGATTGCGTTGTTTTGTTGGAGAATTACAAAACGACGGAACATTTTTCACGTTTCGCAAAGAAAAAATAGCTGAACTATTGCCTAAAATCAAAGCAAGAATAAAGAATATCTGCAGAACTCATGATCTGCAGAACTGGACATCCCTCTATATCCTGAACTTGTCGAGAAACAGGCAACTGCGACAACTGAAGACGGTCGAGGCGGGTTTAGGAAAGCATGCTTGTTTTTAAACTAGGAATTATTTTGAATGAATAATAAAATAGCTTTCGTTTAATCTGAATAATTAGGGAGATCAAGGAGGGTGTTATCCACCTCTGCTAACACCCTTCAAATCATACTCAGCCTCATTTGATAATTGTTAATTAACACACTAATCATCCAACAAAGAGGTTCCAAAATTTCACACACAGCACTAGGTTTGAATATTGATACAAAACGTATTGGACCCGAAAACTTGGATCAAATTACCAGACACGAGACAGAGACGAGAAACTTTAATTAACGGTATTTCCTCTTTCAGCCCTCTGGGTATTCTCTGTTTTAGTTCTTCTGAACTGGTGGCCAGTCAGGTAGGGAGGTTGCTCATTAGTAATTGGGGTTTAATGAATTACTCTTTTTTGGGGGTGGGGGGAGGGGGAGGGGAGAAAACACATAATTCTATATACAGTATTCATAGCTTTTTACTGCTAAGAGAATAGGAGAATGAAACACTCACATAGTAGTTAATTGTCAGTTTATAGCGGGGCTCCCGCGAGCGCGAAGCGCGCGTGGGACAGAGCCCCATACTCATGGAATATGGTCAACCTCTTTTCGTTTGGTTGTCACGTGATTGACCGAGCGTACGTACGTACGTACGCGTCTACAGATTGTACGGGTGGGGTAGGGGAGACTATCAAAAGGAAGGGAGGGGTGTCTCAGGCGTGTCTTGGCAAGTCCACATCTTTAATATAGGATTTTAAGACATTCACAATATGGTCAATTGACAGCTGTCAAAACAGGATAGCCACTGACCAGTATCCCATGACCATATCGCGGGCTCATGTGTCAACTCATCGAGGTGACGTGATTTGTTTGGAAGCTGTCCGCTGACCAGTTAATTGTTTTACTAGATCGCGAACAATCTTCAATCTCATACTTTTACTAGTTAAACTGATAATGCACACATATTGGACATCAATGATTTGATCAATTGACAGCTGTCAAAACAGGGTACCCGCTGACCAGTATCACTTGGCTGTATCGCGGGCTCAGGTGTCGACCCTTCGATGTCAAGTATTTTTTTGAAGTTATCCGCTGACAAGTTACTAGTTTTCAAGTGATCGCAGGCTCAAGTTCAAGTTTGTTCTAAATTCATATGAAATATGTTGTGTTTATGTGCTACACAATTAAAATTTTGATTGCAAACTGACCTCGGACGCGAAAATTCAGGCAGCTGTTACAGGCAGGGAAGACAGTTGCTTTTGACTTTTCTCACCATGGTCACGCGTTGGTCACGCTCTGCGTCCAATTTTTATGCTCTGATTGGTCAAAATTTGACAGGTGAGTTCATGTGGAAAATTTATGCAGCATCTTGAATCTTGTTTACTTTGACAGCTGAAGCTGACAGAGTTTTGTGTCAACTTGTGATGTTTTTAAGTGTCTTTTTCCACTGGATGTGCAAAATGAAATTCAGCTGCTATCAGGAGTCCTCTGTTATTCATGGCTAGTTTGTTTATTGGGTTTTTGGTTGAGGAATACGTCGCTTCTCAAAGTCGGAAATCCGATTTCGGATGGCATCGTTTTCGTTTTCACCTTGCTTGATGCGTAAGAGGATTGCAAAGTCTGAAGCGATATTGGCTTTTCTTGATACCTTTCAGGAGCTGCATCTCGAATGGTAAGCCAGAGAAATTATTGTATTTGATGTTTGTTTTTTTAGATCTTATTTAATGAAGTCGAGCGGAGTTTATGCGGTCATTTAGTTTATGCACGTTTGTAAGATTTGAGACAATGATCTGACCGAGTATCAGGTTTGATTACAGAACTTTAAAAAGCCTTAAGACAGTTTCTCACCGCAAATAGAAACAAAACGTTCCAAAGAATATTTAGTTATAATTCTGGCCGGAAAAGAAAACTTTGAGCGATTTTCTTGCCTCGAGTTCGTCTTTGAAAAAAGCAAACACCGGGAAGCCGGCTTAAAACATAAAGTTAACTTTAAGCTTGAAGACTCAGGATTTTTAGGGATACTTTAATACTTGTCTTTCTGAATGAAAATTGTTGTTTCTGTATATGTTTCACCGAATTATATTTCTTTTATTGACTGTTAGTAGTCTCTCTTGTAATTTTAATCGCTGTGCCGATTGTTTTCAGTCGTTCAGTGAACATCGCTTGCAGGAGTACTCAAAATGCCGCGCGTTAATAAACCATTAAATAAAAAATAAACAGAATAAATTCTTTATAATGTTGGAGCGTAACTCTGTTAATGTTCATTCAAACACTCGCCACAGCTCGCACTACAAAAGTGAGAACCGGATGGTCGTATAGGTGATTTTGGAAATTTTTTTAACAGTTTATGAATATTGAATGAGTGCAATTTGTATTGTGAAATACTGCTTTCTGTCTGAGGTCTGCCGGTATGATAAAAACAGTGCCTCATACTACTGTTTCACCTCATATGTGATGTATAAATGGTATAAAAGGTTGGTTTACACGCACCCAGATTTGTTGACAAGATTTTGCAAAGTAAACTTGTCGAACCCAAAAAAGTTGGCCTGATTTTTTTCCCCACTAATTAATCTACGGTGACCAAGAGCTATTATGGCTATTAAATGTGATCGAAGATGATTACCAGTTTTTGGGTGTACATATGAGGCTAGCTATCAACTCGATGTAAGATTTGGTTCACTCTTGGGCTGTTTGCAAATTATTTTTCTCTAAAATCAGGTAGCCTTTCCCTCAAAAGTCACATAAAATTGCCTCTAAAGTTAACTGAATTGTGGAATTCGAATACAAGTTTATTGTTTAATTTAAATTATAAATTTATTAATGGGAGCCTCGCTTTTAGCCCTGGCTAAATCTATATATTGGGTCTAAAAACTGAACCGTTTCAATATGTATACAGTTCAAATCTCTCAGTTTGTTAAACCGGCGTCTATTACTGACTTGATTCAGTAATATGGTACTCATAAACAAGTATCTCATCGTTATCACAATTTTGAAATGAGAGTCGGCATTGGTGTGAAAAGGTTGACTTTATCGCACTTTTCCTTGTTTGAGTGACTTCATTGTTTTCCGAAACGTAACTGACTGATACCATTATTATTTTTTTCTCGCGTGCCCCGAAATCACTGTGGAGAATGGATTGCCTAAACTTGGTTATTTGCTGATGACTCTTAATATAAAAACGATTGAGGGTTTTTTCTTGATATAATACAAGACACACGGAATAAAATCAAAAATCACTTCACTCTATGGCACGCGTCGGTAGCCAAACTGATTGTCGCACCTTGTTCGTGACACAAAGCTGGCTCGACAGGGCGCAAATTTAGAACGGCTTCAAGTAAAAAATACGTGCTTTTGCTCGTTTGATTCTAATTTTGTAGATGTAGTTTCAAGGTCATACCAAAAACTAATCTGTAAAAATGTTTCGCGTGCTGTTGCTTGGTTTAAAAGCTTAGCGGGACTCGCGGGTTGAAGACAAAGCGTTTAGCAAGACAATAAAGTGAAAAGGCGCTAATTTGAGCACTTTAGGGAAAATAGCTGGGTGGGTTGGCTTAGTTTTATTTCATCGACGCAGTCGATGTAGAAACTACGTGCGCTGCGGGGTCGTGCTTTTTAAGCTGCAGGATGTTAAGTGGCCCGCCGAAGTGAACGTTAATTTTTTCGTCGTCCTAGACTAATACGGCTTTTTTTGATAGTGATGTTAAACTTTTCACTTCGGTATTCAACTTTTGCACTGGCTTTTTCTTGAGCTTGTAACATGGAAATCTAGCACGTTCTGTTTAGGTCTTCGCTTTGTTAGTTATTTGGGCCTGAAACTTGTTTTCTCATTTGAAGCGCTGAGATTTCGGAGGGGAGCCTTTATAAAAAATAGCCTCACCCCTCTCCTGTTAGATCATTTCTACGGTATATTTTCTTCACACCCTATTCCCCTAAGTCAGCACTTGTTACGCTACGGTGGCTTACGAAGATTTGAATTTCGCGGTCGATGATCTGGCTACGCATCGGTAATCGCAACCTTTGTTTCTCGAATAATAGAGGCAATTACCTTAAACAATAAAAAAGACCATAAAAGGAGCGAAAGTCTCTGTCATTGTTAACCCAAATTTGCACATAGTTGACACAGCGTGCTTCGTTTGCAAGCCACAAGCCGGCTAACAAATAACATGTTTTAAAGGCATCTCAGCCACTTAGCCGTGAGAAATTTATAACATCTTTGATAGGATAAACATTTTTTGTGCGAAAATATTCGGAATTCTAGCTCAGTTGTGGCTAAAATCGGAAAAAAGGCGTACATCACGGAGATCCGTCTAGCTCGACGGTTTCGTTGTATCTGAGCTACTTGATAATTCGCCCCATAAACCTTTGCGAACTGCTGCCCAATTTCCTCTGATCCATTTCTAACTCTGAACGCTATTCTCATAGTGTGACTGTGTCGATCATTCAACATGTCTGTAAGCGTTCAACTATTTTTTTTTTTTAATGTAAGTCTAGACGATAAGACGTAAGCGACCAAAGTTTCGGTTCCATCCGTTGATAAGCAATCTGCGATACGGAAAAAGATGGCGCTCCCCGTTGCATCTGGGTAGATCGACGAAATGTTGGTTCTGCTATTGACGAACGTTTTGATCAACCGAATTTTAAAGCGCATAAGAACTTGGAAAGTGTTCTTGTTAACTTTCTTAATGACGACGATTTTTCTCTTCAAATTAAGTTAAATTATGCAGAAGACATCAAGTACTATTATCTTCTTCCCCAGTTGGAGATATTCAAGGTTCTGATGAAGGGCAAACAAATCGAAAGTTTTTCAGATATATCACAGTAAATGAAGTGAAGAGGCAGAAGAGCCTTGCTTGAGCGTGCCATGATTGTTGCGATTGTACAAATCTGCAAACTAGCTTCTCCACGTCAATCCAGCCGCTGCAGCAACGGGCGAAAGATCACTTTAGTTTTCTGTGGCGCGCAGAGTCAAAACCTGGCTGCGAGCTAAGATGACCCAACAGAGATTTAAGAGTGGTGGAATCTTAATAACTCATAAGACAAAAACTGACGCTGTGTGACTTGCTGATGTGGCTAAAAAATTTGTCAGTCGAAATGATAACCGAAAACGTAACTTTGGAACATTTATATACTGACGCTGATCAGCCTCCTTCATATAGCCAGCTAACTGGACTAACACATGATAGACCCGACAAGGGCCAATGCGAAACCTTTAAGGCTTATTTCTTTTTCTTGATATTTTGTTGATTCTTTTTGGTGAAATCCAGTTTAAATGGTAAAAGAATATAAATTTAAGGATTGCCCTTAATATTATTTGAATCTTTTGTCACATTAAATGAACGCCATATATTTTAATTAAGTTTAAATTTACGTTTTTGTGTAGAAAACAAAGAAAATGGTGATAAAAGTCCCACCAATCCAAAATACGCTCCGCGGTTCCTGTACATCCTCCGTAAACAAGCGTTTACACTTACACACACACCAAATCATACACCCTTGCACACACCAAACGTGACTACTATAGTTGATTAATTTAGACCACTTCTCTGATGTCTATATATTTTTCTACTTCTATCTTCTCCTTTTAAAGAGCCAGCCAGGTAGAAAATCTTAAAACCGTGGATTTTAACACCATGCAGTGCCTTAGAGTACAGAAGGTTTTTGCCGATGAGAATTAAATATTTGAGTAAAAGAAGACCAGTTTTTCATTACACCATTCATAATTTGATTTTTGCAAAGAGTTAGAGATTGTTTAGATAAAGACTTATTCAAAGAGAAATCTAGGACGAAAAGGAAAAAGCAAAGGAACAAGATCGAAATTTATTCTTGTATTTACTCCTATTTCTTAGGCGGCACGTGTAATGCCTTTTTTGAAACACGAATTTCATGCTTACCTACTCAGATAACCACTGAGTTAAAAAATTTACCTTCTAGCAAGTCAAATAAAACAGATATCACAAATTTCATGAAGCTTATTTCTTCACTTCTTCTTTAATCCATTTTGTTGGCAACAATAGCCAAAGCGTACATAGTATTTTCCTGCAATTTTATCTCAAATAATTATACTGTTCCCTCGAAGAGCTGTAGATTAGTTGTGAACGTAAGTATTACATGTAAAATCTTGGACGACCTTCTTATTTCTTCAGAGCTAGTAGCTCCAGTTTAGGTTAGTCTTTGTATAGTAAGACACCATACGGAAGTCTTGCAAATAAATGGGCGTTTGCCATTTTCTAAAACAACCTACAGGAGTATCAATATTTAAAATAAAAGTATAAAAAGACATGAGGAGGATTATCAGGTTAAGGACATTTATTATTTTAACAGCTTTGTAAAGGACGGAGATATAACTGATTTTACATAGGATAAAACACTCTTATTTTTGCTGCTTTTAGTCATGCGGTGGAGGTAAAAGTAAACATCAGCAACCCGACAGCACTTTCCGCGTAAAGTATTGCTTGTGCAATTATCACCTTGGAGTGAAAGCTTTAAAATGCAGTGATTATAAAACAGCCCGATATTACTTCGAGTTGGTATTAAAGGAAGCCAGAGAGATCGGAAATAAAGATTATGAAGGAAATGTATATGAAGTCCTTGGCCAGACCTATCACAAACTCGGTGATTTGCAGAAAGCAAAAGAGTTTTATCAGCTGAGTCTAAGTATCGCAGAAAAGGCTGGAGACAAAGATTCTGAAGGAGCTGCATATAACAACCTTGGCACTGCCTACCGCGATCTCGGTGATTTGCACAAAGCAATCGAGTTTTTTCAGCTGAGTGTAAGTATCGCAGAAAAGGCTGGAGACAAAGATTCTGAAGGAACTGCATATAACAAGCTTGGCCTTGCCTACTGCGATCTCGGTGATTTGCAGAAAGCAATCGAATGTTTTCAGCTGAGTCTAAGTATCGCAGAAAAGACTGGAAACAAAGATTCTGAAGCAGCTGCATATAACAATCTTGGCCTTGCCTACCGCGATCTCGGTGATTTGCACAAAGCAATCGAATTTTGTCAGCTGAGTGTAAGTATCACAGAAAAGACTGGAAACAAAAATTCTGAAGCAACTGCATATAACAACCTTGGCGGTGCCTATCACAAACTCGGTGATTTGCAGAAAGCAATCGAATGTTTTCAGCTGAGTGTAAGTATCGCAGAAAAGACTGGAAACAAAGATTCTGAAGCAACTGCATATATCAACCTTGGCGGTGCCTACTGCGATCTCGGTGATTTGCAGAAAGCAATCGAGTTTTTTCAGCTGAGTGTAAGTATCGCAGAAAAGACTGGAAACAAAAAAACTGAAGGAACTGCATATAACAACCTTGGTGATGCCTATCACAAACTCGGTGATTTGCACAAAGCAATCGAGTATTTTCAGCTGAGTCTAAGTATCGCAGAAAAGACTGGAAACAAAGATTCTGAAACAACTGCATATAACAACCTTGGCCGTGCCTATCGCGATCTCGGTGATTTGCAGAAAGCAATCGAGTTTTTTCAGCTGAGTGTAAGTATCGCAGAAAAGACTGGAAACAAAAAAACTGAAGGAACTGCATATAACAACCTTGGTGATGCCTATCACAAACTCGGTGATTTGCAGAAAGCAATCGAATGTTTTCAGCTGAGTCTAAGTATCGCAGAAAAGACTGGAAACAAAGATTCTGAAGCAACTGCATATAACAACCTTGGCGGTGCCTACCGCGATCTCGGTGATTTGCAGAAAGCAATCGAATTTTGTCAGCTGATTATAAGTATCGCAGAAAAGACTGGAAACAAAGATTCTGAAGCAACTGCATATAACAACCTTGGCCTTGCCTACCGCGATCTCGGTGATTTGCAGAAAGCAATCGAGTTTTTTCAGCTGAGTGTAAGTATCGCAGAAAAGACTGGAAACAAAAATTCTGAAGGAAGAGCATATAACAACCTTGGCATTGTCTATAAAGATCTCGGTGATTTGCAGAAAGCAATCGAGTATTTTGAGCTGAGTCTAAGTATCGCAGAAAAGGCTGGAAACAAAAAAACTGAAGGAACTGCATATAACGACCTTGGCGTTGCCTATCACAAACTCGGTGATTTGCACAAAGCAATCGAGTATTTTCAGCTGAGTCTAAGTATCGCAGAAAAGACTGGAAACAAAGATTCTGAAGCAACTGCATATAACAACCTTGGCGAAGCCTATCACGATCTCGGTGATTTGCAGAAAGCAATCGAGTATTTTCAGCTGAGTCTAAGTATCGCAGAAAAGACTGGAAATAAAGATTGTGAAGCATATGCATATAACAACCTTGGCGGTGCCTACCGCGATCTCGGTGATTTGCACAAAACAATCAAGTATTATCAGCTGAGTCTAAGTATCGCAGAAAAGACTGGAAACAAAGATTGTGAAGCAACTGCATATGACAACCTTGGCATTGTCTATAAATATCTCGGTGATTTGCAGAAAGCAATCGAGTATTTTCAGCTGAGTCTAAGTATCGCAGAAAAGACTGGAAACAAAAATTGTGAAGGAAGAGCATATAACAACCTTGGCATTGTCTATAAAGATCTCGGTGATTTGCAGAGAGCAATCGAGTATTTTCAGCTGAGTCTAAGTATCGCAGAAAAGACTGGAAACAAAGATTCTGAAGGAGCTGCATATAGCAGCCTCGGCTCTGTCTTTCACTATCTCGGTAATTTCCAGGAAGAATTCAAGTTTTTTCAGCTCAGTGTAAGTATCGCAAAAAAGAATGGAGACAGAACGTCTGAAGGATGTGGATATAACAACCTTGGCATTTTCCGTCAGCGTCTCGGTGATCTGGAGAAAGCAATCGAGTATTTTCAGCTGAGTCTAAGTATCGCAAAAGAGGTTGGAAGCAGTTATTGTGAAGGAACTGCATATAATAACCTTGGCGAAGTCTATTACCATCTCGGTGATTTGCAGAAAGCAATCGAGCTTGCTCAGCTGAGTCTAGGTATCGCAGAAAAGACTGGAAACAAAGACTCTAAAAGAACTACAAATGCCAACCTTGCTTCTCTTTTTCTCTCTTTTGGCGACTTTATTAAAGCCGAGGAGTGTGCTAAATCCTCTATAAAACTGTGCGAGGAAATGAGGGATCTCCTACCCGGGAAAGACGAGTGGAAAATCAATTTTCGGAATGAACATGACATAAGTTATACTCTTTTAAGGAGAATTCAATCACATCAAGGTAGAACCCTTGAGGCACTTTTCACAGCTGAGGCGGGACGAGCACAAGCTCTCATGGATCTCATGGGATCACGATATTGCGTCAGGGAATCAATTCGACCGTCGTCAGAACAGCAGATAGAACTAATAATGACAATTTTAGAACTTGTTTCTTTACCAACGATTTTTGTAGCAGAAGATGAAAAACTTGTGAATTTGTGGTTACTGCTTAAGGGACAGCAGTGTCATTTTATCCGAAAGAAGATCAGTGTTGAGTTAACATCACTAATTCGCGAAACGTACCAAAAGATTGGTGTCAAATTCGATGTGAGAGGCAAGGATCGCTCCCGGGATGAGCCAGAAGATGAAGAGAGTGTTGTTCTTAAAACATTGTATGACGTGGTTATCGCTCCATTTTCTCACTTGATAAAAGGTGACGAAATCATCATTGTCCCTGACCGCTCATCATTTTTGATTCCTTATGTTGCCCTTGTGGACCAGAATTCCAGGTATTTGTCCGAAACGAAGAGAATTCGATTGGCTCCATCATTAAGAAGCTTGAGGCTGCTGGCAGAGTGTCCGGAGGACCGCCATAGTACATCTGGTGCACTGCTTGTTGGTAATCCGTGGGTGGAAACCGTACGCATCAAAGGGGACAAATTCAAACCGCTTCCAGGTGCTGAGAAAGAAGTACAAATGATTGGACAGATTCTTAACATTCAACCTCTCACTGGTAGGAACGCTACAAAAAATCGAGTTTTGAGCAGGCTCAAATCAGTTTCGTTAGTACACATTGCAGCTCATGGTTGTGCAGAAAACGGAGAAATTATTTTGTCTCCTAATCTTGCTGATGCTAAAAAGCCGAAAGAGGAGGACTTTCGTTTGACAATGAGAGATGTTGTGGATGTACAATTGCGCGCCAAACTTGTTGTCTTAAGCTGCTGTTTCAGTGCACGAGGGGAGATCAAAGCCGAAGGCGTGGTTGGTATTGCACGTGCCTTTTTAGGAGCCGGCGCACGTTCTGTTATCGCGTCATTGTGGCCGCTAAGCGACGAAGAGACGTTGGAGTTTATGAGACATTTTTACCGCCATTTGGTAGCGGGGCAAAGTGCAAGTAAGTCCCTTCATCATGCCATGGAATGTATGCGGGAGACTCAAGAACTCAAAGCCGTGAAGTACTGGGCGCCATTCGTGCTGATTGGGGATGACGTGACAATGAAATTTGGCCAATGAAAGGTGAGTTGCCCAGTTTAAAAAAAAAAAAAATGAAAAATAGATTTTTTTTCATCAGCATTAAATTCAGCACGTGCGAAGTTCGTGTTTTGAAACGGAACTTACATTTCTACAACGACAGAAAAAGAGTAAATTAAAGCACGGACGACGGATTGAAAAACACGTTGTGCAGAGTAAAAAAAAAAAACAACACAGGATAAAAGGATCATGCTAATTTGAACACATGAGGTCAGTTTTCAGTTGCAGGCCAGAAATAAGTCAATCGATCAATCAATAGATCGATCAATCCGTAGTTTCAAAAGTTCTGATGCCACGAGTTTATGGTTAACACAACACAGCAAAGACCGACAGTTTATCATTGTTAGCTTTTTCTGTATTTCCTTCTATAACAATTAGCATTTTTTACGACTGCGCGATGAAAGCGTACTATTCGGGTGTCCGGCCGGCATACTTCCTGAAACAGTTAGCTGTTGTAACCCTATTTCAGACCTGAAACTCTGTTTTCAAGCGTAACTGCCTGTACGCCAGTGTGCACATGCGTTATTCAGCCTGTAATGCTTGTACAAGAGTACCCCTCCCCCCTGAGACAGTTACCTGGTGTTACCTTATTTGAGACCTGAAAATCTGTTTCTATACCGGAGGCGTAGCTACCTTTTCGCCAGTGTGCAGCGGCCTGTAAAGCTTGTATAAGAGTAGCCCTCCCCCTCCCACTCCCCCCTACACAGGAAATTTCCCCACCTGAACATAGCTAGTCTTCTCGCTTATTAGTTAACTTGATAAAAATTACAGAAATTAGCTTGCCTGTTTTTTCTTTCACTGCAGAGCTAATAAAAGATATAGAAGGACTTCTGACATCTGGAAAAGCTGTATGATCCTGCATCTCCATTAAGTCGCTTTGGCTGTACTTACCATCGGGAATTGATTTACGGATTTATTTACAGTGAAGAGAGGTAGACCATGAGTACAGTCCCTTATTTTCCCGAGGGATAGTAGAGCAAACAAAATAATTAAGCGGGCGTTCATGAAAAATACAACCCTCGAGTAAGGCGACCTTTCCTGGATACTTGTGGAAAACTTCAACAAGTGCTCGCTCAAAACCCGCTGTGCAAGGGTTTCTGGGAACAGGTTTCAGTCATTCCGTGGACGAACCTTTTATAGACTTCAAGGAAAAAGTTGCTTTATTTGCGTGATACATTGTAAATAGAAATTATATACCGTAACATCCCGTTTCTACGTGTTCAGAGAAATTGATTACTGGTTTAAACTTTTACAACAACAAAAACGAAAACAACATTAGCTTTATTTGCATGCCTATAAGCTCTAAGAGTACAGTTGCAAATTAAAGTTTTTAAAGATAAAACAAGAAGAAATAATAACGTAACGAAGAGATAACAATTAAGTTACATCAGACTCGCTTGGTAATAAATCACCACAAAAATGTAATTGTGATAATGCAAACTTCGTCCATTGATTTTTATTAAAACCGCAAAGAGGACAAAATAATCTTGTGATTTGGTAAATTCTGCAACTTTCGATCATCCTTTTCTTTCCTTTCAGTTACCTTGCTTTTATCTTTTAAGTAAGGGAAAAAAATCGTTCTTAAAATTGTTAAAAAATTCTAGCCGGTTTCTTTGAGTGTTGAAATATGTATTTGTTTGACAATGCAACGTTTGAACCCACGCGGTCCGGGATG
The DNA here is from genome assembly GCF_958299795.1 of Porites lutea. Taxonomy (NCBI): domain Eukaryota; kingdom Metazoa; phylum Cnidaria; class Anthozoa; order Scleractinia; family Poritidae; genus Porites; species Porites lutea. The sequence goes on from NC_133206.1 coordinate 4,254,647, forward strand.
TAATAGTCTTCTTTGTTATTAATACAAGGAAGAATTCATTAATATCAATAATACGAGGAGGATTCAAGTTCAGCCCTACAAGTAATATTTGATCAATTTTTGCTTGTTTCGAGACAGCGAAAAATCAACCAAGTACACGACATAATAGATTCAAAAAGGTTTAAATCCTGTGTAGGCTGTAAATTATAACAGGCCCTATACGGGCTAAGATGTCAGTACTCAGCGCTTGAGATACTTCTCTTTTCAATGAATTCTCCCACCGATTTGTTATCAAAGCTACGGAACAGTTTGCCCCCCCCCCCTCCCCCATCCCCCCCCCACATCCGTCTTGAGAGCGATGTAAATAAATTTCTT